>NC_084828.1:62838887-63146803 GCF_033115175.1 Lepus europaeus | reverse complement strand
AGAGAGAAAGGTCTTCCATCGCTGGTCCACTCCCCAAATGCCCAGGAGCTTCTTCCGGGTTTCCCATGTGGGTACAAGGGCCCAAGCACTTGGGTCATCTTCTACTGCTTTCCCAGGCCACAGCAGAGAGGTGGGTCAGAAGAGGAGCACCTGGGACACGAACCAGTGCCCATATGGGATGCCAGTAGCACAGGTAGAGGCTTAGCCTACTACAGCACAGTGCTGGTCCCAACCCTTTTCTTTATAAAGTTAGCCTGCCTCAGGCATTTCATTGTAGTAATGAAAAGCTGACTAATATCCATATATTCACAATCTGACTAATATCTGGATATTCACAGAGTAATGTTTGACTAAATGTCTGGGAACCCCATGGCCCAAGTTGACATAAATTAACCATCACAACCATTTGACCACCTGTCTTTAAATTAATGATTGACAGGTATTATCAGAGAAGCTGAAAATCCGCATCAACAAAATGTCAAGAAATCATCAAAGTCTTATTATATTCTACCATTTTCAGAGTTGCCAGATAAAATATTTTCACTTGCTAAACCCAGCAAACCCATGATTTTGTTTGTAAATGGTCTAAAGTGTGTTTCATGCTTTCCATAGAGCCTAAACATTTTGTAATTTGAATATTTTCTGCAAGATTCTGTGATGACTTCATTGTGATTCCTATACAATGCTTTTCATTGGTGTTTACTGATGTGTTTCCACTACATCGAAGGGTTCCAATCTGCTAGGTTTTGGGAACATATGTCTGAATATATGCATGTATATATGTCTATACATACTCACACACTTTTCCTTCCCACCAGCTAGCACACTGCTTTACTCTCAGGATACCTGACAATAGCATCCTTTACCCCATCTGTTTAATTTACTCTCCATAATCTGTTTTATTTAAAGATTTATTTATTTAGTTGAGAGGCAGAGTTACAGAAAGGCAGAGGCAGAGGCAGAGAGAGAGAGGTCTTCCATCCACTGGTTCATTCCCTAGATGGCTGCAATGGTTGGAGCTACACCAATCGGAAGCCAGGAGCCTGGAGCTTCTTCCAGGTTTCCCACATGAGTGCAGGGTCCCAAGCTCTTGGGCCATCTTCCACTGCTTTCCCAGGCCACAGCAGAAAGCTGGATCAGAAGAGGAGCAACCAGGACTCAAACTGGCACCCATATGGGATGCCAGCACTGCAGGTGGCAGTTTTACCCACTATGCCACAGTGCTGGTCCCTGGAATCTGTTTTGAGTGTGTTAGCATTTTGTGAAAAATAAGAGTAAATGACCCTAAATAATGATTTCAAATGCTAATCTGTTGGTAAAAATGAAGAACTTCATGATATTTATTTTGACTGCCCAGAGAACTATCTCTGGCCTCCTGATTCTTGATTATGTTCAAGGGCTCTGTCAATAAGAGAGGTCCTGCTAAACAATTCTGTCTCTTTAAGTATTTGCATTTTCTATTTGTGTGTATGCATGCCTGCATACCCGCACACACATACACACATGCACACACACACACACTCAGTAGTTACCTGATAGCTTTGCTATCTTCAAAAGCAAATCCATCTGAGCATTGTCTATGCTAGGAGTTAAGCTCCTCGATGACAGGGAACAATTCCATTGGATTCATTTGACACCCCAATGTTACTCATCAGCTGCACTAACTGAGGTATGTTGCTATTAATTCTTTATATATGCTGCTGTTCAATCCAGGACCCAAAGACTGGAAGCACTGGCATAAACAGGGAGCTTGTTGGAAATTCAGGTTCATAAAACTCCTCCAGGACTTATTCAAATTCTACATTTTAGCAAGATCCCCAAGTGCCATCCTTATGCACATGGAAGTTTGAGAAGCACTGTAGGGAGCAGTGGCTTTCACACTCCAGTGTGCATGAGAATCACCAGGACAACTTGCTGAAACAGATTGCTGGGCCCACTCCCAGAATTTCTGTTCAGCAGATCTGAGGGGGGAATCGGAGCATTTGTATTTCTAACAAATTCCCAGGTGATGCCAATACTGCTGGTCTTTGGACCACACTTCGGAGAACCTCTTCTCTAAGGGAAAGAGAATGGCTGAATTAGAAAAAAAAAAAATTCCATGTCTTAATAAGCAGAGGTCTGAGGTCTGGAATCTGGAATTCAGCTTTAATTCTTCAAGCTGTGTGACCTTGAGAAGGTCTCTTTTGCTCATGGGTAAATAAGATGATATGAGAATCAAGTGGAGCACTGCACTTGGCTTCTCAGTGTCTGTTTATTCGTCTCCTCTCTGCTCTGCATTGTTAGCTCCTGCAAACCAGAAACCATATTTTCATTCTCATTCTATTCCCAGTGAGACTGTAGAAGTCTCCTAGTTGAATAAGTGAGTAAATGAGCAAATAAAGAAATGAATCCAAGACATGGGGGGGAAATGGTAGTAAAAGCATTTTTAAAATGAAAAGAATTTTTAAGATGTATTTTATTTATTTTATAAAGAGAGGGAGAGACAGAGATCATCTATCTGCTGGTCTACTCCCTAAATGGCCTCAACAGCCCTGGCTGGACCAGGCTGAAGCCAGGAGACCAAAACTCCATCCCAGCTCATGTGGGTGGCAGGGGACAAGCACTTGGACCATCATCTACTGCTTTTCCAGGCACATTATCAGGAATCTAGATCAGAATTGGAGCAGCCAGGACTTGAGCAAATGCTGCTACGGGATGCCAGTGTCACAGGCGGAGGCTTAATCCACTGTACCGCTCTGGCCCCAAAATGAAAAATATTTTTATTGTTATACACACAGACTCTGATCTATGATGGTTCCATCAAAGCTTCCCAGCTTCATAGTAGTGCAAAAACAGAACACATTCAGTAGAAACCACACTATAATGTACATTAATTATACATTAACAGTAAGTACCCTACATTCTTTTACTTTCAGTATAATATGCAATAAATTACATGAGATATTCAACACTCTATCACAAAATAGGTTTTGAGTCAGGTGATTTTTCCCAACTGTAAGTTAATGAAAGTATTCTGAGAACATTTACGCTATCCTAGGCTGAGCTATGATGTTCAGTATGTTAGGTGTATTAAATGAATTTTCAACATACAGTATTTTTAACTTATGATGGGTTTCTGAGGATGTGGCCCCATTGTAAGCCAAGGATCATATTTATATAATCTTTTTAAATGTATTTATTTTTCTTACTTGAAAGAGGAGAGAGAGAAAGAGAGAGAGAGAGAGAAACTGTCTATCTGCTGGTTCACTCCCCAAATTACTACAACCACCAAGACTGGGCCAGCCTGACTCAAATGCCCATCCCTGGTACCCAGTTCTTTAAGCTTGATGATGAACTAGTATAGTCTCAAGTACACTGATAATAATAATAACAGCAATGACTTTAGCACTCTATTATGCCTTCACCAATTATTATGTTTTGTATCTAAGCCAATATGATCAGTGATTGGCTTAGATGCAAAATATAACTGATGAAGCCATACCCAAAATATCAGGCCCACTGTTCACAAAAATGGGGACATCGAGAGGAATGATTTGAAGCGTCAGGGGAAATGAGGATTGGATCAATAAGTCCTGAACCAAGGCCAGTCAAAAATTCTGGCAAACTGGCAGCCAACTTGTGTCTTGAGGGTGGGGCTGCTGCGTAGGTGAGTCAGAGGCCTTTGGGTGCAGTTTCAAGCTTAGCAATTTAGCCTTCTTCTTTGTGGGAGGAGTTAAGAGGGGTGAGCAGTAATGGAAGAGGGAGGTAGAGGAGACATTTTCCTGCATCCCAACCCCCATCTGTGCTATGTTCCTCTTGGTTCTTCGCATGACCTAGAGGACTGTTCAAAGCTCCAAGCCTGGCTTTGACTCACTTCGTTCCATAGATCCTGCTGTTTCCGAGGGACTCAATCTGGTTTAGAATCTTTCCATTCCCAGGGGATCAGGCACCCAAGGTAGGACTCTGGGAAAGTCTCCAACTTCTTTGTCATCTCTGCAAGTCTTCCTGTGGGCCCCCAAAGCAAGTGTTTCTGCCTCTACCCAGAGAATGCCGCTTGGAGAAAGGAAGATTTGGTCAACAGCTGTAGATATAAGAGTATGAGCAGCCGAATGGGATGAGGAACGGGCAATAGCATTTTATTAAGACGGAGTAAATGCCCTTGGTACTTGAGAACTCAAATCTGTTTCGTTAAGGAGTTTTCATTTCCCCCTGTCTTGTACATCTGTCACCTACTTGCTTGCATTGATTTTTTTTTTTCAAACAAGGACTAGGCTACAATGTGGTGGGGTTTAATTAATGTTTGGGAAGTAGTGTGAGTTTATTTGATGAAAGGTGTTGGCTGCCAGTCAGAATCTCACAGCAGGATTTTCCTAGCATTCGTTAAGGTTTTAAAGTGAAATAAAATTCAATTGGATCTGAAACATTGCTGTTGGGTGAGTTTTTTTACTTAATAAATTCAAGAAAATAGCACATTAAAATCACTTAAACGCATGAGTATATCTGCAGTATTGTTAAACTATAACCCAATATATCTGCAGAAGAAATAAAAGATGCCAAAGCCCAGAAAATTGAATATCAGCTTCCAGCCAACAGATAATTGTAATGCCAATCGTGGATTCCTTAGAGGTGTGCCAATAAAACCACCAGGAATCTGTCCAGGTGTTTAAGGCAACTTATGTAAGAAAGTTGCGTATAGCTGTTGTTTGAATTTGCATTAGAGATCTGCAAATCCAAGGAACAAAACAGTTAAGCAGAGCCAAATGTGAGCATAACAGACATCAACATCTATGTACTTACGTATGCAAATTAGTATAAACATTTAATAGGCTTCAAATTATTTTGAATGGCTTTTCCTTCTCTCTGATGACACTGAAATGTCACAATCTCCAAACCCTAATGCCTCTCAGAGAGCCACTCAGGCGCTTCCTCGGCGCATACTTAACTCTTCTGTAAGGTACCCCTCCAGCAAGTTTGCTTACCAGGGTTTAAATCCATGGCAAGCGAGAGGCAAGAAAACAGATAAAAGATCAGGGATCTTCTGTACATAAAGAGAATTGGAAATGAAAAAAAAAAAAAACAACCTGGTGTTAAAATGGACATGGCATAGAAAATTAATTAATTTGGAAAAAAAAAATTATGTAGGATCTCTGTCTTTAATGTGCTGTACATTGCTATTTAATGCTATAATTAGTAATCCAATGGTAGTTTTTTCACTTTATGTTGCTATATGGGCAAAATGTTGAAATCTTTACCTAATATATACTAAACTGATCTTCTGTATATAAAGAGAATTGAAAATGAATCTTTACATGAATGGAAGGGGAGAGGGAGCGGGAAAGGGGAGGGTTGCGGGCGGGAGGGAAGTTATGGGAGGGGGGAAGCCATTGTAACCCATAAGCTATACTTTGGAAATTTATATTCATTAAATAAAAGTTTAATAAAAAAAAAAAAACTTAAAAAAAAAAAAAAAGATCAGGGCTGCTATCGTGGTCGCCCTGGTATCACCAAACAGTGACAGCGACGTGCTTGTGTGGTATTTTGTTCAGCAATCAATTCCATCACGGTGTTCGTCCAAATGCAACGTCTGTCCAAGTTCACCAGGTGGCTGCTGAGCATCTAGCCTATTGCTCATTAAATCCTCATCGTCTGCCTTTGTCCCGTTTAAGGCACTGCCCCGCATTTGCTCCCTGTTAGGAAAGCTGGTGGGCAGGAACACGTCTCACACATCATGGACCAAGGCGGCCCCCAGGAAGAATGCTCAGGAGCATTCAGTGCAGCTACTGAGCTCCCACTGTTCCTAACTACTGGGTATGGCTCAGAATCCTGCAGCTCCTTGCACTGCCTTGGTGTGCAGGCTCTGGGTTCAAATCCTCTCTCCCCAGCCACTTCCAGTTAGACAACCCAAAGCCAGTTATTGATTTCCCCTGAGCCTCAGTTTTCTCACCTGTAAAAGGTGAATTATAACAGGATCTGATACAAAGAACTGATAAGAGGTTCACATGAGACGACACAAGGAACGCAGGTTTTTTTTTTTTTTTAGTGCATTTACAAACACTGATATATAAAAAACACTCGGAGCTAAGAGAGGTCTCGGCAGTTGACTCATTCTTATTTTTAAAATGAGTAAAGTGAAAGCCAGACAGGTTATGGGTAAAATCCAAATATTGGCAGAATAGGAAATTTGATGAAAGAGGGAAAAAAAAAAAACATTGCCTACCTAGTCGATACCAGAAACACCTCATGTACTATCGTTTTTGAGCCTTAAAAATTTCTATGGAGTATCCTCTTTGTTTTATGGAAGCAGAAAGATCAGAGAGGTCCACTAAATGTTAAGAACACAAGCCTGTGTGCCCTAGAACTGGGAGGCAAACCCCAGCCAACTTGGCTGCAAAAAAAGCTTGACTATCCGGCTGTCTCAACCTAGGAAGCAGGACTCCTGTTTCTCATGCAACCTACTTGACACTGGGTATGAAGGCTTACAACAAATCAAGAACCCTTCGTTGCTAGAAGAGTTTGTGGCATCACACAGGTGCCCAATGGGACATTCACTTTATAGCTGAAATCCCAATATTAAAATGTTTCTCTCCAGCAAAGGCAAGGAAATATGGCTCTTTTCACCGCCTCAGTGTGGCAGAGAATGCTAATAGAGGAGAGAAACACAGACAGGGCATGGAGGGCACAGTGCTGAGCAGACAGAGTCACCGTGTCATGTAAACAAACCCGGAGAGAGGCATTTCCTGGCAATTAGAAGCAGGTATTTTGCAGGAAGAATTGGAAGAGCCAATCTCCATAGAAATCAACAAAGAATGTATTGAAAGGGAAATCTGAGAAATTTCATTTGCAGAGAAGCAGGCTAATCTCCAGAGAGCAACATGGCCCCTCAAGGAGCCATGAGCTGCCAGCATTCTAGCACAAGTTGCTCGTGGTGGGAAACCGTGCAAGATCCACAGTGAGGATCAGCAGAATCGGGCAACAGGGAAGCCCTGACCGCGTGCAGGCGGCAACCATTCCCCTCATCGCAGAAGGAATGGAGGGTTTTACCCGTCACATCCACCCTGCGTTCTTCTGTGCCTGTAGTTTATTACACAGAATTTGAAATCAGACCCTGGCTTTGAACCCCTGCTTCACCAATCACCAGTCGTGTGACCTTGGACAATTTACCTAATCTCTCTGTGTATATCAACATCCCCATTTATAAAATGCATCAAAAACAACCGTTCCCATCTCATAGGGCTATTGGGAGAATTAAATAAGCCAGATAGTGCATGGATAGCTGTTGAAATAGTTCTGGGCACATAGTGAGAGCTCAATAAATCTTAGCTGTTGTTACCTCACAGGATTGTTTAGAGGGCAAGATGAGATAGGATTCATGCCTGACATATGCTAAGTGCTTGATAAATGTTTGCTATTACTTTATACTCCATGTATTTATCATCCCCTGGCCTGATGGGCTTTTGGTCATGAAGCCCTAGGTGAACCCATGGAGGCATAGTGGAAGACAGACACCTGGCCCAGGCAGCACCGATCAGACCTTTGTCACCAAGAACCTAGTACTCAGAAAAGGCAACTGAGCAAGTACCGCCGCCTCCAACTCTGACCTCCTTTGGAGAAAGCTGTTTTAAAAGAGGTTTCTTTCTGTCTGGTGTCTGCAATGTAACCTACCGATACAAGATTATGGTGTGGTTATTTTTTTTCTGATGACATTCGTAATTCAAGGGCACCGAGCAGAATCCAGGATTCAACATTTTCTTCTGAGAATTTCTATGGATGAAAGACTATCAGAGTTTCTACAGGCACCACATCCTCTGCCATGATTTTTTTTTCCACAAAACTCTCCCACAAAGAGTAAGCACAGACCTGCAGCTGATTGGAGTAGAGGAGCGTTAAGAATACTAACAAAAGACACTTTCTTCTAAAGAACCAGAACTGATCCTAATGAGCAAAAATTGAAAACAGTGAAAGCAGTGGAAGGCAGCAGGAAAATTCGCTATCTTTGCAACCCTCAATTGAGATTCAGAGTGAGGTTCACCTCTGTCTGGTGATTGCCATGGCCCACGGTCTGTAATAAAGACACCATAGAGAAAAACCCACTAACAAAACTGTCACTCCCTCTGCTGCCTGCCCGGTGGTGGCCAACGTGAGCAGCAGTACGATTCCCAGGGAAAGCAAGAGGATGTGGGGTCGGGTAGCAAAGCCCGGTGGAGGTCAGGTTAAAATGACTCCCCCTTAAACCTAGAGGGATTTTCACATGATCCAGAGATGAATGCAGGCTTGGCACCCTGAGGTTGATGATCAACTAAGCCACATGCAGCCCTGGGACAAGCAAGTCACAAGCAGAAAAGATGCTATTTCCAGCCACGTCTTCCAACCTACAGCTGCGTCATCTGCCCAAAGCATTTGAGATCCTAACTAACCCAGCCTTAAAACGTCCAGTGTGAAGCTGGTTGTCTTGTTTGTTGAAAAGAAGCAGCTTGGTACCATTCCCAGGCTGTGTTTCTATGCCTGTATAGTTGCTCTGGCCATTTTGAGTGACACAGCCAGTCGATGCAATTGAACCAAATCAAAGAAGTGTCCAAATTAAATCAGAAGTATTGGATCTGAGTTGCGTGCTTCTCTCAGAACCTTCGCAGAGGTAGAGACAACAGTGCAGCCAGCCAGCCGGTCAGGTGGTCCATCATTCCATCAGACTCTCTATGAATCCCTGTAGAAGGATCCGCAGGGCATGTCTGGTTCCAGTGAAGACCTAATTTAACGCAGTTACCAAATGACCAGCCTGGAGCCACTCTCTCCAGAGTACAGAGAACCAGCAGGCTGTGCATCTTCAGTCTGACATGACCATCAGCCACTGTGATTCCTCCTGGCAGGAAAAGTAACAGCAAAATTTGTGCATATCCTCCTTTTGACATAATGAAGCATTTCATAAACTGGAAATCTCCAGAGCCAATTATAAAGGCCAAATTGCTATTTTACTCACTAAGATAAATAGCTATAGTCTCACTGATCTTCCCCTCCGTAATTTACCTTATCTCATGGGTTCCTCATCATAACTCTGTGAGGGATGTACTTGTTCTATGCAGGCACCTGTTGGTTGCTGGTAGCAGAAGCTCAAAGGAGCCTAAGCAAGCAGAGAGAAATGGGGGATCAGAGGGTTACTGTAAAATAATCTAGGGAAAGCAGAGCAACTGGGCTTCAGGACAAAATGGACATGGCTGTGAGACCTGTCACTCTCTCCTCTTGCCCCTCCCTCCATTGAGTCAAGTGCCCACCCTGGTCTGAGTCGCCTTCACATGGAAGCAAGGTCACATGGTTAGAGCACAGAGATGCCCAGTTATCAGGGGCTAGGGAGAAGGGACAGATAGCTAGAAAAGAGAATATGAGCAAAGAATTACCCAAGCGACCCTAGTACAACATTCATTCATAAGTCCATTCATCACATGAAGAAGCAGAGGCACACAAAGATTCGGAGAGTTTAATCAAATAGCTAGCAAGTGGCTGTGGCCTTCTGAGAGCATGAGTCTTGTATTGAGACAGATTGAACTTTTAATCCTACAGCTCACTTGCTGTTGGATCGTGGGCAAGTTATTTAATCTTTGGATTTCAATTTCCTCACTATCAAAAGGAACTCCTGTGAAAGGTTTGTTTTTAGGATTAAATTAAATGAGATAATTTATTTAACTTACCTAATTTAGCATCTGAAACATAGCAGCATACACAGAATATGGTAACAGCATTTATCTCACCTCTGAAACGAGGGTCCCAGCTGTACAGCAGTTTACCACTGAGTCACACAAACCTCTGCTGCTCTCCCTCCATGCCTGTGTGCTGCCACTCCCAAAGATGGCCAGCTCCTGGGGACTCTGTCTCATTTCTCATGTGTCCTACCCCAGGCTGCTTGAACACATTGACAGTCTCCTCAAATTCTAGTGGAATTAAACTGGCTGAATGAGTTCAGATGTCACTTCTCTTCCCAGCAAATCCCCTAAGGACCATGCTCCATCTTTTTGCTTCATTGTGTCTTTTTCTGGTTATCTGCTTCTCTGGGGCACCAATCAGTGCTGGCTTGTTTTTCTTTCTTTCTTTTTTTTTTCCTTTCCCTTTCTCTCTTTCATGCAGCTCCACCTGGAGGCCGTGGCTTGAGTTTGTCATGAAGACAAATTTAGCACCACAGAAAAGTGACCCCACCCCCACCCTGCATTCCAGAGGACTCCCCATGAAGACAAGGGGTCTTGAATTCATCTTCTTGTGTATGACGTCACGGATATCTTTGTTGGCAGTGGAGGTTGCAGTGGAGATTGGAAAGTCTTAATGGGAAATGGGAAAATTGGGTAGTGTTTAAAGTGGAGGACTATTTCCAAAGCAAACATTCTAATTATGAGGCCATATCAAGCAGGGAATGAATAACTGCATGTCCAAAGATGTCCTCGCATTAGTCACTCACAATCCTCCTCAGGTTATATGCAAATCCCAGCTATCAACAAGGTGCTCAAAAATATCAGAGACCAGGTGCTAAATCTGAAGATAGATATGCCATAGGATATGTTATAGGTAGTAATGGAAAACATATCAAATAATCATCATGGGTCTGCATTGCACTATGCATTTCATTTCCCTAGCAAACTTGCAAGTTTGGTAATATGATTCTAGTCTTACTGATGAGAATGACCCAAGTTAATTGCTCAAAGCTGTACAATTAGAAGATGTTGTTCTGGAACCCAGGAAGGGGGCTACTCTAGAGACGATACCAAGTCAGTCTTGCTTCCCAAAACTTCTCATTTCCCTCTTTCATGCTAAAGGTGATGTAATTTGACCACATTGAGTGAGAGAGAAGATGAGGCACAGAGGAGAATGAGTAAAGCAGAAAGTTTAGCATCCAAACTACTGGGTTCACAATCACCTTAAGGGAAAGATTGGCATCACTAACTTGGGACATCCAACAACCATTCTAGTAAGAGAAAAATTATTAGTACACAGGCTTCTGGATGAGTTTTAACTGCCTTTACACTTTAGTATGCAAGCATACTTCAAAAACTTCATGGAAGGGGGCCAGCACTGTGATGGGGCCTCCTCCTGTGGCGCTGGCATCACATATGGATACCGGTGACCCAGCTTCTCCTCTTCCGATCCAACTCTTTCCGATGGCCTGGGAAAGCAGTAGAATGCTATGGCCTGAGAAAACAGAAGATGGCCCAAGTGCTTGGGCCCCTGCACAACGCGTGAGAGACCGAGAGGAAGTTCCTGGCTCCTGCCTCGGGATCAGCTCAGCTAGCTCTGGCCATTGCAGCTATTTGGGAAGTGAACCAGTGGGTGGAGGACCTTTCTCTCGGCCTCTCTTTCTCTCTGTCTGTAACTCTACCTCTGAAATAATAAAATCTTTAAAAGAAAAAACTTCATGGAAAATGGAATTAAAAGCTAAGTTTGTTTGAATACATAAAACATATTTTCTCTGAACTTTCTGAAGACTCTTGTATGTCCTTGAGAGAGCTTTCTCACTTTGCCAAGTCTCAATTTCTTCACTTATTAAAAAAGAGGATAATATTAGAACCCACGTCATAGAACTCTCAGGAAGATTAAAGGCAGTAGCTTGCATAAGTGTTCCTTGTTTAGGAGAGTGCTTGGCTTATAGTAAGTAATCCAGAACTGTTAGCTAGCATCAATAGTGCCTAATTTTAAAGAAATGAGCATTTTTAAAAATCACTGGAATTGCTACAAGGATGGTAAATGCATGTCCTTCCTTAATAAAGAGATGTGATTTTCTTTCTTCTTCTTCTTTTTTTTTTTTTTGACAGGCAGAGTTAGACAGAGAGAGAGAGAGACAGAGAGAAAAGTCTTCCTTTTTCTGTTGGTTCACCCCTCAAGTGGCTGCTGTGGCCGGCACACTGCGCCAATCCAAAGCCAGGAGCCAGGTGCTTCTCCTGGTCTCCCATGCGGGTGCAGGGCCCAAGGACCTGGGCCATCCTCCACTGCACACCCGGGCCACAGCAGAGAGCTGGCCTGGAAGAGGGGCAACCGGGACAGAATCCGGCACCCCAACAAGGACTAGAACCCGGTGTGCCGCTGCCGCAGGCGGAGGATTAGCCAAGTGAGCCTCGGCACAGGTCGAGATGAGATTTTCTAATAGCAGCACAGATTTGCATGTTGACAATAATGTGCTAACATCCTTAAATACGGTTTGTTTTCCTAAGAATGCAAGAACATACTACTTCTCATTGATCCCGAACACTCCCCCACTACTTGTTTACATTGTTAAATTGCCTAGCAACCTCTCTTCTAGACTTAAGCAGACACACACACAATTCCAAACACAGGACAAAATACTACAAATTTTAAATAAATCTACTACCACTACACTGAAGATTCAACATCCAAATCCCATTTATTTTAAAGTGTCTTCTCAGGATTTTTACTTTGGGAAATTCAAATACTTTTTCCTACCCTGTGTGAGAGGGGAAAGTTGACCGCATTAGCTCAACGTGTTGATGGGAAGGTGGAAGCTGTTGGGGAAGGAGGAGTCTCTCTGCTCTTGGCTCCACCATCCCATCTCATCATTAATCATGCACTTTCTGTTTCCTTCCTCTCACACTGCGGACCAGCTCAACCATCACAGAGTGGCAAAGAGTGACAGTGACAAACTCTCCCTGTAGAACAGGATAGAAACATTTACTTTTCAGGTTTTCAAAGGACACGGGCCCATTATTTGTCTCAGCTGCTCTGCTGAGTGGAGTAATGCACGAGCCTGCAAGACCCAGGTCCTGAAATCCTCTCAGTTACCAATGCCCCCCATCAAAGGTGACGTCAAAGGTGACATCAAAGATTTCAGCTAGCAGCCCTTCCCACCATCCACCTCACAGCTCCGTGTGCCTCATCTGAGGCATCTCAGAGGAGCTGGCAACTCATTTTAAATCATGCTTTCAAACAAGGTAGGAAAAATAAGGAACAAACAGACGTTAGATTAAGTGATTGAGTCAAAACAACTCAGCTTTGCTTTTCCAACAAGAATTTCTGAGGCAGGTCAGTTAGACTGTTCTGCAAAGAATCCAGAATGGCTCAGGTGGAGTCTTTTCCATAGAATCTTCTCCCTCTGACTCGTTCTCTCTTTCTTGTCCTTTTGAATGACAGACTTGGATCATCAGGAGGTCCATCTAGAGGTTTAGCTCCGGTCCTGTTTCTAACCCTGTTAGTTTTGGGTCTTGAGTGTAACACTTTTGCAATTTTGAGCACAGGGTTTTCCATTTGTCTGATCAGGTTGCTGTATTAGATAAATACCAAAGTCTGTTCCAGCTCCAAATTTCTGATGCTTTATACACCTAAGAAGGACTTTCACTTCTAGACAGAATGAAGATGCTCTCAGTAGGCTAATGCCCACACTGTAGCAAAAAGAAAAAATGAAACACATAAATCCCAAATGTAGTTAAGAACACCAAAGATCTGTAGATTCAAATAGAATTAGATTAACTTAAATTCCTCAGTGAATTGATAATCATCCGCTGCTTGCTTTGTTTATTGCTTGTATAGGCTAAAGATTAGATGTGGGCCAAGCAGTAGAACTCTACTGGGTTAATAAGAAACCAGCAGAACTTTTGGTGAATGTATGGGACTGGATCCATGAGTCTGACAAATTTCAAACCACCAGGTTCATTTACATAGGTTTTGAGGTGCTGGGGAAGGCACAAAGTGGCTGAACCAGAAAGAGAATAGAATCTCTTGTAGTCTGCAGTGTTTAAGAGACAAAAATCTAGCTAGAAATATTGGTTTGAAATAAATGCACAATAATTTTTCCTTTTAAACTATTTGTCAGATTTTGAACTTGTGTAGAGTGAATGTCTAAGATGTAAGCTCAGAACCTATGAAGGGAGAATTTTACAGCTAAGGAGAAAAGGAGTTGCTAGAATTCCCATCCAAAGCCCAAAAGTAACCTCTGCAAAGAACAGGAGCAAATCAGAGGTGAACTGATATTTGCTAAAACCTACAAGCTAACCTCATCTTCACCTCAATCTCTGCCAGTCTGCCTGTTAGAGGAAAGGAGAAACACTTTCTGTTAGAAATTTCATCAGAACATTCTGGCTTTTGTTTTGTTTTAGACTGCTTGGAATATCCACCATCAAATACAACCCAAGATTACTAGCATGAAAAGAGAATTGAATATATGACTTATAATTAAGGGGGAAAATATCAAGGAATAGAAGAAGATCCGTAGATATTCTTGGAATTATCAGGAAATCAATTTTAAAAATTTAATATTATATTAAAGGAAATAGAGGAACTAGATACATATTGAAAGATTCAGTATTTCAATGGAGAACTGAAATGGCTAAAAAAACCAAAGGGGCAGCCTACAATTGGAAAATATAATAATTAAACTTAGAAAATTGGTGATAACGGCATGTGGAAAATAGCACATTTAACTCAAAGACAAGATTGGGTTAAATAAAATGTCCAAACTAAAACATGAAAATGGAGAAAAGATAGAATTAGACATGAGACACATGTACATAGTTAAAATATCTAATCCATGTATAATTTAAGATCCAGAAGGAGAAGATGAAGGGATTAGAGAGGAAGGAATTGTTACAGAGATAAAAAACCGAGAATTTTCCAAAGTGGATAAAAGGTATCAATGCACAGATCCAAGAATGGAGAATACCAAGATGAGGAAGAAAAACATAATGAAAGCCACATTTTGTAGGGACACCATATTCAAAGTACTAGAAATTCAGAATAAAGTAAAAATATGAAAAAAAAGCAAAAGGGTGAGGAGAGACACATTACTTCCAAAGTAACTACAAAAAGATTTGCAATGGACTTTTCCATAAAGCTATGGAAGCCAGAGGATAATGTTTTAACATCTTTAAAGGGTTGAAAGGAAAACATTGGCAACCCAGGATTTTATACCAAGTGAAAATATACACAAAAGTTAAATCAAAGTAAATATGTTTTCAGACAAAAAAGCCCTGAAACAATTTGTGCCTAGAGAATGGCACTATCAGATTTACTAAGGGAAATTTTTCAGGCTGAAATAAAATTGCATTCATATCACAAAGACTTGGAGGGTCTTAATGAGGGTGAACTATTGTAACTTTCCTTCAGTGCTTCTGAGGCCGCAAGACTAGTAGTAACTTAAAAAACTTTGAGAAGTTAGGAAGGCATATGTCAAGAATGTATAATAGGCCGGCGCCGTGGCTCAATAGGCTAAACCTCCGCCTGCGGCGCCGGCACACCGGGTTCTAGTTCCAGTCGGGGCGCTAGATTCTGTCCTGGTTGCCCCTCTTCCAGGCCAGCTCTCTACTATGGCCCAGGAGTGCAGTGGAGGATGGCCCAAGTGCTTGGGCCCTGCACCCGCATGGGAGACCAGGAGGAAGCACTTGACTCCTGGCTTCGGATCAGTGCGATGCACCGGCCGCAGCACGCCAGCCGCGGCGGCCATTGGAGGGTGAACCAAAGGCAAAGGAAGACCTTTCTCTCTGTCTCTCTCTCTCTCACTGTCCACTCTGCTTGTCAAAAAAAAAAAATAATAATGTATAATAAGATGCTAATAGAGGAGAAAACTGGGATAAAGATACTTATTGCAAACGCATGCAAGAAAGGAAGAATAAAGGAACAAACAACAAATGGGATAAATGGAAACAATAGCAAGTAGAGAGAATTAAACTAAATTTTCAGTAAGTCTATAAATAAATGTCATAAATATTCCAATAAAGGGGCCAGCGCCCTGGTTCACGAGGTTAATCCTCCGCCTGCGGTGCCCGCATCCCAAATGGGTGCCGGGTTCTAGTCCCAGTTGCTCCTCTTCCAGTCCAGCTATCTGCTGTGGCCCGGGAAAGCAGTGGAGGATGGTTCAAGTGCTTGGGCCTCTGCACCTGCATGGGAGACCAGGAGGAAGCTCCTGGGTCCTGGCTTCAGATCGGCGTAGTGTCATCCATGGCGTCCATTTGGCGGGTGAACCAACAGAAGGAAGACCTTTCTCTCTGTCTTTCTTTCACATTAACTCTGTCAAATAAATTTTTTAAAAAATTCCAATAAAAATGATATAACAGATTGTTTTAAGGCCTAAGACTCAATTATAATTTCTTTGTAAAAAACACATTTTGAGGGGTGAGCACTTGGCACAGTGATTAAGATGCCAATGGGGACCCCGCAAACCATGTTAGAGGGCACCACAGACAATTGACCCAAACTGAGTTCAAGCCTCCTGGCTTCAGCCTGACCCAGCCCCACCTGTTGAGGGCACTTGGGGAGTGAACCAACAGATGAAAGCTCGCTCTTGCGTTCTCTCCCTCTCTCTGCCTTTCAAACAGAATATTAATTTTTTAGAAAAGAAGCATATTTTGAAGTTTGATACCCTTCTCTGGGAGGCAGTAAGGCATGGACTTCAGAGATGAAGCACCCTGGGTTTGGACTTTGACTTCTAATCACTAACTATTTGAACTTGGGTTAGGTTAGGTACATAACTTCTCTCTTCTTGTCTGTAAAGAAAGGCCAAGAATACCTATCTAATAAAATTGTTTTGAGAATGAAATAAAATTAGTGAGAAAATCTAGGGCAGTGACTTTTAAACCTTCAGCAAACATTGGTTTTCTTTCCTCTCTACCACTCATGATCCCAGTCTCTTTTAGGGAGCCCCTCTAATATTGTGGTTAATGACTTCAGTGGTAGAAGAACATCAACTTTTAATTCCAGTTCTGTCAGTTATTAGCCATATGACCGTGAGTGAAGTGATTAACTCCCTACAACCTAGGTTTTCTCACCTGTAAAAGAGCTACCTCTCAGAATTGTCAAATGAAATCATCTTTTAAGCCACTAATCACATTGACCCAGGATATGCTGAGAACTCTCTACACAGCAGCCAGAGTGATGATTAAAACATAAGTCATGTCATGCCATTCATTTGCCCAAAAGCTTCTGAAGCCTTCCATTCCACTAAGACGAAAAGTCAGAGTCTTTACCCTAACCTATGTAATCCCTCAAGATCTACCACCACTCTGGATACCTCTCTGAAGTCATCTACCACACACGCCCTATCTTTTCCTGTATCCAAACATAGTGAGACCACAAGTATTTTTGCTTGCCTCTGTATTCATACAGCTCCTGACACACAAAACAAAGAATGAATGAATAAATGATCCAAGTGGGCTCTCAATTTGTTTTGCTTATAGTAAAAGTAATTTTGCACACTACTTGTCCCCTCTGGCTATGTGCTGTTTAGTGTTTGTTTATGACTGATAAGCTTTGGTATTGTATGTGTCATTTCCTCATTGACAGCATACTCTATGACCTAAACTAAGCTCAAGGCTGATTGGTATTCACAAGTGTTTCCATTGGTTTGTGTTCAGAGTAAAGATTAAAAGAGCAATAGGTTGCTGGCTAGCAAAAATCCATTTAATATTGCTCATGTCTGTGCGAGCATCCAATTAATATTGTGCATTAAAATTTCACAATAAGGAGGATCCCAGACATCAGTCTAGTAAGAAAAAAAGAAGTGAAGACACACACATTCTTCTTTATAAAGACAGAGAAGACTATGGCAACTGTAAGGTGGCCAAGAAGAAGGAATGATCATTTATTGGGAGTTTGTCATATGCCAGACTTGCATTCAAAGTGTTTGCATTTATGATCTCATTTGAACCAAACCGCAAACGAGGTTGAGGAGGGAAGATAATAGTGGGAATGGACATGTTTGTGCTTTCATGTATGCACATTTGTGGGTGTTTGAAATTAGCAGGCCTTAGCCCTAGGGGTCTCTGCTTCATATTAGCTGTGCAAGCTTGAGCAGACCAATTAATGCCCTTGAGCTTCTGTTCCTACATACCAGCTGGTATGAGGATCAAGTAAAGTAATGAATATGAACATTCTTTTAAAAATACTGAGAACAAACATGTGAATGTGTGTGTATGTGTGTGTGTATTTGTGATGTTACAAGGACCAAACCAATAACCCACCCCTTTGGATGTCATAGCCTTTGCATTCCCCTGGGTGAAAAGTTAGTATCATCTTGTTAACTCATTCATTTACTGCAGTTCAGTCCAACAAATATGTTAAACACCTGTAATATGCCAGACTCCATAAGGCCACAGGGAATGAAATGATGAACTAAATATGATCCTGCCTCATAGAGTTGACACTTCAGATAAAGAAGCATATGGGCATAAAAATAACTGCAAAATTCAAGGCAGACATGCAGAATGCTATTGCTGACATTTTAAAAACAGGATACAAGGAAATCACACTCAAGAATTTATTCAATAAATATTTATCGAAAACCATCTATGGGCCAGGCAGTATTCTGGAACCCGAAGAGACAGTGATGCATAAGACAGAGAAGGAACTTGTTTTCATGAGGTTTACATTTGTGCAGGGAGATAACATGTTCATCAACCAGTGGATAAGTAAAACAATCTCAGTTAACTGCTGTGTTGAAATAAATACTGTGAAAACAAATTCTAGAGTGGCAGAAGGTGGTCAGCGAAGGTATCTGGTATCTGAGCTGACACCCAAACCGTGAGAATGAAGCAGACCTGGGATCTTCTGGAAAAGAAGATCTGCACAGAGTGACATCAAATGCTAGGGTTAGAAGAAGGGAAGGAGCTGGTGGGTTTAACGATCAGAAAACAGAGGATATGTGGGAGCTATGACAGAAAGTGAGACGATCCATGATGAGGAGAGAAGAGCGAAGGTAAGGAGAGAGAAGCAAAAGGTATGGCGAAGAATCTGGGGTCGAATTAGGTGCCCTGGGAAGCCAAACAAAGCTTTTAAAACACAGAAGAGAGGCAGGCATCTGATGCAATGAGTTAATTGGCCACACGGGATGCCCACATCTCATATCAGAGTGCCGGGTTGAGTCCCAGCTACTCCGCTTCTGTTGCAGCTCCCTGCTAACACAGGTGCCTGGGAGGCAGTGGATAATGGTGCAAGTACTGAGGTCCCTGCCACCCACAAGGAAAACCCAGATGGAGTTCCTGCCTCCTGGCTTCTGCCAGGCCCAGCCCATGGCATGAGTCTCTCTCTCTCTCTCTCACACACACACACACACACAACCTTTCAAATAAATAAACCTTTTTTAAAAGCAAAAACGAAAATCAAAAGAGAAGGAATGGGATCTCATTTACATTTCGAAAGAGCAACCTGGTTGCTGTGAGTAAAGCAAGGCCTGTGGTCAGGAGCAGAGAAAGTGGATTCAGGAAACAGAGAGAAGCGGTTATTTCTGGAATCCAGGTGGGTAGTGAATGATGACCCCTAGTTAAGCCGGTAGCAAGGCAGACGGTGAGAAAGGGGCAGGCACAGGATACATTTTGGAGGTAAGCCAACAAGAACTGGAAAAGGAGAAAAAAGGTTGCTTCTCAATAAAGAATGCTCTGTTTCTATCTTTAGCTCAAAAGCCTTTTATGTCGAAGGAAAAAGCAGCTAATAAATCGATTCTATAAATACAGCTAATGCACATTTAAGCTGATGTTAAAATTCTTGGAGGCTTTAAAGATTTTCTATCATAAAAATAGCATGTGCTTATAGAACGTTGTAAAATAGAGAAGCAAGTTTTAAGAAAAACAGAAATAAATAACAACATATCTCTTACATATATAGGCATCTTATCTAAAACACTAATGTTGGGTCTTGTGTTTGGAGGCGGTCGTGCGCTGTCAGGCTTCGCCGCTCACTCTGTAGCATCTTTCAAAACTGAAAACAATTTACAGCGTTAACGCACACTGGGTGTGCACATTTCTTCGTCTATCAGAGACGTCTGCTACGTCGTGGGCCTGCCTATGCTCAGCCATCGCAGCGAGTCTGGGGCAAACGGAAGCCCCTCCACTTCGCCAAGACCTTAACCGCTGTGCAGAGTTGCAGAGTTCCAGCGGGGGTGGGGGTGGGGGTGGGGGTGGAAGGGGGCTGCAGCCGCAGTCGTCTGAGCCAGGGCTGAGCAATGCAGGGCACCTTGGGGAAGCGAGTTGCAACCCTCTGCCAGCAGGCCGTCAAGTCGGCGTGTAGAACAGGGCCCCGCGCACCCTGCGGGAGAGCCCCTGGCCCTCTCTGCTTAAAGGCCGAGGATTCGGGCCAGGCAGGAAATGGGCGGAAGTGAGTCGGCAGGGGCCAGGCCGGGGAACAGAGTCCTGCTGAGAGCAGAGGGGCCGCGGGTCAGCGGTGCGGACGGTCCAGGGGCAGGCCCGGCGCGCGGGGGCGCGGGGGCGCGGGGGCGCGGGGGCGCGGGGGCGCGGGGGCGCGGGCGGCAGCGATCGGAGCGGGCGAGGCGGCAGCGCGGCACGCAGGGCGCCGCCACAGCCTCTCCCCTGCCGCGCGCAGTAATGGATCTCCGTGTCCTACTGGAGGAAGATAATGCCGGGTTTAGCTTATAAATAGACGGTTGTATGCTCTCCCTGCGAAGCATTGATTGAGACAGCAGCGCTGACTATTGATCTAATTTTAGCTTGCATTTTCGCTTCGCCCTCCCAGGTTGGCGGCGGCGGCAGAGCGGGACGCGCAGTTCCGTGTGACCGCCAGGGGGCGGAGCGCGCGTCTGGCAGCCGCCCGACCCGTCTGGCCCCTGTGTTTACGCAGACACACAATGCTGGCCTTTATTGGGTTTGAAAAATACAAGTTTGATTTTCCTGCGCCGAGATGACCTCATCACTCATGAAAGTCAGAGGAGAGCGAGGAATTGGATGACAGGCAACCGGGAAAATAAAGCTTGCATTTCACCTCCTCCCACTCGGCCACCTACACAGAGCACTGGGGATGTGCGTCTCCTTTGAAAAACCTCCTTGCTGGCTCCGGGAAGTGGGGGAGGGCGGTAGGAGTGAAATGTTCAATTCTTCCCGGTGCTCTGGCGCTGGGTGTGCTGCGGACTGGGTTTCGAAGGTTAATGATCACCTACTGTCTGCCTACGGGAGCTCTCCACTGAGCTCCCACCAAGTGCAGCAGCGCACCAAGAGTCTCTAGGAACGAGTGGCTTGGCCTTAAAATATTATTAGCTATTCCCACACATAATTCATGCCGTCAAGGTTTAATGGCCATTAGCCTGCTAGCTTGCAAATTTCAGATCTGCTTATATCTTCAAAGGAATAGGAGTGGCAGTTAAAGTCTGTCATATTTTTGCTTGCCACCATTTGGCATCGCAAAGGTATAGGGTAGGGTGTGTGTGAGGGGAAGAGAAACGAGAGACAAAGATGGCTCCCTGGCTGTAGGACTCAGCCTGTGGACTTTCCTTCCAAGGTTGAGTGAATGCTTTAGCAGGCGCTAATGCGAACCAAAGCCGGGCCATGTGTCAGCCGTTGCACATCACTACCACGACCCAGATTCTATGGTTAGCCCCATTTCAGAAGCTGAGGCTAAGTTGCTTGCCCCATGTGGAATGCCTTGAAAGGGCTGAAATTCAAGCCTTGGTAATAAATGACCCAGAGCCCTGGTATCTTGCTTGCCAGGGTGAGTGTGTTCGAGACGTTCCTACCCTTGGCAAAGTCCTAAATTCTCTGCGACCCTAAGCAGAGGAGGGTGCATGTGAAGACAAGATGGCTGATTTCAAATAAGGCCTGCCCAGGGCAAAACCTGAAAGCTCTTTGCAGGGAAACTTAGCAAAGAAATTACCATCTGCAACAGCACTTTTGATGCTAGCTGATAGGATGAGAATACACCGAAGAATGGAACTTTCACCAAAGGGCCCTCACTTGTCCCCTCATTCAACAAATATTTGCATCTTTGTTGGACTGGCCATGAAGGTGGGCACTGGAATTCCACAATGAGGAAGACATACGGGTCCTTCTCATGGAACCTCATGGGGAAAGGGAATTATACGAAAGTGAACAACCAAGGACAGTACAGTGTGTGGTGGTTATGAAAGGATTTGAGTTATTTGGGAGTATGGGATCGAGGCAGTGCTGTCTGAGGCAATGACCTTGGAGCAGAGAACTAGGGCTGATAGGAGTCAGCCAAGTCAAGGGTGGGCTGTGGGAAGGAGGGGCTGCTGTGGAGAGAGGTGGGCAGCTGTATGCAGGAAGTGGTGTTAGGACAACAGTGAGTGAGAGGGAAAGCAAGCTGAAGACCTGTTGCTTCTTGCAAAGCAGGGTTAAGAGGTTGGACACCATGTTAAGTACAAAGCGAAGACCTTAAGAGATTGAAGTACGAGAATGAGGTGATTTGATTCCTACTGTAGAAAGATTGCTTTGTCTGCAACAAGGAGAGCGGATGGGAGGCAGGATGAGGGAGTGAGCATGGAGAGACTGTCAGGAAGTTAAGGTGACCGCTCGAGGAGAGATAATGGGGAGTGGACAAGGCCAGCCACGTTAGAGGCAGAGGGAAGGGGTGGACTATTTGCAAGGATTGGGGATGGATTGGACAGGATATTCGAAGGGACAGAAAAGATCAAGGGTTTGTCCCATTGCTGGCTTGCAACACTGGACGGAATGACGTGGCCCTGACTGTTCCAGATGACTTGGAAAGAGGAGCAAGTGGGCAAACCCTTGCTTTGGACCCTTTTCTAAACAGCAGAAGTTGCCAGCTACCCAGCTAAAGAGGGGCCTTCAAAAGTGAAGCGCTGAGTGACTTTTCATTCCTTATTGAAATGATCTTGTTGTTGTTGTTGTTGCTGCCTTTGCAGTCAAAAAGATAAGTATTAGCATCATTGTGAGGAAAATGTAAGAAGAAAATGAGGCACTGTTATATGTACTTACTTTCTACTTTCGTTGTAAAACTTAGTCTTCGACAAAATGGATGCAACTGGAGATCATTATGCTTTAATGAAATAAGCCAAACCCCAAAAAGACAAATATTGCATTTTCTCTGATTTGTGGTAGCTAATGTAGAAAGAGCACAAAACAGTTCATTGTGTGAGTGAAATTGACATCTTTTGATTTGATTATTGTTTATAGCCTGTGTCTGTATTTCTGCTGAACTGTGGTCTTTTTACTTGTTGAACTCTTTGTTTATTAAGCCTTGAGTACCAAGTAAATTAAAAAAATCAAAAGAGAAAGAGAGGGGGAGGGAGGAAGGAAGGATGGAAGGGGGAAGAAATGAGGGAGAGGGGGCGGGAAGTGTCATTATATTCTAAGAATTGTATCTATGAACTACATTAAAATTATTATCTTTACATTAATAAAAAATATAAATTAAGAAAAACCTCATATGTGTTCCCCAAGAGGGTAAACCAACAAGCAGCAACTCTCTACTTATGTAGGACTTGCGGGACCAGCTGGCAGCATAGTGGTATACAGTCTGAAATATAAGGAGACTCACAGAGTGTTAGAATTGGAAAGGATCTCAGTACACCTATTCAGAAATTAAAGACCCAGAAAAACGAAGTGATTTCTCCAGGGTCACACAGTAAGTTTGTAAGTAAACAGGGGAACAAACCGCACCTCTGGAGGATTAAGGCTTTCTTTCTTACACACATAAGAAGAGGTTGCAGGGCTAGTATTAAGCCTAGAAATATATACTTTCATTCAAACTCTTAGAGAAATGCATATCTCTAGACACTAAATTCTCCCTGTTGTTCAGTTCCCCTGGGCAAGAACCCCGCCTTCCCTTAGCAAACCTCAGCATTGGATCAGGCAATGCTCCCTGACGCCATCCAGCTCCCCTAGGCGGAGGAGCTGGGCAGAGCACTTCCTTCCATCAGGGCAGTGGGATGTGCTCTTGCCTTGGTGCGAGTCCCCAGGTATAAAAGAAGAGCTGGTCCCCTGGCATGAACCAAACCCTTTACCGTCAGAACTCGTCTAAGTTGATGAAGTAATAGAGACCAGCTGGCCCTTTCACTCTTCCTCAGTCTACTTTCTTGGCTTCGTTTGTTAGAAAACTTTAGAATGGAACTGAAACTGGAAATCATCATCCAATGCTAAGGAAGCATTTCTGCTTTAGACTCCTGGGAGTGTCTATTTCTTTCTCCGAATGTGTGTAGAAACAAGAGATGAAATCAATTGTCTCACTGCTTTGACTTATTAAGAGTGGAACCATGATTTAATTTTGCCATTACCAAGGTAAAGTGAGAGAGATAAAAATGGCTCAAGTCCATTTATCTATCACACCATTCTGAAATAAGGTTTTCTACATCTATGATTTGTAGGGGTTATGGATCTCAGATGTTAGTTATAAACAGTCCAGTCAGCTCAAATTCATTAATTTCTTTTTATCTCTTCAAATAGCAAATACTGCTATCCTTATTCACACGTGACTCTTTGGAAATATTTCATCTCCAGGATTATCAATATTTCTTTCTTCTATAACAAGGAAAGTGATATTTAATGGCAATGGTTTTCTAAAGAAGGATACATTATATGGCGTGATTTATAGAAAAGCATCTGATGGCATTTCTCGGTAGAGATTGGCATTTATGCTACAGAAAACAGCCATATGACTTTTTAATAAACAACTAGGTAAAAACAATGGCATAGGGAGATAGTTATGAATCACTGCAGTAGCAGAGAATCCAATCACTGAGGACTGTCTATAATTTAATTAAGATATTTAAATGCTAAGCACTGCCTTATCGTTCAGCCATATTCCTTTAAAAAATCCTCCAAACACTGAGTAAAAGAGGGGTTTTTTTATTTGACAGGAAGAGTTACAGACACTGAGAGGGAGAGAAAGAGAGAAAGGTCTTCCTTACATTGGTTCACTCCCCAGATGGCCGCTACGGCCAGAGCTGCACCGATCCGAAGCCAGGAGCCAGGTGCTTCCTCCTGGTCTCCCATGCAGGTGCAGGGGCCCAAGCACTTGGGCCATCCTCCACTGCTTTCCCGGGCCATAGCAGAGAGCTGGACTGGAAGAGGAGCAATTGGGACTAGAACCCGGCGCCCATGTGGGATGCCAGTGTCACAGGTGGAGGATTAACCAAGTGAGCCACGGCGCCGGCCTCCAAGGGTTAATTTTTTATTTAGTTTTTTCTGCATTCTCAATGAGTTCTACAATGCAAATATGTAACCTTTATCAAGAGAAAAATAGCAGATACATTTTTAAAAATTCATTCCACATTGAAAAGACCACCTCAAAATTCAGAGGCACATTGAATAGCAGGGGGTAGTGGGGAGGCGCTCCTTGGATATCAATCCCAACACAGGTCTTTCAGGGCAAGATATCTGTAAAAGCAGGGCAGGCCGGCCACGTTGAGTGAGGGGAAAAGTTAAGAGTTGGGAATACTGTTGATGAGGCTGTGCTGAAGAGGCAAGTGTTTGTTCTTTGACACTGGAGTCTGACAGTGACTTATCATTCCTATACCCAACTCCACACTGAAGCAACACTGCTGTCTCTCCTAGAGGTGTGGCTCGTGCAGACCCTGGACATCCATATTAAGTCAGGGCATGGTCTCCTGAGGTTAGTTTCAAACTATGAATGCATTTTCATGAGCTTTACAGTCGGTGACCTCATTAGTAGACAGAGACCCTAACTGCTCACCAGCAAAAACAAAACAAAACACAACAACAAAAAAACAAGCTGTCACAAGCTAAGGCACAAAGATATACAAAGAAAAAGGAGAACACTGGGAGGGCTGGCATGCCTTCCCCAACCCGTCAATGGACGAGGATAGCAATTTCCAAAAGGAAATCGCAAGCGGCCGAATTATTAAGCACAACTTTCTGAATAAACAAACAGAAGCATTTTCTTTCCTCGGCTTGCACTGCTTATCTGGCCTTGGCAAGCTGCTCATTAATAAGAAAAACTTCTTTCACAGCAAAGATTTTAGAAGGCCCCCTCTTCTCACGGTCATCTTGATGGCCTTTGACACGCCGCAGCATCAACAGCCTTTCCCTGTCTCCCACCGCTGCCCCAGATCCTCATCTTTGCTTGTGATGGGCACAGAATTTGGTTTCTTGATGCTAATTGGAGAAACAAGACCAGGAATGAAAATGTCTTTTTTTTTTTTTTTCCTATTGTGTTGAGGCCAAAGCACCTTTTCCCACTCTGGCCATTTTGGTTGTTTCCTCCTCCCTTTTTCTAAACTTCAGTGTGGGTTCCCATGCTTCTCACTGTGCTTGGGAATTAGAGCTGTAACACACAAGTTTCTCTGTGAGCTGGTGGTTAATCTATATGAGACAAAATCAACTCTTTGAGATCCAAAATCAATTAAAAGAAACACAAAGTGCAGAAACAATCCAGGATATGATGAGATATAGTAAAAAGTAGATTGGTTAAGGGCACTTAACCTTGCTGTGAATCAGTTTCCTCTTTTTTTAAAAAAAAATATTTATTTGAAAGTCAGAGATACTGAGACAAACAGAGAGAGAGAGAGAGAGAGAGAGAGATCTTCCATCTGCTGGTTCACTCCACAAGCCACTGCAGCAGCCAGGGCTCAGCCAGGCCAAAGCCAGGCCAGGAGTTCCATCTGAGTCTCCCACATGGATGCAGGGACCCAAGCACTTAGGTCATCCCCCGCTGCTCTCCCAGGACATCAGGAGGGAATGGGATTGGAAGTGGGGGCAGCCGGGACTGGAGCCAGTGCATATATGGGGTGCCAGAGTTGCAGCTGGCAGCCTTACTCGCTACACCGCCATGCTGGCCTCAGTTCCCTCTTCGTTAAAAATGAAGTGAGTAATTGCACTTGCCTCATAGGACCGTTAATACTTCTAAGGCACTGTGAATACTGTGCTCTCCATAGAGGTTAACTCAATGATTTTTTTTTTTTTTTTTGTAAAAAAGAAAAATTACCTGAGAGACAGAGGGTGAGAACAAGACACACAGAAAGCTCCCATCTGTTAGTTCATGCCTCAAGTACCTACAGTGGGCAGGCCTGAGCCTGGCTGAAGTCAGGAGCTGGAATCTCAATCCAGATCTCCCATGTGGGTGGCAGGGACCCAAGTACTAGAGTACCTGCTGCCTCCCAAGGTGCATGTTGGCAGGAAGCTGAAATCAGGAATGGAGCCAGGACTTGAAGGTACCTTGTTCTGGGACATGGACATTCTATCCTGCAGCTTAACCACTAGGCCAACCACATGCCCCATCTCCTTTTTGATTGCTATCTTTGCTATCCTTACGTGGACATAAACATTTTTATGGTTAAAAGGGCAAAAATTAGTGTTGCTTAATTTTCCTAGCTCTAGATTCACCGTGACTATAATATAACGATGAAAAGTTCAATTCTTGTTCAGCCAGAATGGAGATATAAACAGATGGAAAACTAGCCTTTAAAAGTTGTTGATTTCTAGTGGAAGTATAAACTAGTTTGCACCTTCTAAATGATGTTAACAACTTTAAAACACAAACACTCAATGCCCCAGTAATTTTTTAACTGTGAATTTATATTATGGGAATAATTAGAGTTGAGTGAAGAGTTGTGTAAGATTCTTCATCAAACTTATTTATATTACTGAAAAATTGGAAGCACTTCAATGTTCAACTCTAAGGCACTGGTTAAGTAGAGCATGGACATTCATGTGAGTGAATGGATGTGGGAGAGGTGGGGGGGGGTGGGGCACTAGGGTGGTACAGGGCAAAGAACCAGAGGCCGACAGTTTGTCATCCTTGAGGGATCCAAAGAGTCGGCTTCAGAATCCCTACAAGGACACCTCAGTTAAACAAAATATGCTTTATCACATTGCATTTGTATAAATGTACAGTTACATATTAACAACAGGATGCATAAATGTATAGTTTGCTATGTATTAACACACACACACACACACACACCCATCACCACAATCAAGATACAGAACATTTTCATCTGTCCAAAAAGACCTCTCTGGCCCTTTCTAAGTTGGTATCTGTTCCCCTCTCCTAGACACTACTGACCTGCCTCTCGTCTTGCGAAATACAAGTATAGCGCACATTTGCTAGAATTTCATGGAAGTGTGTACGCGTTTAGAATGGTATATTCATCTCAGCTAAGCCAAGCTGGTAATGATTATTAACTAAAGTTCGATGTGTACTCTGATTCCCATTCTTTTAACCTAGTGTTATCCCCTTTACCCCTAAGATCTCATCCAGGGCACACATTAAGCATATTTCATTAGACTCCTTTAGGCTATCATTTTCTCAGACTTTCTTCTTCAATTTTGAAGAGTACTGGTTAAGCATTTTATAGAATGTCCCTTAACTGGAGTTTGTCTGATATCCTTTGCATGACTAGACATGGGTTGTAGATTCTGAGACAGTAAAAGACCATTCTCATCATATCACATCAAGGGTACATGCTATCAGCATGCCTCATCTCTGTTGATATTAACCTTGATTAGAATGCTAAGGTTGTATTTGTCAGATTTCTGCACTCAAAAATTATTCTTACTTTCTCCTTTTCCGTATTATACACTTTAGAAGGAAGTCACTGTGCACAGCCACACTTAAAGAATGGAGCATAATACTCCACCATCTCAAGGTAGAGTATTAGAATAAATTTCTTTTAATCCTTCTGTGTGGTGGATCTGTCTACTTGTCTATTGACTTATTTATTCAAGAATTTTTATATCATTAGAGACAGTTTGTACTCTGTATTTATTTTATACATTGGTTTATAAATCACTTCATTATTTATTTTCTTGTCCCTCTGACATAACCCCATCAGTGAGTTTTTCGTGACTTCCTTACATTCTGGAAGTACAAAATGAACCAGGCTCATCTAGCATATTCCTTGCCTAAGGCCTACAACCAGCTATTTCTCTGCAGAGCCCTGGATCTCTTTAATGGAGAATGTTATGAGAAACCAGATGTAGATTCTGGGTGTGTTCATTGCTACTGGGGCATATGTTGTCTGTTTTGAAATTGAGTTGTTTGTCTTCTTATGGTTGAGTTATAAGAGGTAATGTTTGTATTTTGAATTCTAGATGTAATTCTTATATCTGATATGTATGTTGTGAATATTTTCTTTTTATTTTTGACAGGCAGAGTGGACAGTGAGAGAGAGAGAGACAGAGAGAAAGGTCTTCCTTTGCCGTTGGTTCACCCTCCAATGGCCGCTGCGGCTGGCACGCTGCGGCCGGTATACTGCGCTGATCCGAAGGCAGGAGCCAGGTGCTTCTCCTGGTCTCCCATGGGGTGCAGGGCCTAAGCACTTGGGCCATCCTCCACTGCACTCCCGGGCCATAGCAGAGAGCTGGCCTGGAAGAGGGGCAACCGGGACAGAATCCAGCGCCCCAACCGGGACTAGAACCTGGTGTGCCGGCGCCACTAGGCGGAAGATTAGCCTGTTGAGCCACAGCACCAGCCTTGTTGTGAATATTTTCTCTCTATCTGTGGTTAGTGGAGGCAGTAGGTAGGGAGAAAGGAAGAAAGGAGATAGAACTGTTGTAAATATAGAGAATTGTTTTGGTTACTTGGTTGAGGCTAATCAGGAAACAAGAGGCACTTTTTAGAATATTGTTTATTGGAAGGGGCATTTGGCTTCGTGGTAAAGGTGTCCCATATTAGACTGCCTAGGTTCAATAACCACTTCCGGGTCCTGACTGTGGCTTCCTGCTAATGTAGACCCTGTGAGGCAGCAGTCATGGCTCAAGTGGTTGGATTCCTGCCAATTACATGAGAGACCTGGACCAAGTTCCGAGCTCCTGGCTTCAGCCTTGGTCTAGCCACAATGATTTTGAGCATTTGGGGAGTGAACAAGCAGATGGAAAAGAAGATCTTGCTGTCATATTCTTTCTCTCTCTCTCTCTCTCTCTCTCTCTTGCTCTCTCCCTAACAAATAACTAACTTAATTAATTTAAAATACTTTTTACATCAAATTCCTGGTGCTTAACCTTTTTTTTTGTTTGTTTGTTTTTTGGGTTTTTTTTTTTTGGGGGGGGGGGAATGTGTAGTTTTTGCCTTGATGTTCACAAGTCTTGGAGAAAGAAAGTGCCCCAGTGTTTGCTGTTTCTCTTTGAATGAGCAGTAGTGTGGAAAGATGCTTGGAGAAATGCGAAATTCAAAAGTGACTCTACAGGACCGGCACCGTGGTGCACTAGGTTAATCCTCCACCTGCAGCACCAGCATCCTATATGGGCACTGGTTTCTAGTTTCTAGTCCCGGTTGCTCCTCTTCCAGTCCAGTTCTCTGCCATGGCCTGGGAAGTCAGTGGAGGATGGCCCAAGTGCTTGGGCCACTGCACCCGCATGGGAGACCAGGAAGAAGACCTGGCTCCTGGCTTCAGATCAGTGTAGCTCCAGTCGTAGTGGCCACTTTGGGCGGGGGGGGGGGGGGGGGGTGCGGGGGTGAACCAATGGAAGGAAGACCTTTCTCACTTTTTCTCTCACTAACTCTGTCAAATAAATTTTTTTTTAAAAAGTGACTCTACAAAGGCTTAAGTATATAGTGGCTTCAATAAAAACTGAAATGAAGAGAATATTATTGTTTTATATGACATTGAAAAAACTCAATGTCAAATATGGCTGCTGTTTTTAGGTTAAAATCAGAAAAGAAGTTCGTGTATCTACTCATTAGTCCAGAGAAGGAGGAACAATGATAGTATAGTTCTGCTAGTTTTAAGTCCCTTCTAATGGTCAACATTTTAGTAGCATTTTCTGAAAAGGTAGAAGTGAGACAAAATATCCATTTTATTTTTTTAAGATTTATTTTTATTTTTATTTATTTTTATTTTTATTTGAAAGGCAGTTAAAGAGAGGCAGAGGCAGAGAGGGAGAGGTCTTCCACCTGCTGGTTCACTCCCCAAATGGTCCCAACAGCTGGAGCTGAACTGAAGCTAGGAGCCAAGAGCTTCCTCCAAGTCTTCCACGTGGATGCAGGAGCCTAGCACTTGGGCCATCTTTCACTGCTTTCTCAGGCCATAAGGAGAGAGCTGGATCAGAAAAGGAGCAGCCAGGACTCAAACCAGCACCCATCTGTGATGCCAGAGCTGCAGGCAGAGGCTTAGCTTACTACACCATAGCACCAGCCCCAAGGACCACATTTTGAGAATCATTGATAGAAAGTCTCAGCCCTGACTTGAACATCGTAACACTGCTATGGTCTGAATGGTTGTGTCAATACCTCATCCCCCAGGTAACCATATCAGTGGTGTCTTTGGGAGGTCCCGAGGGTCCCACTCTCATTAATGAGATCAGTGTCCTTAGTAAAGAGGCCTGAGAGGGGCTGGATTGCCTCTTCCACTTCACCAGGACATGGCAAGAAGGAATCATCCATGAAGCAAGGAGAGGTCCTTCAGTGAACACCGTATCTGCCAGGGCCTTGTTCTTGGATTTCCTAGCTTGCAGAACTTCGAATAATAAATTTCTGCTGTTCATAAATTACCCAGTCTAAGGAATTTTGTTATAGCTTCCCAAACAGACTAAAACAAGTTCCAGGGAAGCTTGAGACAATTGGCCTTGGGTGGACCCGGGGCGCTTAAGTTTATCAAAGCCTCCACAGGAGACTCCAACCAGAGTTACCATATTCCTAAAATTATAGCTTCCCATGTGAAGGTAATAGACCTTAGTTAATTCTGGACTGGTTGTAGCTGTAACTTTGCAAACCAACAAGCTAACTGCAGATCTAGTTCTTTCCCTTCCCTGAATCTAAAATCCATCTGTGCATCTAAGAAGAAACTTGGAAAAAAATTGGGCCTAAACCATGAACAGGTATGCACTGGAGGTGGTGCCCTTGCCTCCTCCCGTCTGCTAGCTCCTGTGACTCTGGCTATTAGCCAATGACAGCAGGCAACATGAACCAGGGTAGGACCCAATCCCAGAAAATAAACTTAATACGATGAAAATCAGGGTGAACTAGAATCAGTTAGTTAGTGGTATCAGTTGACTATAATTGTTTTATAAGCTCAGATTTTGTGAATAAAATCTAGTGAGATGAAAGCAAGTTGATTCAAGACCTACCTTAAAAACTGATGACAGTTGTCACTCCATCTTCAGCAGAAAGTCCTCTGCCATCTATTTCCAGAGTCCCCTCACCATAAAAGTTACTGTTTATACTGTTCTAAGGTAATCCACTGAGTCGTAAAAGACATTGCAAAGTTTTCTCCAGTTTGCTCCTTTACTAAGGCAGGGAAACCTGTGGACCAGATGTATTTCAAATTCAGACTTTTCTGGATTTTGGAAAGGTAATATAATGCATGAACAGTGTATTACATAACTCCCCAAGCAAGGTCTGGGACACATCCCAAAATCAAACTCATTAATATCACTAAGTGAATATTTGAATATAGATGGTGTGCAGAAAAGCTATAAATAACCTCATGTCAAACCAGTTAGGTTTTGTCACCAAATGAACTTGGCACAGAATATGTTTTTTAAAAGAGAGCTTTTATTTCCAGAGATTTGAGGAGTTTGAAATTGCAGGTAGGAGGTTATCAAGCTGAGTTATGCTTGAAATAATTTTCACCAAAAGGATTGGAACTAAAAGGAGTTTTGAAGTTATCTATAAATTAATCAAAATAATAATTCAACCAGAACATTCTTGTTTACTCTGAAAGAGGCAGGGCCTTTGCTACCGTTTCTGCGGTCTGGAGCAAAAGTGCGAATGGAGACCTACATAACATATGCTAACGAACTATTGAATAAGTATGTTCTATCTGTCTCTCTTTTACGCAAATTATTTTTTAAAGATGACTGTATTTGATTAATTTTTTATATGTGACTGGGTGTCCTAGATGGGTGAGTTATTAATAAATAAATATAACTCATAAAGTCTTACTTATTTGTCCCATAAAATTGAGTATTTCTCTGTCCTTTGATATAGAAAAAACATAAATTGTATTGCTATAACCAAGTTTTACACATAATTGACAGTGATGAGCTGATGAGTTAACACTTTGAATTTACAAGTATATTACTACAAAATTTAAAAGAAGATGTAAAATAACAACTTCCCCATGGGGTGGGTATTCAGCATGTGATCAAGCTGCCACCTGGAGCGCTCACACCCATGTGAGTGCTGGGTGGAGTCCTGCCTCTGCTTGTGAATCTTGCTTCCTGCTAATGTGCAGCCTGGGAGGCAACAGGTGATGGCGCAAGTATGTGCGTTCCTGCCACCCTCACAGAGGACGCGGATCACGCTTCTGGCTCCTGGCTTCTGTCTGGCCCAGGCCTGGCGGGTGCCGGAATTTGGGAAGGGGACCAGGAGATGGAAGATCTCTCTCTGTCTCTCTACCTTCCAATTAAATAAATAAATAAGATCTTCAAAGGCTTTTTGTGGTTTCAAAAAATATTTTTCTCTAGTATGTTGAAAAATAACTATTCACATTTAAAGTAAAATATGAATATATGGTTAACAAATGTTAAAATAAAAATGCACATTAAAGTTTATTTTTTATTTTAAAAATGGGATGACCTTTTATTAAGTACACTTATTAAAAACGTCAACACAGTTCTAACATTTGCTGTCTCTATGGTTGCTGGTGTAAAGAATCTCACCCTGATTCCTGGTGGTGTTTCTTGACCTGCTGCTGTGTCTGGGCATAGTTTCAGTTTGCCCCTCAAAGGTTCATGTGCTGGATTCCGGGTCACGAGAGTGACAGTGTTGAGAGAGGGTAGAATCTTTAGGAGATGGAGCCTCGTGGGAGTAACCACCCAGGGTAGGGGTGAGTGCTGGTCTTAGGGAGGGAACAAGTCCTTCCAAGAGGGGGCGGCTATAAGTTCTTGGCTTCTTCTGCAAGCCGCCTTTTCCCTCTCCATCTCTCCACCATGTTGTGACACAGCCAAGGAGTCCCTCACCAGAGACCAAACAGATGGAGCTGCCTAATATTGGACTTTCAGCCTCCAAAACTGTGAGCTAAATAAATCTTTCTTTCTTGGTTCCCATGTAGTACTCAGCTTTAGGTATTTTGTTATAGTAATGGAAAACAAAGACACCTACCTAAATACCACCTAAACACAAATATGTATATATACATTTAAGAGTAATTAAAACTATTTAGTGATATAAAATGTTTCTTTGTCACAAGAGCAGATGCTGTGAATGCCACATTTGTGAACCCTTCTGGACTATGAATTAGACAGGACACAAAAAAAGCTTGAGAGTGGATATTCCACTCTTATTGGCAGAGGATTCTTCTTTGTGCAACATCAGTCTATTGCATTTTTGCTATCTGTGAGATTTGATGAATTAATTAATCTGCATTTTCTCCTACCCAAGGGCTTGCAAGGCTCATCTTCCCACTCTCTGGGGCCACATCCCTCACAGCCTTCGGATGCAGTCTTCTGTTTCCAGAACATAGGGCAAGACTGAGAGAGGCTTGGTGTTTGAATGGTGCCTATGGGGAAACAGGCTTAGGTGACTGGAGATCTGTGACGACACTGAGTATAAGATCCTGAGTGTCAGAGGCACCACTGTATCCTATAAGAACCATCTAGTGTTTGTGACATGCAGAGCTCTTTAAAGCAAAGATCCAATGGTGACGAAGATGAAGAAATTAACCAATGTAAGTCAACCCAAATGGGTGAGTGCCCATTCTGGCTTGAGAAAACTTCCACAGATGGAGCATCTCTGCCCGTTGTTCCAGTGGTTAGATAACCTTGCTCTCCGGGTGCTCTGTATAAGCGGGCAGCAAACATAGTCCCAGGCTGAATCTAGCCTGCTGTTTTGTGAATAAAGTTTTAATGGAAATCAGCCCCACTTTTATGTTTGCATCTATGTCAGTTTCCTTGTTAAAATGGCAGCGTTGAGTACTTGCAAAAGCTGGAATATTTACTTTTTGGCCCTTTACAGAATATTTGCTGAAAGCTTAACACAATGCAGGATCAGTTACAGCCTCAAGGGAGTTAGAAAACCACCCGTCAGTGCCATCTCTCCCAGCAACCTTCATATGAGAAGCCTTAAATAGTCACTCTTAAAAGTAAATCACCCCATTTATCTCATCTCCTTGTTTTAACCTTACCTTTCTTACTTCCTTACAAAATACACAATTCCCTGAGATGCTCAATTGCTTACAAAGGCTCAAGGGTTAGGAACACATATGCGAAACCCTAAAGTGTAGATCACCAACTATTCAGAAATTTAGCACCAATAAAAATTTTCTCCCATACCAGAGGTCCTTAAACAAGTAAAGAAGTGAGACACACCTTGGAGGCTTGGATCACTTCCATTTCTCTGCTTCCCTAAATTCACAATACTGTTGATCTATGAAAATGCTTTGGGCAGTCTGTGTGGTGGGGATACCATAGTCACAACAACTGTTTTCAAAAATAAAGTGCGAATTGGGTTTCAATGAAGTGCAACTATTGCAAAACCATGAAATGATTAGGAAATTTTCTATACTTTTGACGTGACCTGAGCAGGCTCTAATTTATTTACTTCATTTTCCTTGATGTACATTGTTCTCCATAAAAATGCAAAGACTACACAGAATGGCTCTGAGAGCTATAAAGATAGCTATCTGAACTCAAGGACAACGTCTCTACCTGAGAATTCTGTTGCCCAAAGCTAGTTAAAGGTGTGTTTGTCTTTGTGGACAGGTGGTGTAGTCTAGCGGAAAGACAGCCAAGTCTTTCCAAGTCTGGCTTTGATTTGCTGCTTCCCCGCCCCAGCTCTGTGAACCTGAGCAAATTTTGTATTCTCTCTGAGCCTTGCTTTTAAATAGGGATTGAGTGAGCCTTGCAGAGTTACTATGAGGATTTAAAATAATCAGCACTTCATAAATGATAGTTTCGTGACTGCTGTCATTATTTCTGGAACACTGTACAGCTACATACTCCAAGAATAAGAGTGTCAGACAGGGTGGGCATTCGGCACAGTGGTTAAGATGCCACTTGGGACACCTGCATCCCACACCAGAGTGCCTGGGTTAGAGTCCTGGCTCCACTCTCCTGCATCCTGGGAAACAGCAGGTGACGGCTCAAGTAGTTGATTTCCTGCCACCTACATGGGAGACCTGGATTCAGTTCCCAGATGGCCCAACTCTGGCTACTCTCTTCCTCCCCCACTTCAAGTTATTAATTAATTATAGAAAAAGAATTTTAGAGAATGGAGTGAGAAGTAGTAGACAACAAGCTTCTGAAAATAATCCCTATGGCCCCCATCTCTGCTCCAGGTATCCCCTTTAATGCTTCCAGTGTGCTTGACCCAGGAGATACTCAACAGGCCCTGCCACCATGTCTGCACTACTCGCTGTCCACTTCTCCCTCTGCACAGGAATCCAGGGGCCTCTGGGACAACTCCCCCATGCACGTAGATGGAATGCAATTGCAAAGGCAAAGTAGAGAGAGTGCAGGGGATTCTCAGGCATGCGGTACCCTGAGGTGGCCCTGCCTCTAGTCCAAAGGCCCATCCTCTCTAGTTCCAGGAAAATAGATAATTTAGCTTTAATTGGTTTCCCTTCTGATTCGCCCAGACAGGCCTCTGGTTTAATCCTGAAAGTGCCTGAATAAGTCGACATCTTGTTTATCTTTCTCTAAGAAGTCAGGAAGTAACCCAAGGTCATGGGCACCATGCTGCTCAGGAGGCCAGACTGGAGAGCAAGACGCAATGAGGCGCGGAAGATGGCCTGTGGTACTGACTCACCAGCAAGGCTGCCGTTGGACATGCATGGAGGGTGACTGCCTGCCTGCGCCTTGTCACTTGGGGGGATGAGCATGGGGAGCACTGTGGCAGAGGATACTAATTCGCTAATGAGGCCATAATAAAGTGTCACAGACTAAATGGCTTAAAACAACAGAAATCTGTTGTCTCGCAGCTCTGGAGTTTGCAAGCCTGAAATCAAGATGTCGGCATGGTCAAGTTCACCTGCAGCCTATAGGGGAGCGTCTCCCCTAGTCTCTTCCCACTACTTCCCTCTGCATGACCTCCATCCTCTGCTTCTGGCACCATGTGGCACTCTTCCTGTATCTTCGCATCATCCTCTCTGTGTGTGTCTCCGTGTCTCTTCTCTTTTTATCAGGATGCTGATCATATTGAATCAGGGTTTATCCTGCTGCACTATGACCTCACTTCAGCTTACTTAATCTGAAAAGACCCCATTTCCAAATAAAAGGTCATTCACAGGTTCTGGGAGTTAGAACTTCAGCGTGTCTTTCTGGGAGGCACTAGAGGTGGTAAAAGAGAGGAAGGCAGTTGACCTGGAGATGCCTAACTCCTTCAGGTCTCCCAGCCACCTAATCCTCCCTATGGTAATGCCCTTAGTAGTCACGCTTTTAACCTTCGGCCAGTCCTCTCAATCTCATGACCAGCATTACAATCCCCTACAGGATCTTGTTCACAATGTAGATCCCTTTGGATGAGAGAGAGCCTGGGGAGGAGGATAAGAGAGCCACTCCCTTGGAATGTACACTTTGTAGCCAAGTTGATATTCACAGTCTTTAATTTAAAAAAAGAAAAACAAGGGATTCATTCCAAAACCAGCCATTTCACAATATGGTGAGTAGAAGATGTAGATACAGGAAAGGAAAAAGAGAAGGGACTTGGTGTGAAATAAAGAAAATTAGAAAAGAGAGACTAGGAAAGAAAGGTGGAGGGGATCCCCCACTACCCTGCCAATAGTTAGCCCCGGACACCAGCCTTGATGCATGGAAGCCGAGACGAACATTATTCAAATTGGACTGCAGTACTGCCTCCAACCCAACACTGTGGTGCCGCTGATGAGCAAGGTGGAACTGGCGGTCTAGCAGGCCAGAACCCAGGTTCTCCATTCCTCTTAGACCACAGGGCACAGACTGGTCCCCTCAATAGGAACACCATTTTCGGAGTAGCACTGTTTCTTGCAGAGGGAGAGAGATGAAATGGTTAAGAATGAGCAACAGGTGACCTACCCCGCCTGGTGATATGTAGAGCAAGCATGGATCCAAGGGGCATCTGAGAATAGCCTCACTTGGGTGCCACTGCAGTGGAGGGGCACCTGTTGCTTATCCCCTCTGTACACTTGAGCACTAAGATTTTTATTGTAAACAAGTTGGTAGGAACAGTAGTGGGGAAAGGACAGTCTATCCAACTCGCATGTCTCCCCTTCATAGTAGCTGAAGACACCCTTTCCCCCAGAACTCACCGAAAACTACAGAAAAGAAAACTTAGAGTGAATAAAGCAGGACAGAGAAATACATTATTCACAATTCAGTAAGTGCACAAGTTTTAAATAATAGAGTTACAGCTTTGTTCTATTTCCCATGTATCCTATTAGAAAGACCTTACAAAATACTTCGTCCCTGTTTTTCTTTTTAAATATTTACTTGAAAGGGAAGAGAGAAAGAGAGAGAGAGAGAGAGAGAAACAGCTCTTCTCTCTACTGGTTCATTCCCCAAATGGCTGTAATCGCCAGGTCTGGGACAGACAGAAGCTAGGAGCCTGGAACGCCACCTTCCACCGCCTTCCAACGTGTATTAGCAGGAAGCTGGATCAAAAGCAGAGTAGCTAGGACTTGAACTGGCACTCAGATACGGTATACTCAGGTATGGAGTCACAAGCAATGGCTTAACCCACTATGCAACAGCATCCCATTTCCTCCTTGGTTCCCCTTCTTCAGCCTCTTTTCAGTATTGCTCAAGAACTTAACTCCCTGGAAGGCTGCTGGTCATTTGGTAGAGAAAAAAATAGGTAGGAATGTATTCAAGAAGTGAGTCACAGGATCTTGAGCAAAGCAGAAAATGGAAACTATCTCAGAAAGAGATGATGACAACAGAATTCTGCATTCCCAGAAGGGAGAGTCATACTGAATTTCCAAGACAATGGACAGAGAGGCTCCCTCTGAGGAGAAGGGACAGCACTAGCACTTGTCTGTGTTTCTTCAACAGTGTGAGTTGAGGGTACATGCGGCTAAACACAGCCCCAAACATCAACAGCTTCAGCTGCTGCCAAAATGTGAAATTTCTGTGGTTAAACACTCTCCTCTGGTTTAAGGCATTTTCTTCCAAAGACTCCTGTACAAATATAATTTCCTTCCCTAGGAAAGTTAGCTCACTGGCAACCTCCAACAGCTTGTTAGATTCCTACTTGATAAAGTGTGGCAGCAGGGCCCCACAGGCACCAAATTACTCTGTGAAGGAGAGAGTGGTGTGATGTGATGTGATAAGAAGGAAAAAAATCTTGCCCAGCAGGTCACACTGGCCCAAGGACACAGGCTACCAAGGGGCTGAACCTGGCTGTGACTACAGGGCTGGCCTTGCTGTGGTGCTAGGCCAGCAGATGTGGGGGAGTACTGTCCCAAAGCGTGAAGAAGGAAAACCAGATGAACTTAATGTGTTGGCAAGGGGTCCCCAGTGAGATACACTCTTCAGTTTGGGCTTTGAATTCTAAAAGGCATGCTTTATGTTTTAGGGACTTTCTATTTTTTTTTTTAAGTTGAAACAGCATGTTTGCATTAAAGAGCAGTGTGCCAAAGATGATGCTACTCATGATGTTAGATGTTAGAGTTGGTGTGCAGACTTCGCCTTGGAAAGGAAGAATTCTAGTTACTTTTCTTGGTTTTAGAGACAAGCACAGCCTCAGGGCTCAAGAATTTCCTGCCTTGCTGGTGTCTAACTCTTCTCTCCTTATTCTGTCCTCTACGTTGATGCTCTCCCAGCCCTTGGGGCTCCTCTTCTTTCTGCACAGAGCACCCTGGAGGGTTGACTCTTTCTCTCTCTGTATCCTTCCTAATAAAGGCTTTTTGTTGGAACCCCAGTTTTGTCATCATGCATTTTGAAGTCCACTTTTATGAGGATGAAGCCAATGACAAAAAAGTTGGTTTAATAGGCTAATGTGAAATACACACAGGGTGCAGAATAATCAAATGAATACAATATAATCTGCTTTTAAATCTTGTATAAGCTTTTTGCAAAGCTCTCCTTTAGGGTAATTTGAGATTTTTTTTTTCCTGTTTCTTTTCTTTTCTTTTTCAAAGAGGGCAGCAGGACACCGTGGGAAAGTCATGAGCTTTGGAAGCAGATAGACATGAATTTCACCCAACCCTGCTTCATGCTTCAGTGTGGCTGGCAATTTGTGTACATTCTCTCTGAGCTGCACCCATTATCAGGAATAGAAATCGCGATGGTCTATAACCACACTACCCTGAATGCGCCTGATCTTCTCTAACCTTGGAAGCTAAGAAGAGTCGGGCCTGGATAGTACTTGGCTGGGAGAAGTCCCCATGCTGCAGAGTTGGTGTAAGGAAAAGTAATTCTTAAACCCTAAGACTGCTTTTAGGACTAAATAACTTTCTATGAGATTAGTTCCAAAACTTTGTGGAAGATCGAATGATGTTTATTTTGACGCAGAACAATTTTAAAATCCATGTATACCAGGAGTCTTGAAAAAGCTCATGAACATGCATATTAAGAAAAAAAAAGCATGCAAAACTTTCAAAAAAAATGTTTTACACCATAGTACACTTATTTTTCAGCTCCACATTTCCACAAACTTTTGGGAGTCTCCTTGTATATCTCAAATAATTAGTAAATGTTTGACACATACCAAGGTTCTATAAATGCTAGGCATTCTTATCAATATTGGTTAAAAACAGAAAACCTTCAAAAAGAAAACTAAAGATGAAAAAAGTGAGCCAGTGGGGAACCGGAAGAAACACTGAGCAGAGAAGGGCAGCGTTGCGTACTTTCCTGCTGTGAGTTAAGGTCCTGACTTCCAGGACTGGGCACCCAGTAGCAGAAGAAAGCTAGGAGCTGCCTGTGTAGGAGAATGTACTTCCAGGAGGAAAATGAGAGACGAGTGGAGTTAACAGGCTTTCAGGCAGTATTTGGTAATAGCTTGAAAATGGGAGAGCCATTATCATAAAAGCATACAAAAAAGGAAGTGCGGGAATATTCATTGTTTTAAAGTCACTTAGTCAATGACATTTATATTTTCGTTTGATTATGAAAGCAATGCGTGCTCAGATTGGAAACTTGGAATATCTAGAAAATCACAGTCTGACGTGAAAATAATCCGTAACGCAGGAAGGCTCATTCTTCATTTAGAGTTAAGTCCTTGTAGTCCTATCTATATTTACATTTCTTTTCTACTACAAATTTGGCCTTCTTTTACAAAAGTAGCATACCTATATGCTCTTTAAAGCATTTTTTTAATTTATTTGAAAGGCAGAGTTAGAGAGAGGCAGAGACAGAGGCAGAGAGAGAGAGAGAGGTCTTCCATCCATTGGTTTACTCTCCAGCTGACCTCAATGGCCAGAGCAGGGCCAATCCAAAGTGGAGCAGCTGAGAGCATAGTGGGCTAGGCCTCTGCTGGCAGTGCCAGAATCCCATATGAGTGCCAGTTCAAGTCCTGGCTGTTCCTCTTCTGATCCAGCTCTCTGCTGTGGCCTAGGAAGGCAGTGGAAGATGGCCCAAGTCCTTGGGCCCCTGCACCCATGTGGGAGACCCTGAAGAAGCTCCAGTCTTCTGGCTTTGGATCAGCTGAGCTCTGGCCATTGTGGCCTTCTGGAGAGTGAACCAGCGGATGGAAGTATTTTCTTTCTGTAACTCCCTCTCTATGTCTGTAATTCCACCTGTCAAATAAAGAAATAAAATCAAAGAAAGAAAGAGAGAGAGAGAGAGAGAGAGAGAGAGAGAGAGAGAGAAGGAGGGAAAGAGGGAGGAAGGAAGGAAGGAAAGAAGGAAGGAAGGAAGGAAGGAAGGAAGGAAAGAAGGAAGGAAGGAAGGAAGGAAGGAAGGAAGAAAGGAAGGAGACACATTTTTAATCTCTATACATTGAAATGGACTAAAAACAATGATTAATCCAGTAGCAAAGAACACCTTCAGTGCCCAGATTATAGACTCTAACATCTTCCACTGGAAGAAAATAGTTTCCTAGAGAAATGTTGGATTCTTGATGTGGGGCAAGAAAGAAGCAAGATGAGCCTGGAATATCTTACACCAGACAGCCAGAATAAAAAAGAGTACAAAAGGATTTGGGGACTTGAATAGGCTCCCATCATCAAAGCTGTGGTCATTTGAGCACCAAGCGGAATAACTTCAATGGACTGAAATGTATCAAAGATGTGTTGACCCATTGTGGGTTCACAGTGATACTTCTCACTTCAAAGTATTCACGGGTCACTTTGAAAGAACAAAATTATTATTTTCATTACAAAATAATTAAAGAGAAAGCATGAAGTTTTCATCTTGGTTTTTCCTTAGAAATTGTATCTTCAGAGAAATAAATAATGAGGAAAGCTTATTTTTATGTAATATTCCAACTCAGCAAGTTAGAAAAATGGTGTGATTAGAACACCACCCTTTGCAGACTTTATGCTCTAATGACTGTAGCATCACCAAAGAACAAATAAACAAGAGCAAACCAAAGAAAATTAACTTCCCACATTTTTTTTTTATCATAATTACTCATCTCCTCTCCAATCTGGCCATGCTTTCCTGGCCTGCCCCACTGACATTTAACTTAGCCACAAGACTATTCTTGAATAATAGAATGTACACAAACGACATAAGCCACTTCCAAAGAAAAGCTTTCAGTTCAGTTGTGTGGTTTTGTTCTGCCCTCCTTGAGCATCTGTTCTCCATATGAAATTTACAATTACCTGGAAGTTGCCACTTCTTTCCTCTGAGTCCAAGAATGAGAAGATGTAGAGCCAACGTGAACACAACTTGGAGCAGAGCCGGAGCAGAGCTGCAAGCCTTGTCAGCAATAAACAGGATTAGTTGTGGTGAGCCACTGAGATTGGAGGACTTCACTAATAAAGTAATAGCCTTGCCCAAAATGTCAAGCCTGGTCTTAGTCTCCAAAGCCATCAGTTATAAGAAATCCAAGGGACGAACATATGAAATAACATCAAGGGGCTTCACCTGGAAAACCCAGACTATGAGAAACTCTGATACAAACAACCCAATTTCCTTGCCACAATATTAACAAGAATAAAAAAATAGATGGAGGGGGCTGGTCCAATGGAATAGTGGGTTAAGTCTCCTGCAACGCTGGCATCCCATAACTGCACTAATTGAAGTCCCAGCTACTCCACTTCCAATCTAGCTCCCTGCTAATAATGTGCACAGGAAAGCAGTGGAGGATCGCCCAAGTGTACCCACATAGAAAACCTGGAAGAAGCTTCTGGCTCCTGGCTTCAACCTGGCCCAGCACCAGCTGTTGCAGCCATTTGGGGAGTGAACCAACAAATGCAAGATTCTCTTTTTCTGTCTCTTCCTTTCTTGCAGTAACTCTTTCAAATAAATAAATAAATCTTAAAAAAAAAATAGATGGAGGAGGAAACCATAGATGAAAGGAACTTAAAGACATTCAACCAACCACATTGTCTATTAAAATTTTAATTTATTCAAGATCTTTTGATGGACACAATTTTTTTTTTTACTTTTATTTAATGAATATAAATTTCCAGTGTACAGCTTATGGATTACAATGGCTTCCCCCTCCCATAACTTCCCTCCCACCCGCAACCCTCCCCTCTCCCGCTCCCTCTCCCCTTCCATTTGTATCAAGATTCATTTTCAATTCTCTTTATATACAGAAGATCAATTTAGTATAAAGATTTCAACAGTTTGCACCCACATAGAAACACCAAGTGAAACATACTGTTGGAGTACTAGTTATAGCATTAAATCAAAATGTACAGCACATTAAGGACAGAGATCCCACATGAGGAGCAAGTGCACAGTGGCTCCTGTTGTTGACCCAACAAATTGACACTCTAGTTTATGGCACCAGTAACCACCCTAGGCTGTCGTCATGAGTTGCCAAGGCTATGGAAGCCTTCCAAGTTTGCCGACTCTGATCATATTTAGACAAGGTCGTAAAAGACAGAGTGAGGATAGTAACCAATGATCCTAAGAGTGGCATTTACCAGGTTTGAACAATTATACAGCATTAAGTGGGGAAGAGGACCATCAGTACACACAGGTTGGGAGTAGAGCCATTGGTGGTAGAGTAGAGGTTATGATTACAAAGGAATGAGGCCCAAGTACGCTATACAGGGTCTAGAACAAAGGACAGAGTCATTATTAGAGGAGCTAAGAAAGGTGCTGTCCAAGCTACAATTAAGTTTTCTGATTGAGAGGCAAATAGAACCTGATAGAAGGGGCTTGATAATAATCTGGTGGGCTTTAGGCCTTGAAGTTAAGAGACCCAGGCCTATCTATCTCTTCACATGGGGTACATCCTAAGGGAGGTGTGAACCTCCTAGGGGAAGGCACTCTGTTGACTTTCATTACTTGGCTGGCCTGGGAGGAGAGCTGGCCAGGTAAAGGCTGGTGGCATCTCTAACAAGAAATTTACAGTTCTGCCTGTAATGTTGCTGACCCTACTTGACCATCCCCTCAGCTGCAGTGGTCACTTTGGAAGTTGGGCTGAGTGAAGGGCTTTTCAGCTTGGAGCCAATAAGATCTGTGGCTCTGACCTGGGCATCCTTCGACTCCAGGGCAGGTCCATTTCCAGTGATCCAACTCTTGGCAGAGCTGCCAGGGCTCTTCACAAGCTGACTTCTGCTGAAGCCCAGGCTTACCACATTGAAAGCCACTGCAGTGGACTGGCCTGTTGGGTCTCCTTGAGGGCAGATCACTGTACAGATCAGCCATTAATAGGCCTGCCACCCATTGCTTCTGATGCCTAGCTTTCTTTTCCTCCTGGTTTGTGTTAAAACAGACCAGAGGATGCAAGTCAAGGGAGTGCCCGTGTCCCATCTCTAATCTTCGGTGGCCTGAACTACAAGTCTAGAGTCACAGGCATGTTCTGTAGTAGTTTTTCTAAGGTAGACAATACCCATGAGGAAAATTATATTCTCACTTTAAAACTTTCTTTCCCTTTGGTCTGAAAGGGAGGTTTTTTTCTACTTACTGTATACTTTGCTGATGGCGAAGTGAATCTGGCTATGAGATTATTATTTAAGTTCTTATTTTGGCTATGCTATTACAGAAAAATGTTAGCCATCTCTTTTATAAGGTCTAAAGATTAAATTGTGCGTCCTACAGATTCCTTCATAATAGAATTAGTTTCCTACCTTGAAGAGAATAGAGAAATGAAAGAACAAGTTGGGCTTAGAATAGAGAAATAAGGGAGCAAGTCCTAGATCGCTTGCTGACAATAGCAGTATCACATGAATACTTAGCAAACAGTTTCAACCATTAGATAACAACTTAAGAAAACATTTACCGGAAGGTCCAATGCCTTCTATAAATTTTAAGAATCATGTATTTGAAAACACCTCTTAAATATCTAACATGGTGTAGTTTGTTTAACCAGTAAACTTAAGCACAACCATATAAAATGTTTTCAGTTTCTTTCTACCAACAAGTTTAAAACATATGATACACAGATTCAGGTCACACAAATTAAAATGTATCTTTGATTGATTTTAGCAGCTTAGATTTATGGACAATCTTATCTATAAGCCATTTAAAATAAAACTCTTAATAAAATTTCCCCATGTGGACATACAATATGTACACACATAGAACATAGCATAATAGACCAATATAGCAATTTTAATAATAGCTTTTAAAATCTTTAACTCCTTTTGTAGATTGCCAACTGATTTGAATTGCTTTTTGTTTTTAGTAACCTCAGTTAACCATACTTTCTCTCAGTTGGTACTGTTAATACATTATTGGCTTCATCTGTTTACAGAGCCATCCCAAAGTACTGAATACAATAGAAGTGGCTGGAAAAAGTCCATAGGAACCTATAGGAGGACAGCTAAACACAGAACCAACAACGCTTTAGTTTTATGAGCAGCAAATCATATATAACTGTGGATGACAAAAGACTTTAAGTCGCCATGTTTCAAATTATAAACTCATCAGCCAACAAGAGGCACTTGCTTACTTCACAGTATTTTTGAAAGCACCTGTAGGATTTTATAAGTATTTAACCCTTTAGGCCTCTGGGGCTTTCTCATTAAGATAACTATCATGTCTAGTAACACAAAATCATTAGACTTTTTAATTCTCAAACATTTGTATTAATAGCATTTTCCATTATAGAAACTTAAAGTCTGGTACCACATCACATCTTGACAGTACTTCTAATATAATCCAAATAACCTGATTAGTTGGTGTCTCTATAAGATGAGAGACATAGGTCCTTTGATTTTTTCAGTTGGGCCCAAACTGGAAAAAACAAAGTCCAGGATTTACTGGAAATTTTAGAGTCCAGATTGTTTGAAACTTTGATTTTTTGAATGCCTGTCAAGAATGCCAAGAAGGCTCAAAATCCAAAATATCTGGTTGAAATAAGATTCCTTAAAATCATGACATAACATAGACCAAATTTGATCATTGTTACAAGGTGATTATTCAAATCTTTGAAAATAAGCACATATTTAAATAACCCATAGCTCTTAATAAAAATTCAGCTGTTTTTGAACAATTAGAATTTAACAGACATCAAGAGAACATAATAGATTACTTTAACACATTGATTTAACAGAGCATCAGTTTAATTCTATGTCAAAGAGAAATTGAGCTTCCTGTGATCTTTTGCTGTGAGGTTTCCTTCCTTTACCTTCTTTCATATTGGTGACCATGTTTCTGTGTTTCTGTGTGTAACACATCTTTAAGCATCTTTTGCAGGGCAGGATGAGTGGCAACAAATTCTTTCAGTTTCCGTTTGCTATGAAAAGTCTTAATTTCACCTTCATTCACAAATGAGAGCTTTGCAGGATATAATATTCTGGGCTGGCAGTTTTTCTCTCTTAGTACCCGGGCTATGTCTCGCCATTCCCTTCTAGCTTGTAGGGTTTCTGATGAGAAGTCTGCTGTGAGTCTAATTGGAGATCCTCTAAGAGTAATCTGACGTTTCTCTCTTGCACATTTTAGGATCTTTTCTTTATGTTTCACTGTGGTGAATTTGATTACAACCTGTCGTGGTGAGGATCTCTTTTGGTCATGTTTATTAGGGGTTCTATAAGCTTCCTGTACTAAGATGCCTCTGTCCTTCTCCAAACCTGGGAAATTTTCTGCTAGTATCTCACTGAAAATGCCTTCCAATCCTTTCTCCCTCTCCATGCCTTCAGGAACTCCTAGAACCCGAATGTTGGGTGTTTTAATAGTATCCTGTAGATTCCCGACAATATTTTTTAGATTTCTAATTTCCTCTTCTTTTCTTTGGTTTGCCTGTTTCCTTTCCTGTTCTCTGTCTTCTAAGTCTGATATTCTCTCTTCTGCTTCACCCATTCTGTTTTTAATGCTCTCTAATGTGTTTGTCATTTGATCTATTGAATTCTTCATTTCATTATGATTTCTCGTCACTATCACAGTTTCTTGTTCCACTAGTTGTTTCATTTAATTTTGATTCCTCCTTAATATTTCATTTTCACGAGAGAGATTTTCTATCTTGTCCATTAAGGATTTCTGTAGTTCAAGAATTTGTTTTTGAGAGCTTCTTAATGTTCTTATCAATTTTTTGAGATCCGCTTCTTGCATTTCTTCTATGTCATCATCTTCATAATTTTGAATTGGGGTGTCTTTTTCATTTGGGGGCGTCATAGTGTCTTCCTTGTTCTTGTTACCTCGGTTTTTGCATTTGTTGTTTGGCATGTTGGAGATATTTGGTTTCTTCACTGTGGTGTTTTTTCTTGTTACACTACGGCTCTATATTAAGTGGACTGTCTGCTTTCGGTGGAGCCTTAGAGGATTGAGATGAGTGTGGACTGAGAGCTGTGTTTGGTTCCTCAGGGTTGAGGGTGTGTCAAAGATGACACTCCCAGGTTAGGTGTGGCAAATCTCTCTTTCTTTCTTTCTTTTTTTGATTCAAAAGGGAAGTAATTCCGCACAGCTCACGTTCCAGCGCTGGTGTGTTGATTCTGCCACTGGTGTCCCGAACTTGGGCTCCCACACTCTCCACGCAGGTCCACTGTGAATCACTAGTTCCGGAAGAGTTTCCTCTGCTGTTTTTCCCCTACTCTTCCTTGACCCTGCAGTATCTCCACTTTTATTAACCTGTCTATCCCCCGGACTAATAGTGTGCTCCCTTCCTATTCCGCCATCTTGCCGTACACAATTTTTTATTTGAACAGGTGGTACTATGAGAAATATCTTATGGCATCCATCTTGACACACATCTATGTCTTTTTCTCTCTCTAGGAGCAATTTCTAGAATTTAACTCTTTTATCTGAAGTTTGTACACTTTTTAAGCTTTGTACAATTTTGTTATTTATTCTTGATTGAACAAATATTTATTATTGAATACCTACTATATGATTCTGTTGAGCCCTGAAGGATTAACAAAAATAGGGTGATGGTCCAACAACTTGGCAATCCAATTAGGGATATAAAAAGACTTCCAAAGGGTGTCACACTACTGGGATGGATCACAAATACTAGAGCAGTTTGGAGAAAGAAGAAAAGTATATGGGTTAGAAATGATCCAGAAAGTTTCATGAGGGAGACGGAATCTGAATTCATGGTTGAAGGGAGGAAGGACACACTGAGTAGAGAGGAGGTATAATGTATTGCAGACTATGGGTTACATCTCATAATGGAGTCGGATTCATAGAGCAGAGTGGTTTTGTTTTTAAACTTTATTTAACTGTCAATAATTCAAAATCAAGAGATTTAGTTTTTAAAAAAATTTGTATTTCTGACTTAACAAAAGGAAGAGCTGACAATACTAAGAGTATAGTCTTCCTTGTCCTTGTCCCATTGACTTGGGTTGAAAATTATCTCTGCATTTAAATGAGACTTGCTCTCTCCAGTGTGCCATGGTCCTCGCTTGGTCCATCTCATTCATTGTTTTGTCTAGTCCTTGTGAACTTGGGATAATCTCATGGGTAGATGAGAAAGATCATACCCATAAAAACTTAGGTAAAACAAACTGGTCACTGTGGAATGTTCACACTTGGAAACAGTATGAAAAAGTTGGAATCAGATCATAACAAGTCTTCCATGTCAGGCTCATATTATCCTTAAATTCTTGGATGAGAACCTTGCCCCAGATACTGAGTTTGAGATAACCCTACTGTCCCTCCTGCAGCCACACTTAAGATGCCATATCCACTGGTACCTAGGACTATCCTTCCTTCCCAGATGATACTCATACTCTGGACCCTGGAACTTGCTGCCTCAATGTCCCTGAGTCTACTTCCAGAGCTTGAAGAGGTATCTTCCTCTCCCACTAGCATGCATACCCCTAGATTACAGTCAGTAGAGACTAGAGAGTTATGGATGGGGTTGGGCTGTAGGCTGAATATTCACACACCTACATACTAGGCCTCTTGTAATGGGATGGAATTTAGGATGAGAAGAGTGGTGAGTCAGATATTTTATTTGTCCTTTTATTCCTGTCCCATAATGATAGGACTGGCCTGATCAGTGAGAAGAGTTTTTAAGATGATGTTCCATGGGTTTTAGGGAGACAAGGAAGGGTTTGTGAGCTCTTCAGCAGCCCTAGAGAGGATGGATTGATCAGGACAAGGAGAGCAGGCAGCTCAGCTCAGAAGTGATGACTCGGGATGGAGGTGAAAACAGAAATTCAGGAAAATTCAAACACCATTAAATTGCAGGGTATGTAATCTCCACTTTGGAAGAATTACAGTATTGCCCAAACAATTCCAGGTCCTCTTCTATCTTGTAGTTCTATTAGCAAACCTCAGAAAGGGTTATAAAATGATGGTGGTGACTATGTTCAAGAATCAGTTAACATTTTTTAGATTTTGTACCTACATTCAACTTCAAAGGAATAAAGTTGGGGCAGAAGTAAAGTGCTCATTTCAGAGAGAGGACATGGTGAGATGACTACAATAGAGAACACGATAATAGCTAGATGTACCATAAGTTGTTGGAGAAAGCTAACTGTGAAATTACAGTGATGGAGCAAAGGAAATATTCAGCCAGAGATGGAAGGCAGATGGGGGTACTGTGAAATTAAAGAAGAAGGCAAGGTAGTTATTCATAGCTATTCTTCTATTGTAACTCCGAAATATGTGTGCTTAAAGAATGAACAGAAAGTAATTGATTTGAAATAGGAACGCATTAAAGCTTGGAAATATGGAAACATAAGAAATGTCTCTGAATTAAGTATCTGAAATGGATTTTAGGCCTTTTTTTTTTTTTGGTCCATATAAGTCATCCTAACAAAATATTTTAATAAAATATTTCTTGAAAAAATTAGTCACCAGTCTTTTTGGAAGAAAATATCCCTGCTTATTCAAGGTAAATGGTAAAATTCAAAGTTATGAAAATTGCTGTAGGGCTCCAAGAGGCAGCTCTTGCCTAATGTGGGTGCTGATTTTTGTTCCATGGAGAGTATTCATCTTATCAACACCAGAGCACCTTAGTTGTCCCAGATTCAGTTTTCTAGGGGCAGACTTGACACGGGTCATGACCACAGGCAGTTCTCCGGAGAAGAGGGCATCTAGACACGGTTATTAGCCCACATTGCAGCTCTGCAGGACAGGTGCACCTGCCGGTAGAGCAGGTCTGAGTAGAGCCTATGCCCAGTCGCCTTCACACTGGACACTATCATGCCACAACAAAGCAATGTGCTGTTCTCAGAATCAAAACTGAGGTAGCTTAGTGCAGAGAACAGGATCTCACTGGTGGAGACAGCAACTCAGAAAAAGGCTTCTCTTCCACCCAAATCATGAGATTTGGGACAAGCCACTTAGTGCCTGCAGGCTTGTTTACTCACCCACAAAATCAGAAACATTCAAATGCCTTTTTTGACAGAGAAGAAAATAGATATAAGAAATGACATATTGGTATGTGATATACAAGAGGTTATATTTTCATTTTTTTGTATAATAGAAAAAGATCTAGAATGTTACCCACCAGGTTAACTGTGAGGAGTACTGTATGACATTATTCAGGGAGTACAATAAGCTGGCAAATAGCATAGATTTCTATTTCAGACTGTTTTTTAAATATATTTTTAAAAGATTTATTTATTCATGTATTTGAAAGTCAGAGTTACAGAGAGAGAGAAAGAAAAAGAGAGAGAGGTTTTCCATCTACTGGTTCCCTCCCCCTACCCGAAAGACCAGAAAGGACAGGTTAAACCATGCCAAAGCCAGGAGCCAGCTTTTATGTTCTTTGGTTTTGCTTATTCTAGTTTTTCTTCAATGAATACACATTAATTTTACAATAAGGCCGATATACAAAACAAAAGAGTTCTTTATAACATCTGAACTGTTAATAACTGACAGGCATTTTAAGTGATTTCTATTCTAACTGGAATGAAATAATTAAACTTGTTAAAGCAATACATCAAATGGGGAACAATGACCATAAATTTTCTAGCCTTCCATTCAGAAACACAAAAGTCTTAGGATTGGATTTATATATTTGCATGAACTTTTGTTGCTATTATTTTTATCTCTCTATTTGCACAGCAGTGGGAACCTGAAGTCCTGTCTGTGTATTGCTTTGTTCACAGCCTACTCTGGGTAAATGCAACATCACTGTTTCAGCATTCAGATGTAATCTCGCATAATTGTCTAAGCTGTGCACAGCTCTGTCTAAGAGCATAAGACGGTAACAAGCACTACCCCACTTGCCATAGACAAATGGATACCAAATGGCCAGTTCAGCAGCAGCGCCTTGTCAGACTTCAGCCTGTGGACGATAAACCTCTCCTGAGACCAGACACCTCAGTCACAGCCTTGTGCTGTCGTGGCCACATGCGAATGTAGAATATTCTCCATACACCAGGTGTCTCTTGCCTAAGGTGTGAGTTCGGGACAGCCAATTGCTGTTTTATCAGGAATATGCAGGTGGCTGATCAAGGCCAATATTGAAGGGATTTGTTTGAGTTGTTCCATTCCCTGGGAAGTTTCTCTCACTGCTAAGGAAAAATGAGGAAATGGCCATGCACTGCTCGCTTTCGCGCTCTCTCTCTCTCTCTCTCTCTCACACACACACACACAGAAAGAGATAGAGGGGGAGAGGGAAAAAGAGAGAGAGAGAGAGAGAGAGAATGCTTTAGGTCAAATTATCATCAAGGAGCCAGTAGGATATCTCTTAAAATGGGCTGTTGCAATCACGCTTTCACTCCAGCCACTCCACTTGGCAGGTAATTGCAAGCCAGGGGCAAGCCACAAATACCATTAAATACAGATATTATCGCTCCTGACGCCCACAAGCGCCATCATAGTAATGAACAACAGTGTGCTCAGATTGCCTGGTCACACGGACCATCCATTTCACAAGAACTTTGAAAGTCCAGACTAATGGACAAATTCTCCCAGCTGGAAGATTTCTTTGGAGTCTAGATGAATTCAGAAGGAGAAAGTTAATTGAGGTAAAGCAAAAATAGTAATGGATTTATTCTAAATTTAGACAGCAGAAAGGTTTTTTTTTTTCTTTTTTGTTTCAGTTCTTTCCCTCCAAGATTTCTTTCTGTGTGTGTGTGTGTGTTTTTTTTTTTTTCCTAGTGAGGCTATTAGCATAACTCTTTAGACCTCTTTTGCAAACAGAAATAAATAAATCATGGGCACCCACCCATGCATTTTAAGGAAATTTATAGCGAGAATAGTGTACATATTGATCAAACAGGCATCTTGCCACAGTCGATGAGGTCCCTGGCAGGCAGATCTCAGAAAACTGAGCAAAATTATAAAACCATCAAGTGTAGAATCACTAACTATTTCAGTACATGTACCCAATAAAGCATTACAGTTCCTATAAGAGGAAATTATCCCTGATAGAGCCACTGCACTGCTTGGAGGTGGTAGGCATAAAAATAGGAGATTTCAGGAAACTCACTTTTTTTCCATCTTTAAAAAACCTTCAACAAGATTTTATTTCAAAGGTGATTTACAACCTTGGGGGAACGTATCTTCCATTAAGAGATGATCTGGAGGGGCTGGAGCCATGGAGTAGCAGGTTAAAGCCTTTACCTTTTCTAGATAGTTCAGTGATATACTGAAGGAACTATTTGAGTCTGCATGGGACACAACATGACATTCCAGCTTCAGGATGGGTAGCGCAGAGGAAAAACATTTAATTACTTGGAAAATTATAGCCTCCTATATGATTATATATTACAGTCTTTTATATGCAAGGTAATGTAATATAAATATATTAGAGTCTTTTATATGCAATGTACATGTAAGCAAGATCTGGAAATGAACAAAGTTGCAGTACAAAGCATCCCAAAGATGTGGGGCCAATGTGTTGCTGAAGTTGAAAGGGAGAAAACCGATTATGATCAGACTAAGAAGTAGAAACAAAATACAAACCATTCTTCAGCCTTTGCACACAGCCATGGTGTGTACACATCTAGAAAACTGCTTCAATTCTGGACATGAAGAAAAGCAAGGGGGACCAGTGCTATGGCACAGTAGATTAATCCTCTGCCTGCAGCACTGGCATCCCATATGGACGCTGTTTTGAGTCCTGGCTGCTCCTCTTCCAATCCAGCTCTCTGCTGTGGCCTGGGAAAGCAGCGGAGGATGGCCCAAGTCCTTGGGCCCCTGTACCCACATGGGAGACCTGGAAGAAGATCCTGGCTCCTGACTTTGGATTGGCTCAGCTCCGTCCATTGTGGCCATTTGGGGGGTGAACCAGTGGAAGGAAGACATTTCTCTCTGTCTTTCCCTCTCACTACCTGTTACTCTCCCTCTCAAATAAATAAATAAAATATTTTAATAAAAGAAAAGAAAAGCAGGGAAGCGCCTAGCAGGGAAAATGTACTGGGACAACAGAAGGCCTGATTCACACTGACACAGAGACACGCGTAGTATCATGACAGTGAACATGGGTAGTTTAATGGCATTCCAAGCTGCATCGAAAGTGACCTTCTAGACTTTAAACTCCATCCTTTTGTTATGCAAATTTCTCAATGAGATACACACATACGTACACATACATATATGTGTATCTTACATTTCCAGTTTTGATTTGCCTATTTCCATTTAACTTGTAATAATTTAATTGAATATCTGTATTCATTGACAACTGAAATAACTCTAGGGGAATTAACAATGTCTAACTCCAAACATCATAGATAAATGTTTCTTTTCTCATGCTTGGTTTTTCTGTCTTGGCCATTCCCTTCTTGAAGTTCTCTCCTCCTACAGCTCCTGTGCTGTAACCCTCTCTGATCTTCTTTCTGCCTTGGATGGTTTCCTGTCACTTGCTGGCTGCCCTCCCTCCACCTACCCTTCTAATTAGGCCGTTGCTGCTCCTCTCACTCTATGTACCCACCCATGGTTTTAACCATGTCCATGATTTCAGTCCCTACATATTCTCTGATTTATCCCTCAGTCCTCTTCCCTTCCCATCATCCCACTCCTGAGCTCGACATCTATACTCTCAGTTATCTGCTGGACACCCCAGCTGAAAGTCCTTCTCAAATACAAAGACAACATGCCTGAACGCAAAGCCAAGTTTCTCCCTGTACTCCCCATCCTACTCCTCCTCAATCTTTTTTAATGAGTGGTACTACCACCAGAGCCCTTAGTGGCAGGACCTGGGCTGGGGTGAATAACAGAAAAGCATCATTTCTTTAGGCTGGTTCAACCTCCACAGACTGGACAGGAATGCTCAGAGAACACTTTAGCCCCTGCCTTTCCTCTGCTGGGTGTCTCTGTGGAGTATATACGCTGAACACTACAGCAGGTGGTCCTACCGTCTCCTTGCACTCAAACATAATTGAAAATTCAGTGTCCTCACTTCTACAACTACTCAGGTATCGAGTTCTGGCTATTTTTATCCTTGAAATATCTGTACTGTATTTCTTGACAGAAATATCTGTTAGGCAAAGTGCTTTCACTTAATATACTGACCCTCTGTTCATACAGAACCCATCAGTGCCTTGCAACTCCATGCTTCATTCTCCCCCTTCCTTTACCACAAGCACAGTAGTTGGTGTGTTTTATTTCAAGATTTATTTTATTTATTTGAAAAGCAGAGCGACACAGAGAGAGGGAGAGACACAGAAAGAAAGAGATCCTCCAACTGCTGATTCACTCCCTAAAGGACCACAATAATTGAGGCTGGGTCAGGCCAAAGTCAGGAGCCGAGAGCTCCAACCAGGTCGCCCACATAAGTGGCAGGGGTCAAAGTACTTGGGCCATTTTCCTCTGCCTTCTCAGGCAAATTAGCACAGAGCTGGTTTGGAAGCGGAGCAGCCAGGACTCAAACTGTTTCTTGGATATGGGATGTCAGCATTCCGAGCAGTGGCTTAACCCACTGTGCCACAACACTGGCCCCTGCCTGGTGTTTCTTGAATGGGTCCACTTGGCTTTGTGCCTGTGTCCATTTGCATGTGCCAAGACAATCTGGAATCTCCTTACCCTTCCTTTCCCCAGTGCACTGCTCCTTATCTTTCAAGGCTCAGCTCAAAGATTATTTCTTCTGTCAAGCTTCCTCCAATCTTTCTCTAATCCTCTCCATCCCCAGCTACCATGCAGGCAAGAGTTGCTACCACCGTGTACTGTGGCTCCGTAGCTCCTGCCAAATGAAGCACATACAACTTTCTCAAGCTTGTCAGGTTCTTTTTTTTTTCCCACAAGATTTCCCTCCCCTGTTAGACTTCACTTTCTCTGAAGTAAAAATCATTTCTTACTCACCTCACTCTTCTGCAACATCATAACTGCAAACCAAAGATTTAGGATTGTGTGACACACAGTAGGTGCTTTGTGACGGTTGAATGAGTGACTGATTGTGAATGACCTGTGCTTACTTAAAGTTCTCTGAAAACATAATGGGCTGCTCCAGAAAGTAGAAAATGTCCTTCCCTGTGTCTATGCAGAAGCTGATAGAAGGAATTCAAACATGACTACATAGTATAGACATGCTCCAACATACATGAACAACATGTGTGTTCCAACAAGACCTTTCCACTTCAGCATGTTATGTCACCCCCTAGTAAGACACCTTCAGGGTCTATGGAAGAGTACTGAGGTCCTGTAAGTCTGCTACTTAGTTTTATCAGACACTAAATGTGCTTACAATGATGCTATCCTCTAATTCTTTGGTTCATTGCAGTAGTTTTAAAATACACATATGTTGGGGCCAGCATTGTGGCACAGCACTTTAAACCAACACCTCTGATACCCGCATCCCATATGGGCACCAATTCATGCCCTAGTTGCTCCACTTCTGACCCACCTCCCTGCTAATGTACTTAGGAAAGCAGCGGAAGATGGTGTAAGTGTTTGGACCCCTGACACCCAAGTGGGAGACCCAGATGGCTCCTTACTTTGGCCTGGCCCACCCCTGGCCATTGTGGCCATCAGGGGAGTGAATTAATGAATGGAAGAGCTCTGTTTCTCTATCTTTCCTTCTCTCTCTGCAGCTCTGACTTTCAAATAAGTAAATACATCTTTTAAAAATACACATATGCATCCAAATGCTTTGTTACTCCTCTCTTTAAAAGGTGGAGTCCAGGGGCCGGTGCTGTGGCATAGTGGGTGCAGTGCCGGCATCCCATATGGGTGCCAGTTCGAGTCCCAGCTGCTCCACTTCCAATCCAGCTCTCTGCTATGGCCTGGGAAAGCGGTGGAAGATGGCCCAAGTCCTTGAGCCCCTGCACCCACATGGGAGACCTGGAAGAAGCTCCTGGCTCCTGGCTTCCAATCAGTGCAGCTCCGGCCATTGTGGCCAATTGGGGAGTGAACCAGCGAATGGAAGACCTCTCTCTCTCTGCTTCTCCTTCTCTCTCTGTGTAACTCTGACTTTCAAATAAATAAATAAATCTTTAAAAAAAAAAAAAAGTAGAGTCCAATTCTTCAGTTCCTGAATGCAAGCTGGACTTTGTGACTGTCTTCTTTTTTTTTTTTTTTTTTTTTTTTTTCATTTATTTGACAGATAGAGTTAGACAGTGAGAAAGACAGAGAGAAAGGTCTTCCTTCTGTTGGTTCACCCCTGAAATGGCCACTACGGCTGGCACTGCACCGATCCAAAGCCGGGAGCCAGGTGCTTCTCCTGGTCTCCCATATGGGCGCAGGGCCCAAGTACTTGGCCATTCTCCACTGTCCTCCCGGGCCACAGCAGAGAGCTGGACTGGAAGGGGAGCAACCGGGACTAGAACCTGGCGCCCATATGGGATGCCGGTGCCGCAGGCAGAGGATTAATCAAGTGAGCCACGGCGTCAGCCCCGTGACTGTCTTCTAAGTGACTAAAGAACAGGTGACAAAATGAGCCTTCCTTGTCTAGAATTTTAGGACCTTAAGGGCACTGTGGTTTTCTCCTTAGTTGCTTGCTCTCTGTGACTACTTGCTCTAGGGAAGCCCTGCTGCATGCTCATCACCCAGAGGCCCGTGTGGTAAAGAAGCATGGGCCAGCCATGTGAGTGGGTCACCTGGTGCAGGTTCTCCAGCCCCGTGCAAGCCTTCAGATGCCTGCTAACCCCAAAACCTCAGGACTGGGGCTTGATGAGAGACCTTAAGCCAAACACATTCAACTAAGAAGTGCTTAGATTCTTGACCCTCAGGAATCCTGAAAGATAATAAATGTGTATTGTCTTTAGCTGCTAAACTTTGAAGTAATCTGTTAGGCAGCAAAAGATAACTTATACGTGCATTGACTTTCTTTGTTTTGAGTTAACTCCCAGAATATTGGAAATATCACACACACACACCCCACAATGCTCTGTAAAAAATGACTTTAAGGGAAAAAAATAAGAGGGTGAATATTTTCCAAGGCAAGAAGCAAATTTATGGAACTCATTAACTCCACAAAGTGTTATAGATTGAACATATTTCTCAGTTCAAGAAGTGCTCAGCTACATTTATGGATGATATTCATTTATTCATTCATTCATAAATCACTTAAAAGCACTTATTCTGTGTCAATCATTATGCCTGATTATGGTATCCTACTTGGTTATTAAGGAAAATGGCTTATACTTAGGGGAAGCATATATAAGGAGTCTTCACAAAGCTCATGGAAAGGGCAAGCATTTGATGCAAGGGTCAAGTCACCTGTTGGATGCTTGCACCACACCCCCCCCCCCATGTCAGAGTGCCTGGTGGGAGTCCTGGCCACTGCATTCTAATCCAGCTTCCTACTAATGAGCATCATGGGAAGTAGCAGATGATGGTGGTTCGAGTACTTGTGTCCCTGTCCATCACATAGGAGATGCAGATAGAATTTCAGGTTCCTGGCTTCGGCCTGGCTGTTGTGGCCATCTGGGGAGTGCACCAGCAGAAGGAAGATCTCTCTTCTTCTGTCTCTCTGTCTTCCTGCCTAAATCGATAGACTTTTTAAAGTCCATGGAAAATGTGTATTATGAAGAAAAACCATGCATGCATTGTTTTGTACCAAAGTAAACATCTTTAATTTCATTTTCCATGAACTTTATGAAGTCCCCTTGCAAAGCCCTCTGAATTTGATATAATGCCAGATACCTTCCTCAAACCACATCAGAGTGGCTCCTCTGGTCAGGCACTGGGCTGTGAAGAATGGAACTAGAAGAGTATTAATTATGCCCCTGTGTTTAAGGCTTTTGACTCACTCACTCGCTGACTTCTCAATAGTAAACCCACAGCTTTTCATCTCTGCAGCAGCACGTGGAGCTCTTCTCATTCTCACAGACTACGTGTGCCGTCTCCAGACATGAAAAGGCAAGGTGCACATCACAGAACATCAGTAGTGTCCACACACTGGCCTCGCATCCTGCTTTTCCCAGCCCAGGATTTTTAGACACTTCCATGGGAATCTTGTAGCACAAATGATGGAAAGTGAATTTCTTCTAAGTTAAACAGAGTAAACAAAAGGAAAAGCCTTCAAAGATCAAAAAACTTGTGTAAGAGAGATACTCTCAGGCCCCAGAATATATAAATGCTTGTAAGCTATGAATGTTTTCATACAGTGCTATTAAGGAACCTGCAATTAAGGTGTTGGAAGTTTTTCTTAAACACACATGCGCACATGCACTCACAACGAAATCCATCCCCTTTCATAAAAGAAAGATGTGGGTGTGCAGAGCTGTTTCTCTGCCTTAAGAAGGCACAGGCCCACCACCTCCACAGCCTTGCCCGGGTAGAGTCAATCTAAGCAGTACAAAGATATAATTTGCTGCACCTCTGAGAGCCTGCAAACAGCAGCGCCTCCCTAGGAGCTTGCCACTTCTCCTACGAACCCTAAACAAAGATGCATAGGAAAACCTGCTGCTGAGCAGGGGAAATGTGTTTTCGTTTTTCATAGAGAGCCAAGGAAGGGGTTGGTGTGCCACTCCTTTCCTTCACTTAACACTAGACACACAAGTGTGCTGCATGCCTGCAGCCTCTCCTGAGTCACACCTTCATGCCCTAGCTTCAAAAGGGGCACAGATGGCATCCTTAAGGCTTAACCAGGCCAGTGCCATTGCCAAGGCTCTTTTCCTAGTGTTAACTCACAATTCATGTGTTTGAAGAGCAAAGACTCACTGTCATTAAAGAAAAGCAGTCCAGACCTTATTATACTTTAGTAAATGAGATGCAATCAAAACAGTGTGATATAGATAGAATTGTATTTTCATATTATTTCATCAACATAGGAGTTCTCAAAGTGTGGTCCCTGGACTAGCAGCATCAGCATTCACTGGGCACATAAATAAATATAACCAGGTGCACCTATTTCAAAATGACATGTTGTACACAACAAATATGCACACATTTTATTTGTAAATTTAAAAAAAGATTTATTTATTTGAAAGGCAGAGTTACAGAGAGAGAAAAAGAGGGGTAGACAGAAAGAGAGAGGTCTTCCTTCCACTGGTTCACTCCACAAATGGCCAAAATGGCCAGAGCTGGGCTGATTCAGGAGCTTCTTCCAGGTTTCCCACATGGGTGCAGGGCATCAAGCACTTGAGCCATCTTCTGCTGCTTTCCCAGGTCATCAGCAGGGAGCTGGATCAGAAGTGGAGTAGCCAGGACTCGAATCAGCACACATATGGGATGCCAATGCCACAGGTGGAGGCTTAACCTACTATACCATAGTACTGCACCATGTAAATTTTAAAAAAATATATAAAAAGAAGCAGTCATTTGGCATAGAAGTTAAGATGTCCAGGACTGGCCTGTGGCATAGCAGGTAAAGCCACCACATTCAATGCCAGCATCCCATATGGGCACTGGTTCAAGTTCATGCTGCTCCATTTTCAATCCAGCTCCCTGAGAATGTACCTGGAAAAGCAGCAGAAGATGGCCCAAGTGCTTAGGCCTTTATACCCACATAGGAGACCCAGAAGAAGTTCTGGACTCCTGGCTTTGGTTTGGTCTAGCACTGGCCATTACAGCCATTTGGGGAGAGAACCAGCAGATGGAAAATCTCCCCTCTCTCTCTCTCTTCCTCTCTCTCTCTCTGTGTGTGTGTGTATGTGTGTGTCTTACTCTCTCTCTCTGTAACCCTACTTTTCAAATAAATAAATAAATAAATCTTAAAAAACAAAGAAGATGCCCACATCCCATCTAGGCTCTGGTCTTGGCCCAGCCCAACCATTGTAGGCACTTGCGGAATGGACCAGGGGAGGCAAGCTACCACTTTGTCTCTATCTTTCTCTGCCCCTCAAATAAATAAATAAATAAATAAATAAATAAATAATTTTTAAAGATTTATTTATTTATTTGAAAGTCAGAGTTATGAAGAGAGAGAACGAGAGGGAGAGGCAGAGAGAGACGTCTTCCATCCACTGGTTCACTCCCCAATTGGCCACAACAGCCGGAGCTAGGAGCCAGAAGCTTCTTCTGGGTCTCCCAAGTGGGTGCAGGGGCCCAAGGACCTGATCTATCTTCTACTGCTTTTCCAGGCCATAGCAGAGAGCTGGATCAGAAGTGGAGCAGCTGGGACTCGTATGGGCACCCATGTGGGATGCTGGCGCTGCAGGCAGCAGCTTTACCCGCTACGCCATACCATGGGCCCAAGAATAAATTTTTTAAAAAATTAAAACAAAGCAATGAAAATTCTCAGGCCTGCAGTCCAGAACGCCTGAGTCAGAATCTTTGAGGTTGGAGCTGAGCAATCAGCATTTTAGCAAGTTTTTCAGGTGACTCTCAAGTATGTGGAGGTTTGAGAACTGCTGATAGAGATATGAGTCACTCACAATCCCACTCTGTTGGCTGTTTATAGAATAATATGAATGGTCGAGAACTTGGTTGTTTGCAGAGGTTATAAACTAATAATTTATTATGCTTCTCCACTTTCAGATGAGAATTTATGGCTTCCTGACTTATCTAACTTGTCTTGGGAGCCATGGTTAAATTTGTCAGCCTCTATCTGCTAACCCTAAAGTTTCTAGAGATGTACTGTAAGAGACTAGTTTATCATGTTTCAAATGGCAGTCATGCTTTCTGGAGGCAAGGGGCCTGCAGGCAATGCTGTATGTGCTAGTAATATCATCTCACATAGAGGAAAGTATTTATCCAGCATCAAACCGCCACAACCAGGCATCACAGGCTAGCACTGGATTGAGGGCAAAGACAGATAGAGGACCACGATATCATGGCATCATTTCTTCCTGTCACTCAAACTTCTTTGCTTAGAAAATGTAACCTTCCTTCAGAATTAAAGAGGAGGAGGACTCATGGCTTCCACTTAAATAAAATAGCCTCTCAATTGAAGGCTTTCAGAGCTATTAAGCTAATGTTAGTACAATGCTTCTGACTCACAAATGCAAAGAACTAAATAACTGCATGTGTCATCGTATTATAAGCAACAGGAAGCAAAACTGTCAGGGCATGAATAAACCAGAAATCAGATATCTCACTGTTTTTCTTGACATGCTTATTCTGTTCTACAAGTGTCATTAATCCCGGGAAACTGACCTGTAATTTCTTTAATCATAACTACCCAGTATTATAGCTCTGAAGGTGAGATTTCTTCTCTCCAAATGTTTAGCAAATGGGATTTCCATAATCACGTTTCTTGTATAATGGTAGGGAATGATAGACTATGAATAAATGGTCAAAAATGAATAACAAATGTGGTTCTGAACTCTTTTGAGATGTCATATAATTTGATATATAATTGTCACTGTGCTTTTCACTGAGTCATTTTCTCAAGAAATGATTCTAGAAGCTATGCTAAGCCTATTCTTATGATCATACAGAGATATTTCTTGAGCAGCTTTGTAAGGGTGAGGAGATAGGAGAGGAAGCCAGACTGGAAAAGAAGCTTCTGGGGACATTTCCCACCTGGTTCTACAAAATACTCCCAACCATACCAGAGATCATATGATCTCAGCATTCTTGGGGTAGTCCTGGATGACAGAGCAATATTTAAAATTCCTGACCTGTCTCTCCCGGAAACTATATGATTTCTGTAAATACTGGCACTATAATGCCCAAAATTTTAGGCAATAAACCATTTGTCTTTGCACTATGTCTATACTGGTAGACCAGATGTCCAATAATTTCCAAGAGCATCTTGATTTGCATCCTATTCTCACACAGTATGTGATACTCTTATTTGTCTCATGTAGCAGTTATTTTTAACCTCTATTTTCCCTTGCCTAAGTTCTACTCTATAGGCTACAAAAGTGAGATTACTTGCTTTCCCAGTTTCCCTCTCAGCTAGGGGTCATCATGACCCATATCTAGCAAATGAGCTATAAAGAAGCTTCTGGAAACCTTTTATCCCTAGGGCATCAAAGATCCAAAAGCCTTTTTGCTTCTACCTATTCTTTCTTGCTTAAAATGCTGGTACTGGGACATTACAGCCAGACTTTGTGGCATCATGTGGCCTACAAGGGACAGCTTAAGGATTGAACCTGATTAACTTGAGGTTGATAAAGTGAAAGGATGAAAAGAAACTACAGCGCCAGTGGTGCCACTGTGTTCCTGCATCAATCTTGAACTGTGTACCTCCAAATAGTAATCAAATGACTTCACTCATTAAGATAACGTTTTATGGACATCAGTGAGTTGCAGCCAAAGTCATTCAAAATTAAAATTGTGTTTTAATTTTTGGCTTATAAATACCAATGCACCATTAAGTCATCAAAAGTTTCCTTGGAATAACTATCCTACAAATTCCTTACTCTCCATTCTTTTTTCTCCTTTTTTTGTGATACTTTTTCCCATGTTAATGTAGTATTAACGCAAAGAGCACAGATTTAATGTAGTTCATAGAAACTCTCCAATCTCATTATCACTTTATGTGACATGTGACCCATACGAACCAAAATTGTTTTGATGTAAGAATCTTTTCATAAAAAATTTAGTATTAATTTCTAAGTGATATTATGAGTAATACATTAGGAAAAACAAAGCAATATTTATTGTTTAATTTGTAAATATCAGCAGCTTTAATTCTTAACTTCCCCATAAACAAAAATTAATATTGTTGTTATAATACTTATAATTGTTATCATTATTTTTTATTATTACAGGTAAAGAAGCCAAAGCCTAGAAATGATTAGCACATGGGTCCAAAGTATCTTCACCAAGGGTCAGAACCAGGGCCAGCCCCATGAACTTCCCAAGGTGATGACTACGCTCTCCCCCTGCTCCAAACCCTCCTCCTCCTCAACTAAACCTTCCTTCTCTCGTAGAACTTGACTTGTTAGTGGAACTATATATTATTGCTATAAATATTTTAGATAAGCATGTACATAATCATTGGCAAGATAATGAATAAATAGTCAAAAGTTACATTTGTTTACCTTCCATAGTCTGAGCCCTGAGGGCAGAATTGTAGACTTGAGAAATAATGTCTGCCACTGAGGACCAACACCCTGAGTGCCTGGGGTTGCTTGGGAGTTGCATTCCTTTTAGGAAAAGATTGTTTATAGTTATTACTCTGACTTAGGTTTTTATAACAAAAAACATACTAAAATATTGATGGCATCTTCAAGAAATTCTGAAGGAGAGATGGGAGAGGCATTTGACCTAGTATTAAGGCTCCCACATCCTAAGCCAGAGTACTTGAGTTTAATACCCAGCTCTGCCTCCTGACTCCAGGTTCCTGTTAATGCAGACCCTGGTAGGAAGAAGAAATGGCTAAATAGTCGGGTTCCTGCTAGTCACATGAGAAGCCTGGATTGAGCTCCCAGTGCCCAGCTTTTACCGGGCTGAGCCTCAGAGGTGACAAACATTCAAGGAATGAATGGATGGGAGAAGTCCCCTTCTCTCTCACTATCTCGTTGTCTCTCAAATAATTAAGTAACTTTAAAATTATGAAATAAAAGTTAAATAGATTACAAGCATAAAAAATTATGGATAAAGTAACTTAAAATTTTGAGTTATTTTCTCAACATTAAAAATAATAAAGTATAGAATAATACATTTTTTGAATAAGTCCATAGGCAGAAACTTTTCATGTTATAGATTTTGTAAGACTCTTGGTACACTAAAGATATCTCACAGGTATTAATTGTTATTTTCACTCACAAAAATATCAGGAATGAGCTCATCAGACATACTGTCTAATCTAAATCCTAGTAGAAAAAAATCAACAAATGCACCAAGTACAAGAAGGTACATCAAAATGACTTTCTAGATACACTATTGGAAGATCTAATGCACACACACACACCACACCAAGCACACACACAGATTTATAAATAAAATAACAGTTGGGCTTCGGTCAGGTAAAGATTCAAACTATCTTTCATTGCATTCCTTTAAGAAACCACTAGCATCATTTTAGGTAGGTGAAAGTAAGAAGGGAGTGAAAAACAATGCCTTCAACCTGAAGACTCTGGTACTTTTTAAAGAACCATCTAGCCCTTGTTCTAACTGCCTAAAAATAAAAATGATTTAGAAACAAGAAGGTTTGAAACTATCTTTAAGTCAAATAGTATATAAAAGCAATTACAGGAGTAACGTGTTCTATGCTGTATGGGAAAAAGTATATAAAAATGTCAAAATAGCAGCAATAAAATGACTATAAACTTCATCCTCATGACCAGTCAGGAAATGAAAGATCATTGTGCAAGCTGTGCTTTGGAAAAGTTAAAGTGCTCCATGAGCTAAAGACATCGTAGGTCATTACAACTTCCCAGAGAAGACAAGGGGGAAAGTATATACAATATAAAAGTGCTTGTTTTAGAACTTTCTATTTCTTTGTCTATGAGGCTTTCATGGGGAAAATAAAAGGCAGAGCGGGTTTGTTCCCATGCTTCTGTCAGGGCAGGCAAGCTGTGGATAAAATGACAACGTAGTCCCACAACCCTGTCCGTCTTTATTCTGTTGCCTACACTTCTGTGTCTCTCTGATGTAGCCCAACCCCTGCACGAGAGCAAAGCTTGCCATTGTGGAGCTCACCAACCTGCCTTCCAAAGCACACCTCCATGTCTCTACCTTCTCTCTTCCTGTCTTTCCCTATCAACTTTGACCTGCCCAGAACTTCATTCATTCAGAGTCCAGCTACATAACTTGCTAATTGGATCCCTGATATAAACGAAAATGTTCCTCAGCAAAGTGCACTAGCCATGCTAGAAGACATTTCATTTTCAGCCCTTGTTCCAAAAAGAAAATGGAGTAGACATTTCTAGCAAGGGCTTTAGAGGAAAACTCTGTAGGTCTCCTGAAATTTCTCCAATAAAACCTTTTTACTGGAGCCGGCACTGTGGCACAGCGGGTTGAGGCCCTGGCCTGAAGCGCCAGCATCCCATATGGGTGCCGGTTCTCGTTCCGGCTGCTCCTCTTCCGATCCGGCTCTCTGCTGTGGCCTGGGAAAGCAGTAGGGGATGGCCAAAGTCCTTGGGCCCCTGCACCCACATGGGAGACCCGAGGGGAGGCTCCTGGCTCCTGGTTTCAGATTGGCACAGCTGCAGCCGTTATGGCCATTTGGGGAGTGAACCAGCAGATGGAAGACCTCTCTCTCTGTAACTCTGTCTTTCAAATAAATAAAATAAATATTTTTAAAAAAAAACCTTTTTACCTAGATTCTTAATCCAAGACCCAGCCTTCAACCAAGACTTGACCCTCCAGCCTCATCAACTAGTTCTGCCAAACAACACTAGATTTTGGAGTCTTGGATTTCCTACTTTTAAGATCTCTTTATTCCTACAAATGCAGTCTGACCAGACCATTCTTTGGGGCCTCTGGAAGAATTGCTTCCAGATCCTTCAGGTTGTTGGCAGAATCCAATTCCTCCTGGTTATTGCACTGAGATCGCCATGTCCTTGGAGGCTGTCATTTTAGGGACTCTTCTTGGGTCTTTCTCTTGAGTCTCCTTCTACTCAACATTCTTCACATTCATTCTTTCTCATGCTATAGTCTCTCTGACTTCCTCTTCTGCCACCAGCCAGAAAAAAAGTCCCTGCTTTTCTTATTTTTTCAGATTTATTTATTTATTTGAGAGGCAGAGTTATAGAGAGAGAGAGACAGAGAGAAAGATCTTCCATCTGCTGGTTCACTCCCCAAGTGGCAGCAATGGCCAGAGCTGAGCCTATCCAAAGCCAGGAACCAGGAGCTTCTTCCAGGTCTCCCATACACTTGCAGGGTTCAAAGACTTAGGCCATCTTTTACTGCTTTTCTAGTCCACAGAAAAAAGCTGGATCAGAAGTGGAACAGCCAGGACTCGAACTGGTGGCCATATGGGATGCCAGAATTGCAGGTGGTGGCTTTACCTACTACACCACAGCACAGGCCCCAAAAGTCCCTCCTTTCAAAGGGCTTTGGGATTTAGTTAGGTGTATGTATTTTATTTTACTTTTTTATTTATAAAAGGTGAATAAATTTCATGTATTTCAGATATACAGATTTAGGGGCAAAGTGATACTTCTCACCCTACACTCCCTTGTGACCACACAGCTACTCTCCCTCCTTCTTCCTTTCTTTTAATTTTTACAATGGCATATTTTCAGTTTATTTTATAATCATTAGATTAACTCCCCACTAAGTTAAGAATTTAACAAATAGCAAGAAGAAAAAAGCACTGTTTCTCAACAGTAGAGACAAGGGCTATAAACAATAACCAATTATCAAAATGTCAATTTCACTTATATATATTACATTTTTTACTCTCTATTATCTACCACAGATCATGGAAAACATATGATATTTGTCTTTTTGGGGACTGGTTTATTTCACTAAGTATAATGGTTTCCATTTGCATCCATTTTATTGCAAAAAACAGTATTTCACTTTTTTGTTGTTTTTTACCACTGAGTAATATTCCATAGTGTATATATACCATCATTTTTTTTTTTTTGACAGGCAGAGTTAGACAGTGAGAGAGAGACAGAGACAGAGAGAAAGGTCTTCCTTTTTCCGTTGGTTCACCCTCCAATGGCCGCTGCAGCCGGCGCACCGCACTGATCTGAAGCCAGGAGCCAGGTGCTTCCTCCTGGTCTCCCATGGGGTGCAGGACCCAAGCACTTGGGCCATCCTCCACTGCCTTCCCGGGCCACAGCAGAGAGCTGGCCTGGAAGAGGGGCAACCAGGACAGAATCTGGTGCCCCGACCAGGACTAAAACCCGGTGTGCCGACGCCACTAGGTGGAGGATTAGCCTGTTAAGCCACGGCACCGGCCCCATAATTTCTTTAAAAAAAAATTTTTTTGACAGGCAGAGTTAGACAGTGAGAGAGAGAGAGACAGAGAGAAAGGTCTTCCTTCCATTGGTTCACCCCCCAAAATGGCCGCCTCAGCCGGCATGCAGTGCCAGTATGAAGCCAGCAGCCAGGTGCTTCCTCCAGGTCTCCCACACAGGTGCAGAAGCCCAAAGACTTAGGCCATCTTCTACTGCTTTCCCAGACCATAGCAGAGAGTTGGATCAGAAGTGGAGCAGCTAGGATGGGAACTGGCACCCATATGGAATGCCGGCACTGCAGGCCAGGGCATTAACCCACTGCACCACAGTGCCGGCCCCTGCCATAATTTCTTTATCCAGTCATTGGTTGCTGGACATCTGGTCAATTCCATATTTTAGTTATTGTGAATTAAGCTGCAATAAACACAGAGGTGCAGATAACTCTTTTATATGCTGATTTTGTTTCATTTTGGTATATTCCCAGGAGTGGGATGGCTGGGTCATATGGTAGATCTATTTTCAGATTTCTGAGGAATCTCCATACTGTCTTCCACAATGGCTATACTAGTTTGCATTTCTACCAACAGTGGGTTAGGGTACCTTTTTCACCATATCCTCACCAGCATTTATTGTGTTTTTTTTTTTAATTTTTGGATGTTAAATATTCTAACTGGGGTGAGGTAAAACCTCATATGGGTCTTATTTGCATTTCCCTGATGGCTAGTGATCCTGAGCATTTTTTCATGTGTCTGTTGGCCATTTGAAAAATACCTGTTCAATCCTTTGTCCATTTTTTTTAACTGGATTGTTTGTTTTGTTGTTGTTGAGTTCTTAAGGTGTCCCTATTTTAAAGTCAGCTGAACAATAACTTTTGTTACATCTGAAAATTTGTTTTTTGTTTTTTTTGTTTTTGTCACAGAAAGTAACAAAATCTCCCAAGTAACATCAGGTTCATAGGGACAACCCTAGACTTCTATCTACCACGGTGATCTTATGGAAATTTTCCATTTTCATAGTGTCCTTTTGCCTTTTATTATGGGTGATTTATGTACATGCCTTACTCATTTCTAATAGAAAGATAACTCCTTAGGAGCAGAGAAGGTGTTTTCTTTCCCAATAATTTACTTTGGAGTACAGCTAAGATAAATAAAGAGGTAAAATATAAGAATTTATTAAGTCAAATCTGGCAAAAAAGATAGAAGTTGCAATTTAGGTAAAGGATTCAGAATTCTGTGTGAGGAAATCGAATAATACAGAATTGAACATTTAGATAATGATGAAACTTGAATGCACACAAGAGACACATGGTACATTGAATCGTGAAACCAAATTTTATCCCAGCTGAAAAAGTACAAGATAGGAGTCTGCCCGAGATTAAGCAGCTAAAGCTAAAGCTGAAGCGATGTGGAGGCTGTGACCCTGTGGCCCAGGGAGTATTGTTCTTGAAGTAATACCAAGGGACCATCCGCAGCATCATTCTCTAACCTAACCTGAATCAGGAACATTGTAATGGTCCCAACGTTTTTAAGGGAAAGTTTCAAAGAGAGAGAGAGACAAAGACAGAGAGAGAGAGAACCAACATCTGCTGGTTCAGCCCCTAAATGGCTGCAATGATTGGAACTCGGCCAATCAGAAGCCACGAGCCAGGAAGAGCTTCTTCAGGGTCTCCCATGTGGGTTCAAGGGCCCACGTACTTGGGACCATCTTCTACTGCTTTTCCAGGTGAATTAGCAGGGAGCTGAATCAGAAGTGGAGCAGCCAGGACTCGAACTGTCACCTATGTGGGATGCTGGTACTGCAGATGACAGCTTAACCCACTACACTACAGTGCTGGCTCTCCAGTTCTGAGTTTTTAAACAAGTAACCACAGTAGGCTCTTGATGGTGCACCTCCAGGAAATCATAAATTTAAATAGAGTTGATCTTTTCTTGTAAGCTGGTTTATAGTTATTATGCTGTCTTGTATATACTTTATGCCTTGTGTATGTTTTATGCATTTTAACATGCCTGGAATAGATAAGAAAATACACTTTATTAAATTTGCGTCTGATGTAGTAAATTTACAGTTTCATAACAATTGCAAACATCTTGTATGCTAGATGTGTTAGTTTGCTGATTAGATTTTTGAAATATTTGAGAGACTGAGTTTATTAAATTGGTAATAATGGTTTGAAATGTCTAAGAAAATCTAGTTAATAGTTTCCAAATCATGTTAATATTAAAGTAATTTAATCCATCAAATTTATAAGCCAATTGTGTACTAATTAATTACCAAATGAAGTTAAATGTTTAAAATTGTAACACAAAATTATTAGATTTACAAATATAGTAAATATAGCAACAGGATTTGTGAGTTAAAAAGTAAAGGCTTTTGGAACTTGGTTATAAAATTTATATGTTTTGGGACCAGCGCCGTGGTGCAGTAATCCTCCGCCTGTGGCGCCAGCATCCCATATGGGTGCCGGTTCTAGTCCCAGCTGCTCCACTTCCAATCCAGCTCTCTGCTGTGGCCTGGGATGGATCAGCACAGCTCTGGCTGTTCCGGCCATTTGAGGAGTGAACCAACAGAAGGAAGACCTTTCTCTCTGTCTCTCCCTCTCACTGTCTGTAACTCTACCTCTCAAATAAATGAATAAAATCTTTTAAAAATTTATATGTTTTATCAGTTGAATATTAACACAATCATAAAGAACTATCAATGTGTATTACCGGGTGGTGCTGTGGCATAGTAGGTTAAGCTACCACCTGCAGCACAGGCATCCCATCTGGGTACTGGTTCAATTCCCAGCTGCTCTACTTCCCATCCTACTCCCTGCAATTGCATCTGCTAAAGCAGTAGAAGATGGCCCAAGTCCTTGGGCCCCTGCACCCAAACAAGAGACCTGGAAGACGCTCCTGGTTCCGGCTTTGGATTGGCCCAGCTCTGGCTATTGGAGCTATTTGGGGAGTGAACCAGCAGATGAAAGATCTCTCTCTCTCTCTCTCTCTCTCTCTCTCTCTCTCTCTTACCTTACCTTTCAAATAAGGAATAAATAAAATCTTTTTTAAAACATGTATTACCTTCTGTGCAAAAAGAAGGTACCTTATGGATTCTCAAAAGCCAATTATTATTAAACACTGAAGAACAATGTAACTAATGGAGATAAAACACAGACCAAGTTATATATTAGCTACATGACATTGCTATAATATGTGCCAGGTTGATAGGTTTGTTCATTTACTTGTGTTTGATAAGAGATAATATGAGGGGAATTCCAAAATCTCATGGGAAAATGGAATGAAAGACAAATTAAGGCAGAGGCCCTTGGCACTGTAGTTAGGGCACCGTCTGGAACAACTGCGTCCCATAGAAGAGTGCCTGGGTTAAAGTACCAGCTCCACCCGCTATTCTGCCTTCCTGCTCAGATGCACACTGGGAGGCAGCAGATGATGGGTCAAGTAAGTGGGCCTCTACCACCCACATAGGAGACACAGATTGAGTTCCCAGCTCCTGGTGTATCATTTGGATCTCCCTTCAAAAACAAAAGACTGGGCCATCCATCTGTGAGGAGTGCAGGTAACTGACAGCCACCAGCCACTGGACCATCAGGTTCCCTCTAGTGCTGAGCTGGGACAACAGAGTAGAGCCTTCTGGACAGTCCTAGCCAATAAGCTTGGCAGGGGTACTAGAGCTTGGGTAGTTCTGCCTAATGTGAGTTTCCTCCAACAAGCAATCTTTGCTCTGCAGCTCCTTTGTAGGTTGGCCAAGCCTTTGTCAAATCTGCCTCACAGACTGGGGCTCTCTCCAGCCAATCCTCCTTCTGCTAGTCTCTGTGTTTTCCTGGGTGTCAGACATGCCCTAAGATCTGAGGATCTCACTGTCCATGCTGCTTCTGCTTTTCTATTTCATAGGTGTGGCCCTAGCAATGCTTAGGCACTGTAACCCCATCTCCCTGCTTGCAACTGGAGGACCTGGATGGACCCTTAGGCAAAGCTTTGCCCAGCAGTTTAACCAGGCTACAGGACTCATTTTCCTCTGTCTCTAGTCAGCCTTCCTCAGTAGCAGAAGGGCTATAAAGCTGTCACTCATGATGGCAACACAGTCACAAGAGCAACAGGGGCTATTGCTTCCTCATTAACAACCGAAGGGAGAAGGGAGCATCTTTCTGTAGCATTCATGAGCGACAGGGTGATTTTCCTCACTAGATGCTCCCCAGCAAACATCTTTCTGCCATTTTTGACACTGTTGGATCGTAATGCTCTCAACCTAGGATGTGCCTGGGGTCCATCCATCTGCACTTCCCACTAGAAAAGCCACTGAGAATGAACACTGGGGGAGCAGCCACCACATTTCCACTGGATACTTACTTTAATGTAGCTTCTCTTAAGAAAAGGAAGCAGTCCGGGACAGTAACGTTTTGAAATGGACTCTTGCTGTAGTCCAGTGGTCCATGAAAAAGACCTAGTGTGAAGCTATAATCCAGGCTGGCCGCGCAAACTACAGTACCTAGTTCCATGAACACCACTATACTAGAACAATCTTTTTGCACTGTTTTTTTTTTTTTCTACCAATTCTAGCTCCAAACTGTCATCTACCCTCATCTCTCATTCTGTTTTCCTCTGGAGTAATCAGCATGCCTTGATGTACTTCGTGCCTCAAGAATATATTATGTGTTTAGTAAGCCCCAGCTATTTTATTAAATTGGTCACATGTCAGTTGTTCTCAGTTCCAGATTAAAAGAGTAAGCATCCTTGAATAGTACCCAACATCACGCCACACAATTAGTCCCACGAAAGACACTTCTGCTACCAACAATGCGCATAGAGACTGGTGCATAAACTGCTAATGATGCAGGCAGCAGAGGCCAGAAGCTGCCATTGGAATTGTTCCACTGAAGCTTCTAGAAGCTGGATGTCCTCTGCCCCCAAGCTTGCCAGGACAGATTCTGTAGAGTTCCTTCTTGAAGTCTGTGTTAGAATTCAAACCAGGGACATTGCCTCTGTAGGCAGAGCCTTCATCCAAGACAATGCCCTGGCTCCAAGGAAAGCAAGGGAGAATTTCTGTCAATTTCAGCAATGCTGAGCCCGGTTCAATCCTATGCCATGTGACCTGGACCATGGTGGGTGGTGAGATTTGCCTCACAACATGGAAGATTCTGGAGCCTGGATTCTTTCACATTGGCTTTTGTTCTGCTAGGGTCTCCTGTGTAATTCTCAGAAGGCCTTCATGAGGGCTTCCCTTACTGTCTAAATTCCATGACTACGCTAATGCTCAAATGTCTTGGGTGAGGCTGCGTATCAGTCACAGCTGTCAACAATCCTCTCAGCCTGACATCTTTGGGGAAGCTGGTTATCATATTAATAGGAACAACATTTATATGCCCTTTTGTTTCTGTGAGTAAGATAAATACATTATCTTTATTAATGATAAACTCACAGACTTTATACAGAGTAGTTGCCACAATTATTTCACTTTTCCCAAAAACATCCATCTTAGAAAGATTAATTCAACCCAGCAAATGTTTATTCAGCTCATAATAAATGCAAGACCTTGTACTAGGGATGGGAGATGACAAATGTAACTTAAATTGTCACTGTGGTGACTACTTAGTTGTTATTTGAATTCCTTCATCATGAAAGAATTAGGTATTAACTATTCATGATCTACCTTTATATTTCACTGTCAATTTTCTATTATGTCCAATTCTACAGAAGGCTCCAAAATCTTCACAATACATTTTGGGAGGTTAATCTTTGCCACAATTTCTCTTTTGTTCGCATTATGGATTTCATTTTAGAATCCAAGGCAATATATATTTGAATAGAAAATGCAATTGTTAAAGATGTTAATTATTCAGTTACTGAAGCTATTTACGATTATTATTGTGACAAAGGAATGTTACAGATTCGCGACTGGATGGGTGCGTTTGAGGCGAAGCACTGTTCCTGCTGCTTGGTGCTCACGTGCTATGTAGCGTGTGCTCATGGCCGAGGAGCCTTATGAGACAACATCGACCTCAGCTCTGTTGCAATGCTGGAGCCTCGTACAATCCTATGCTATTTGAACTGGATCCGAAGGTAAAGGTCAAGTCTCATCACTGAATTGAGTTCAGAATTGACTCTCCTCGCTATCTTCACCTATTTGTCAGTTTATGATCCACTCCACATTGATTCTATAAAGACTTTTCGTGTTCTAGTCTAATCTTTTAAATTCTCCATCTCAAACCAAGGCTTTATCATACTCGATAATGGGGGCAATGAGGTCACACAGCTTTACTTTTATTCCAAAGCATTTAGATACTAGCCAGGGATAAGTTAGCAGTCACAACAGACGAAGTAGTAGTTAAGACCTCAATCTCAGCAGTAAAACAAGCCTGGGTTTATCCCCACTGGTCACGTGATTTTCAGCAATTACATAAAATCTATAAGTCTTAGTTTTCATCTCTTAAAAGAAATAACCATAATACTTTTCACAATGGACTGCTAGTGACGATTAAGCTACATGATACTTCTAAAATCTTTTGTTGGTGATAGTGTCCTGGTATACCCAGGTAAGCAACTGCCTACAGTGCCAGTATCCCATATCAAGTGCTGGTTTGAATCCTGGCTGCTCCACATCCAATACTGCTCCCTGCAAATGCTCCAGGGAAAGCAGCAGAGGATGGTCCAATACTCGGCTCCCTGGCTCTTGGATTCTGTTTGGCCCAACCTTGGCTATTGCAGCCATTTGGGGAATGAATCAGCAGATGAAAGACCTCTTTCCATCTTTGTCTCTCCTCTCTCTCTATGCCTTTCAAATAAATAAAATATATCTTTAAAGATACCAACTCTGCTAATACTAACTGATAGAATTAAAAAGGGATAGAACGATCCAACATGGGACGCGGGATACACAGCAGACTCATAGAATGGCAGATGTCCTAAACAGCACTCTGGCCTCAGAATCAGCCCTTAAGGCATTCGGATCTGGCTGAAGAGCCCATGAGAGTATTTTAGGCATGGAAAGCCAAGACGATCTGGCACAAAAAAAAAAAAAAAAGAGATCTAAATGAAAGATCTCTGTGAGTGAGATCCCAGTGGAAAGAATGGGGCCATCAAAGAAGGAGGTACCTTTCTCTGACGGGAGGAGAGAACTTCCACTTTGACTATGACCTTGTCTGAATAAGATCGGAGTCGGCGAACTCAAAAGGCTTCCATAGCCTTGGCAACTCATGACTGGAGCCTAGGGAGATTACTGATGCCATAAACAAGAATGTCAAATTGTTAAGTCAACAACAGGAGTCACTGTGCACTTGCTCCTAATGTGGGATCTCTGTCCTTAATGTGTTGTTCAATGTGAATTAATGCTATAATTAGTACTGAAACAGTATTTTACACATTATGTTCTGTGTGGGTGCAAACTGATGAAATCTTTACTTAGTATATACTAAATCAATCTTCTGTATATAAAGAGAATTGAAAATGAATCTTGATGTGAATTGAATGGGAAAGGGAGTGGGAGATGGGAGGGGTGCGAGTGGGAGGGAAGTGATGGGGGGGGGGGAACCATTGTAATCCATAAACTGAACTTTGGAAATTTATATTTACTAAATAAAAGTTAAAAAAAATAAAGATACCAATTCTTTGTTTTACAACTGGTAATACCATACTTGGGCATTTACCCAAAAGAAATGAAGTCATATGTCACCCCAAAACCTATGCACAGTTTTCTTTTAGCAACTTTATTATTACCAAAACTGAGAACCCAAATGTCCATTACCTCTTGAATAGCTAAACCAAATGTGGTATGTCTAAGCTATGGAATATTATTCAGCAATAGAAAAGAAAAAACAACCCATACATGTCCTAACATGGATGAATTTCAAAAATGTGATGCTTAGAGAATGAAGCCTTCTGCAAAGGTCATGTATTGTCTGATTCCACCTACATGCCATTCTGCAAAAGGCAAAATTATGAGGATGAGCACCAGTTCTTTGGTTGCCAGAGGCTAACAGTTGGGGCAGGAGACTCATCACATATGGGAGCAAGTGAACTTTATGGTGAGAAGTGCATTCATTAGAGGTAGAGGTTACATGATTACATAAATTTGTCAAAACTCATAGAACTATGCTCTTCCAGGGGGAATTTTACTATATGTAAACTATACCTTAATAAATGAGCTTTTTAAAAATCACTACCAATACCTTTAAATACTAAGTAAAAAAATTTAAGAACCGTCTCTAAGTGTGCCTAACACTAAGTGAGCCCTTAATGTTGGTTGCTGTTGTTATTATTACTATAAATTAAGTCGACAGAAGAAGATGGAAAAAACACACAATTAGGGACAGTTCCATCTGTGAGAGAACCCAGGATGGGATTTCATTGACTTAAGAGTCCAGAATTTTTGTTGTTCCTACAGATTCAAACTTCTAATTCAATAAAATAAAAGGAGTTAGGTGAAATGTCGCTAAACAGTAGTGACCATTACGAATAGCACCTGTTGATCAGGAGAGAGTCAGGTGTTGCCAAGGTTGTGTGCAATGCCAGCTCTGGGGGAAGCCAGAGTCGCAAAGCCCTCCAGGAGCTACCAGGGTTCCTTTCCACGAATCAGATTTGCACTGCTAGGAACTCAATTGTTATCAATATTCCCTGAAATTGCAGAGTTATTGAAGACTGGTTTACGTTAATTCATCTCAAGAGGTATGGGTATATAAACCTTACATACAGAATTGTAATTGCCACTGGAATTAGCAAAGTGCACTGCTCTAGAGGGAAACCTGATACGAATCAGTTTCCTGGGTGGGCACAGGGTCACAGCAAGTCCTACAGGATATAATATTCCGGTAAGAGTAAACGCCTGGGGCCGGCGCGTGGCTCACATATGGGCGCTGGTTCTAATCCCAGTTGCTCCTCTTCCAGTCCAGCTCTCTGCTGTGGCCCGGGAGGGTAGTGGAGGATGGCCCAAGTGCTTGGGCCCCTGTACCCACAAGGGAGACCAGGAGGAAGCACCTGGCTCCTGGCTTTGGATCAGCGTAGCTCCTGCCATGGTGGAATTTAGGGGGTGAACCAACGGAAGCAAGTCCTTTCTCTCTGTCTCTCTCCCTCACTGTCTAACTCTATATGTCAAAAAAAAAAAAAAAAGAGTAAATGCCTCTTAAATCATTCCTGTTCCCACAATTCACCAGACTCAGTACCTTTATTTATTGAACATTGTGGGATCAAAGCCAATGAAATCTTGTTGGAGCTCTCTTTTCTGTCAACAACATGGTCCCCGCTCTTCACTCTTTCTCAAGGTCACGTGCATTACCATGGAAGGATTTAGCCTTCTTAGTTGCAATTGCAATTGTTCTGTCTTCCTTGAGATTTTGGTTTTATTGAGTTTGGTGTTTCTAAGTCACCTTCACTGCACACTTGGTGTTACCCATGCAGGTCATTAATCTCATCCTTTTATCTATTTTTGCTAAGTTCACAATCAAAAAGTGTTTTGCTAATTAAATCATCAAAAAGTATATTCATTGCCCCTTAACATACCATCTCCAAAATTAGTGGTGTGAAACCACAACAGTTACTTTATTATTACTCTCACAGTTTGGCAGTTGACTGGGTTCAGTCAGGTTTTCACTCAGGGCGTCTCGTGCAGTGGCAGTCAGATGGCGGCTGGTGCTGAACTATCCTGAGTGCCCACTCCTCACTGGGCAGACATTGGGCTGGAAAGCCTCAAACATCTGGGGCTTGGATCTTGTAAGGGCCCTTGGGCAGATCTCTTTGTCTCTCCACGTGGTCTCTCTAGCGTAGCAATATCAGGGTCAGTTGTCATCTTACAAATGGCTCTGGGCTCCAAAGCTTCACGGTCTTACTTGCGTGACAGGGAACTGGACAGAAGCTGTGTCACGATTCACTATTCAGCTGCAGGAGTCCTCTGGCCTCACCCCCGTCAAACTCTGTCAGTCAGGAGAAACGCAAAGGCCCGCCCACACGCAGGGGGAAAGGACACTTGCCAAGGTTCTGGAGGAGGATTTGGGGCTGGAAATATCCTTGCAGACAGTTCTGGAAAACGCAATCTGCCACCAAAGTCAGTCTTCACTTCTGCTCATTAGAGGAGTAAGGGTGTTGTTACACACCAGCCAATGCCCGTTTGCAGAAGCACTGAATGCTAAACATCCAGCCCCTCTTCCACGGCGTCTCCTCATACTGTGAGCTGGAGAGTTAAAGGAACAGGGATTGCAAGGGAAGAGCAAGAAACATTTCGATGATTTTTAAAACATTTAACAACAGTTCCCACCAATACGATACCAGTGATTAAAAAAGAGAGACTATACTCCAAACATCCCTCTCACACAGTAACTTGTTGCAGACGGAGCTCAGAAAGGGAGCAGCCTTAGGTTTGTATGTGCTTAGGACTTTCTGGGGAGATTTTACTGAGACCTGGTGAAAAGACAGGCCTCAGAAGGGAAATGATGACTGAATGACTGGAAAGAGGCTCACGCTAAGGAGGTATCGTCTACATTTGCGGGGGGAGGGGGGGGGCAGCACCCAAAGGCTCAGGGACAGCCAAAGGAGGTAAATCCAGAGTGGTCATTTTTTTCCCCTTCTATTCTCAAGGAGACTTTTCTTACATTAGGGAGAGTGATCCTGTACTTAGGAACAAAAATTTTATGTCAATTGCAGATACACAGTTTTAGGGGGTTCTCCCTGCAGCACAGACCCCAGTATGTGTAGGATGGCATCTGGCTCTCGTTATCTCACTTCAAGAGAAGAACTGGGACAAAGGAGAATGCAGAGGTTATTAACTGTGAATAAGGAACAAACCATCAGTCTTAGCCCTAGAACTATCATGTTCATACGAACATAGAAATCAAAATCTTACCAATATGGAAGCAGTATAAAATATATCTAAGTATACTTATGGAAGTATATGATGTCTAAATTCTCTTTCTTGTTAATAAATTTAGTGTTGAATTGATTTTGTTCACAAAGAAAGTAAGAATTCATCGGGTTTTTGAAAGTATGCAATTCAGTGGTTTGCAGTATATTCAGAGTTTCATAGCCATCACCACAATCAATTTTGGACCAATTCAATTACCCCAAAAATAAGCCTGCTACCCATTAGCAGTCACTCTTTATTTCTCCCTACCCTACTCCCAGCCCGAGGCAACCACTAACCTACTTTCTGTCTCTATGGATTCTCCTATTCTAGACTTTTCATACAAATGGAATCATACAATATGTGATCTTGTATGACTGGGTTCTTTTATTCAGCATAATATTTTCAGGGTCTACTTGTGTCTTGGTATATATTGACACCTCATTCCCTTTTATTTCCAAGCAAAATCCCATCATGCATATACACCACATTTTGTTTGTCCAATCATCAGTTCAGGGATATTTGGATTTATTCCACTTTTAGTTATTATTTATAATAATATAGTTACAAACATCATGTACAAATTTTTGTGTGCACTTATGGATTGTTCCTCTTGGGCTTATTCTTAGGAGTAGAATTGCTGAGTCATGTGGTAAATCTGTGTTTAACCTTTTCAGAAACTGTCAGACTGTTTTCCTAAGTGGCTATAATGACATTTACATTTCCATCAGTGGGGTATAAGCATTCTAATTCCTCTACATCCTCACTAACACTTATTATATATCTTTCCTGGTTATAACCATCTTAAGACTGTGAAGTGGTAATAGGTTGTATTTTTTTTAACTTCAAATTGTTCATATAACTTACTTTTATCTGTATGCATTTTGCAACTTTTTCACAAAGCACCTTTACATAAACTATTTTAATATGCTTAGGAGATAGGTAATATTTTCTCTCAAAGTCAGAAGGTTGAATGAGTTGCCTATAGCCAGAATATTCTGCAGCCCAGATCTCCTAATTCAAACTTAGTGTGCATTCCCTATAGTGTTCCCCAAATAGTCTGATCACTGTGATCACTCCTTCGGATCTTGAGACGTCAGAAGAGGGATAAACACACATGGAGGGATCCAATGACCATTAGTAACCATGACTGTTCTCCAAGTCTATATTTACGTCTTGTCAGTTGTTGTCAGCTACACCTTGTCAACATCTCCTCCTATTCTACCCAGTGTCAGCAGGAACTTGATGAGGAAGTTGCTGCCATGTAGTCATGTTATGTGAAATCACCAGAGGCCTTTTCTTTACATCTTCTTTGCCCTACTTACAGGGGAAATTGCTTTCAGTTTCTGAATAGTCTTGGGAAGAAACTCTTCTATTATGTCATGTTACATCAGTATAACCTGACCTAGTTTCTAAGGATTCAGCTGCAGGTGTAGACCCAAGACTGGATTCTGTTTCATACACCAGGCCTAACTCCTCATCCAGGTGTTTTTTGTTTTTTTGTTTTTTTGTTTTTTTTTTGGGGGGGGGGCTTTAACTTTATCAGATTTTCTTCCTTTTTTACACTAAGAAAATGTTTTTCTTGGAAGAGACACCCCCGAACCCCCTGTTCCCCCTGTGTTCCTGTGTTCGGGAATTTTGAAGGAGGAGATCTCTCAGCCACTGCCAGACCATCTCCGGACTCGGCTGCTCCTGATGCCGCCCTGCCCGAGGCCACAACGCTGCAGTCCTACCTTCTGTTTCTGGACCTCTTCCTCCGGCTGCCTCTGCACCACTCCATAGAACCTTCTCCCCTGCTCCCAGGAAGTTTCCTGTGGTCTGAAAGTATATGTTCCCTAGAATTCCAAGTTAGTGATTTTGCTGCCACTGGGGGAGATTTAAGGCCAGGCATTGCAGAGACTAACCAGGGCACTCCACTGTTCCGATGACCTTCCTTCTGGAGAGGACCAGAGTATACTACCCCCAGTTACACCACTTTGGCATATTTTGAGCTGGAGTCAATTGAGAGCCAACAGATTCTGGACCCTTTCTTGGCCTTTTTTCTTATTTACCAAAAGGACCACCCTCGGAGAAAGGTGTCCCCCACAGCTCCGTACCAGGAGGACAGAAGTGACTCTCGTCATTGAAAAGAGGGCATTGACACCAAGAGGAGTTTGTCTGCACAGACTTTACTGAAAACTGCCCTTATTTTCTACTAGTCCTCCCATACATGGTCCAGTCACTGCCCCACAATTTGTCAGCCCTTGAAGCCCAAGCCATCTTTCTTATGTCAAGAAGGAAGTCTAGTTCTTTAGCTTAATCACTTTTTCAAATCTCACTTGTCTTCTGTGAACCTTCATGCATGTAAATATCAACAAGAATTCTGTAAATCTGTCACTTGTTCATTTTCATACCCCCAGTTTCTGATCCTAATGGAGGAGAGAAAAAGTTCTGCTTCCCTCACACTTCATTGATGCCATCTTATGCCCAGAAAGGGAGAACATCCTTTAAACTTACCCATACCAAGGTACTTTCCCGAGGGCTTACATAAGAGTCTGACATTTCCCCTTTATCTGGAAGTCTTAATCTAAGGGGTCATGATGGTAGGTCTACAGTCTTTCTTGGCTGGCCCTATTATGTGGTAGAAAGTCTTGCTTCCCAGAGAAGACAGATACAGACCCAGCAGGGGCCATAGGTACTTACTTTGTGTAAATATAGTGTGAGATTAAAGGTTTGATGGGGCAGAACATGTGCCCTTGTCTCTTCATGGTGTCTTTTTTTGTAAGTACTAATTGAATTGAGTTTCATTACTCCACCAAGATCCAACTTAAAGACAATGAAACTCTCTGACCTGTTTGATTCAATCTGCATGTCACATTTCCAGGAACTGTGCCTTCTAGAGCTGGCAGCTCAGAAATGGAGATTTTACCACGGCGACCCAAGAGGCAAAAAGCCTGCTCTCCAGTGTCCAGGTGGGCCCACAGATTAGACATTTGAGGCATGGCAGAAAGGCCAACGATTTTAAACCTTCCCACACAGCCACCAAATTCTCTCTAAGCTTTGAAACTAAGTCACTGAGCTTTTGTCAGCCCCACTTTGACTAGGTTTTCAGGCAAGGTTTTGGATGTGAGCTACAGAGATGTGGTGATTTGAGGCAGGACTAATGCAGGTTTTCCTCCTAATGACTAGGAAGGGTGATAACAGCACCAACAACTTGGTGAGTCCCTGCACAAGGCCAGCCTAGGAGGCTGCTCAGTTGGTTCCTCTGGGACACATCAAAGAGGAGACCCTGCGAATAAGTGAATGCGCACTAACTGGACAAAGTCCATTCTCTGTGGATTCTGTGCTAAACCCTAAGGTGCCCTCCAGCAATACAGAAACACTCAGGCAGGGAAAGCCAGGTAGGTGAGATCTTGAGAACAAGGCACATTCCCGAACAAATGACTGCCCTTCTCAGCAACACTCAACTTTTTTCCTCTTGCCTTAATTTTTCTCGCCCACTGCGTTGGGATCATGCTCAGATCAGATAGTATAAGAAGAGTCCCATCACAGAGGGGCATTTCCACTGATGCACTCCTATAGCCAATGGTAACTGCACTTTAATTGGTCTCCATTGTTTAAATTCACAATTACTTTTGATTAAGATGTGTCTACAGCAAGAGGAGAGGCTAAGGCATCCCACAAAGGAAGATATCTATTATTCACACACATCTGAAAAATTAAACATACTCTCAGAATTATTCACAACCCAGTACTCCAGCAAAGCTGGTTGTTCCCTGAATGGTGCTGTGCAGTTGTAATATAAAAATAGGAAGGGAAACATCCACATTACAGCTTTGCTTCAATGACTTCGGAAATGTCTCATAAGTAACATTTGTATACATTCTCATTTAGCCCCAGTTTGAGTCACTCATTAACGGATATAAGAAAAAAATAAAAAAGATGGAAAGAACAGAAGACTATCCTTTCTAGGGTAGCCAGAGAGACTGTGTTCCCATTAAGAGCCACGCTCCTAAGAGGAAACACTCTTAATTCCTAGTCATTGATTCAAAACACATTTGTTGCACTCTTATGAATTATTACTGGGAGTAAAAATTGGTGCAACCGCATTGCAAATCTTGATTACTATGAAACCTGAAAACATACAAAAAATTATCAGTCAAATTTTGAGTTAGAAACTCAAATACATGTGCACCAAAACATATTGCCCAAAAAAATTAATGGGAAGACTATTAGGCTAAGATAGTTCTAGTGCCTTGGGGTTCCTGTATAAGTAAACTGAAGCCCAGCTCAGTGTTAACAGTAAAATCAAGCCTAAGCTTACCCGGTTAAAAACAGTCAAACTAGTCTCCAACTATGGCCTTTCTCCTTTAACTGATTCAATGTGTTTTCTTTGTCTTGCTGCTGAGAACACTTTATAATGGTCCAGCCCTTGCACCCCCTCAGAAGAGCCCAACAGCCTGTGGTCTGGTGCTGTCAGATGCATGAATCATTTGTCGCTCAAATAAATTCTTTAAAAACTTAATATGCCCAAGTTTATGTCTAACATCATATAGAAAAATATTCATAACATCACTATTCATAGAGCCCTGAACTGGAAACCTAAATGCACAGAGACTGCATAAATTATAGAATATTAATAGAATATATATGTGAAAATTCACTACATACACCCAAAAATATGAGGATGATTTTTACAAGTAGTGTCTTCTGGAAGAAGCACAATCAAGAGAATGCAAATTATATTATTCTATTTATATAAAGTCTAAAAATAGGCAAAACTATATAGTGTTAAATGTCAAGATAGGTGTTAGCTTTGGGAGAGTGGTGATGATTGCACAGAACCTGAATGGGCTTTTATTGTTCTGTAAATATTCTGTTCAGTGATCTGGGTGATGATTACATATGTGGTTACATTATCAGAAAATTAATTGAGCCCTACATGTAAGAGGAATTTCTAAAATATTCATGGAGGGGCCGGCGCTGTGGTGCAGTTGGTAAAGCCGCCTCCTGCAGTGCCGGCATCCCATATGGGTGCCAGTTCAAGTCCCAGCTGCTCCACTTCTGATCCACCTCTCTGCTATGGCCTGGGAAAGCAGTAGAAGATGGCCAAGTCCTTGGGCCCCTGCACCTGTGTGGTAGACCTGGAAGAAACTCCTGGCTCCTGGCTTCGGATTGACACAGCTCCGGCCACTGCAGTCATCTGGAAAGTGAACCAGTGGGTGGAAGACTCTCTCTCTCTCTCTCCCTCTCTCTCTCTCTCTCTCTGCCTCTGCTTCTCTGTAACTCTGCATTTCAAATAAATAAATAAATATTTAAAAAAATAAAAATTTCATGGAAAATGCACATTATGAAAAACCTATGCATGGATTTCAATTTTGCAGCAAAATAAACGTATCCTAGTTAAGTTTGATTCATTTGAAAGACTGAAGACAGAAAGATCTGCCTTCACGGATTCGCTCCCCAACTGTAGGGAAGTGAAGCGACCAGAACTGAGCCAAGCCAAAGCCAGGATTTGGGAATCAGAACAGGTCTGCCTCAGAGGTAGCAGGGATCCAAGTCCTTGAGCCATCGCCTGTTGCATACCAAGGTAAGCACCATCAGGAAGCTGGAATTGAGAGCAGAGCCAGAATATGAAGCCAGGCACTCTGATAAGGGATGTGGCTATCCCAAAGGACTTAGCTGATGGCTTCACCGAACACCGGCCCCCAAACTCCTCTTTTAGTTCCATTTCCCATGAACTTTTTGAAGTACTCAGAGGTGTACTCGTTACAGTGTAATAGAAGGAAAAAGAAATAGAGTATTTGTCATCCAGAAGCTCAAAGCCTTGAGAAGGAAATTATTTTTCTAAGATTTTATTTTTTATTTTATTTATTTGAAAGGCACAGTTACACAGAGAGAGAGGGAGAGACAGAAATCTTGCATCTGTTGGTTTGCTCCCCCAAAAGCCGAAGCCAGGAACCAAGAACTTCGGGGTCTCCCATGTGGGTGCAGGGGCCCAAGGACTTGGACCATCCTCTACTACTTCCCCAGGTGCATTAGCAGGGAGCTGGATTGGAAATGGAGCAGCCAGGATTCGAACTGTCATCCATTTGGGATGCCAGCATCACTGTTAGCAGCTTTACCCTCTACGTCACAACACCGGTCCTGAGAGAAAGAAATGATTTTAAACAACACCAAATGACTGAGAGACAGTCTGGGAGCCCCAGAGCAGAGCCCTTGAATCGGGCAATGTGAGTAGGGAAAGCAATCAGGATAGGTCTCCAAGGGAGTCCATCTAAGGCTGAACTGACAACAAGGAACTGGGTGTCCTAATAAAGAAGGTAGAGTGGCTTCCCAGGGCAAGGTCCCAGGGGCCCCACCAAAAACAAGGTTCACAGAGGAGCCTTTTAGGTATCAGAAATGAGGTTTAAAAGTCCTTTAAGGTCTCCGACTGTATCTCAGTGAGTAACAGATGACGTCTCAAAAGCTTCTGCCTAAAAATTGAGATCATCTACGCCAACACAACTTATTTATGGCAGGAAATTCTTTAGCCCAGAAGCCTGAAACAGCCACTGGCCACAAAACGCACTCCCCTTATAGTCTTTGTCTCTAAGTCAGTCTATTTTGAAAGCTGCAATGAGATGAGAGGAGCAGACAAGGATATTCTGTTTGCAATAGACACACAGAAAGAAGGACTGGGAACTTTCTATTTTCAAAGGTTTAAAGACATGTTAATCTCTCAAGAACTGAGTCCGTTTGAAAGATTGACATCGTGAGCCTATGTAGGATAAGACATCTTATCACTAACCACTCTATCACGTTTATACAGAAACATGCACCCAAGGACTTGCACTTTGTAAAAACTTTTTGAAAACAGGCCAACTTAAGCTCTTCTAAAGGAAAGAGTGTTTTTCATTCTGGGTATCTCAGGAAGTTGCAGTAAATTGCTGTCCCTTTGCAACTTGCCTTATAATTCAATCAACCGACCTCTAACATGTGTGGCCTTAGTTTGCTTCCTACAGTCTCTACTGGTTCAGTTTCAGAAGATTATTTGATGAGTGGCTCCTTGGTAGGGAGCAGAACCCACCCCACCCATGGTGCTTGTTAAGGGGTGTTTACCAGAAATCCAGACGTTAAGGTTTTAATGTTCTTGTTTTAAGAAAAAGGAAATATTTACAGTGTTCTTTTTAAATACTGAAATACATAGCTTCTATCCTCCAACACAGGAAAGTTTCTTTCTTGCAAATTACAGACCCGTGGCCATCAATTCCTTCTTGCAGTGACTAAACTCAGTAAACCATAGTATTTGACAAAACCCTTTACTTCTTTTTCTCATGCACCCCTCTCCCCCATAAGGCCTTGGGGCATCTAGGTACCTGAAGTCCCAGAGATTCACTACTTGTGTATCCCCAAGTTCTGCAAAGTAATTGTGCAGATTCAACTTCAATATGTCCCTGATTCAGAGGTAGATATAAAAAGAGCAAACTATACACCAAGAAGGAGACAGGATTTGTGAAATCCCTTCTCCCTGGGAGAAGTCATAAACTGGAGTCTTAGAATAAGGCAGAGGGAGGAGGGATAGGTAGAAAAAACAAAATCTGAGTCAGACAAGATCTATCCCTATATTGCTTAGGATGAGACAGCAAGTTCAATCAAGACAAAGTCAGAAGAAATCCCAAAGTGAAGAGTTATGATGTTTGAGAAGCATGATCAGGATCACACACAGGAGTGGCTGGGGTGGCCAGTGCCTCAGGGCTCAGGACAGTCTGGGGACATCCTGCATCACTGTTGCCTCCACGCTAGGCCCATGGTGTCACTGGTGCAGGAGGCTTTGCTATGGCACAGTAGTCAAGGGCAGAGATGCAAGCAAATGCCAGATGAACATGTCCTTATAAATTTTCATCAGAGGATACTAGAAAGTAAAGGGAATTCCCAGTGGCCAAAAATGAAGAGGGCATGGAAAAGCAGAAAATTTGCATGAGGTGATGCTGTGGCAGCCGTAGATATGGAATGGTGTCTTCTGCACCTCCTAGGGACCTGGATGTTGCCCCACATAGGAACGAGAGATGAAATCTTCGACCTACATAATGGGGGAGAGGGAATGAAACTATATCAACCTCTCCTCTGTGAGTCCAGCATCCTTGAAATAGATTATCAAAGTCTGGTCTTAAAACCTTGGGTTCTACTCCAACTTGTGAAGAGCTTAAACGTTGTCACTACCATCCTTATAGGAAGATAAAGCTGAATGAAAGAAAAATCAATGCCTTTTCTTGTACCCACCATAGACCTGGGTTTCAGGATAAATCACTGCCTTAAATTTTGAAGAGGCAGGTACATCCCGTGAGTTATGGCTGAAATCTAATTACGCGAAACTGAAGCTGTTGTTAGGAACACTTAACTGGTCACTTTGATGGTGTAGGCAGACTGAGCATGGAGTAACCTGAGGATTAGAAACTCCCACGGCAGTCTTGGGGGCTGGGGCAGGGAACACCTTTATGGTCTTTGCTCCCAGGAACTCTACCAGATTCTCATGGTGAAGATCTAGGAAGGATTCTTTTATGACTCTGGCATGCAAGAGTATCATTGTGAAATATGCCCACGCATCTGCTCTCCAGAGGAAAGGATTTTGCCAGAGCCTTATCTCAGCTAAAGAAAGAGCATTTCTTCAATATTTCCCCCTTTTAAATCTTCCTATCTTATGTAAAGTGCAGGTGTGGGTGTGGGGGCAGATGGGGCTGTGGTCAAAAGTCAAGACTTTGAGGAAATAGATTGGGAACCGGTAGTCAGGAAGAGCACTAATGGAAAATGTCTGAAGGTCAAAGACGTGAGACATAGGCTCAGTAACGGATACAGGCCTTGCAGGCTCTGGGTTAACCTGCTTTGCCACAACACTGGGCCTGCTATGGAAAGCATTCAACACAACTTGTCTTGTCCATTTGTGCTGCTAAAACAAATTAGACTAAGTTGAAGCAAGAGAAATGTGTAATTCACCATTCTGGAAGCTAAGAAGTCCAAGATCAAAGTGCCAGCCAACTCATTGCCTGGTGAGGTCCTGCTGTCTGCTTCAAAGCTGGTGCCTTCTAGCTGTGTCCTAGCATGTCAGAAGGGTGGAATGAGCTTCCCTCGGCCTCCTTTATAAGGGCTTTAGCCTTCCGACCGAATCAAATCCTAAAGGTCCCACCTGCTAATATTATTCCATTGTAGATTAGGTTTCAACACTGGGATTCTGGGGAGACACAAACATAGCGACTATAACACAACCCCACTCCACATCCAGGCCTATTTATCTCAACTCATATTACCTGATGCAACATTTTCAGATTTCAGCAAAAGATTACAAGCCATGCCAAAGGGTAAAATCATCATCATCACCATACAATCTGAACAGGCAAGTGTTGTACCTGAGCGAGTATGAACAAAGGAGCTCTACACATTGATAAAATTTGATGGTCCTTTATTTGCCGGCGGTGGAGAGTGGGCTCATGCCCTAAAGAACTCTCGACCCTGAAGCCTAAAGCAACAGGGTTTATAAAGGCAAAAACCACAAAATCGGGAGGGGAATTCATGGTTGCTAGGAACAGGTTGGGAATACATGGTTACCAGTGTCAAGCTGACCTAAAACCTATGTGAAACTAGTATCAATTATAATCTTGACAATACCAGTTACAATCTTATAATCCTGACATTAATCCAGGTATTGGTTTTAATTATATGTAGGACATAGACAAATTACATTTTTATCATTAACCCAGGTGCAACCTTTCTACTTTCAAGCTTGAACAATTATGCTAGGGGGTTTCTATGCTCTGCCAAGTGTGATGTAGTGGACTGCTACTGTTCTACTGTTTTAGATCATAGTTTCAGACCAGAGTCTCACAGTGTGTGTGGGGGGGGTGCTTTCCCAGAATGGAGTCTCAAGTGCTCCAAAATGGAGTCCCTACTGTCAAGGTGCTACTTCACAAGCAATCATCAGAACCAAACTCAGAAGTGAAAAAGATGTTGGAATTACAAGACAGCAAATTCAAAATAACAATGATTAATGCACTTCAGCTGTAACAGAAAGAGGTGATAACATGCAAACAGACAGCAAATATTAAGCAGAGATACAGAAATCCTAAGAAAGGGCCTCCTAAAAATCTTAGGAATAAAAATACTGAACGCTATAACAAGAATTAAGAATATCTTTAATTTGCTCAGCAGTAAGCTTGACACAACTAAGGGAAACAAGTCTGAGAGCCTAAACATAGGCCAGTAGAAACTTTCTAAACTGAAATGCAAAGAGACAGAAGAGTTTTTAAAGTGGAACTCCAAAAGTAATTGTAGAACAATTGCCAAAGTTGTAAATAATTGGAGTAAAAAATGAAGAAAAAGAAAACAAAGAAAATTTTGCAAAATAAGGAGAGACACCAAATCACAAATTCTGGATGCTGAGAAAACACAAAGCTTGATAAATGGTGGAAGAAGTAAAAACCACCTAAGCACATCATATTCAAATTGCATGAAGTCACAGAGAAGCCAGAAAAGTAAAAGAAAAAAACTCCCCTACAAAGGACCAAGGACAAGACTTACAAAGACTTCTGATCAAACACCAGAAAGAGAGTGGAGTAAAAGATTTAGAGTGCTGAAAGAAAAACCCATCGACCTGAAACCATAGCCAGTGAAATTATACTTCAAAGGTGAAGAAGAAATAAAGGTTTTTCAGACAAGCAAAGTGGAGGGAAGTCATTGGTTACTCTTCAATAAATGTTTAAAAATTCTTTAGACAGAAAATGATACAGGTGAGAAATTTGGATTTTTAGAAAAAAGAAAGAACAGAGAAGGAAAAAAAATCTTTCATTTTCTTAGTCTCAATAAATCTAAGAGATAGCTGTTTAAAACAATAAGAGCATAGTCAGCCCTTCCTACCTGTGAGAACTACGTCACAGATTCAACCAACCTGGGGTTGAAAATACTTGGCAGGGGGAGGGGAAGTATCTGTACTGAATACCTACAGGCTATTTTTCTTGTCTTTATTCCCTCAATAATATAGTATAACAACAATTTACATAGCATTTAAATTGTATTAGGTACTACAAGTAATCCAGAGATGATTTAAAGCATATGAGAGGCTGTGCATTGGTTTTATGCAAATACTATTCAGTTTTATAGAAAGATTTGAACATTAGCAGATTTCGGTATTCACAAGGATTCCTGGCACCAATCCCCTACAGATACCGAGGGATGACTGTACTAGGTGATGGGAGCAGATCAATAAGTGAAATCAGTGTCAGAAATGTCACAAAAGGACAACAGAGGATTGAGAGTATTCTGTTGCATGGTTCTTAAACTACCCATGACATGGTGTAGTGCTCTTTGAAAATAGATTAATTATAAATGTATATTGCAAATTCATTATACAAGGGAAATCACTGAAAATTTATTTTTATTTTTTTAAGATTTATTTATTTATTTGAAAATCAGAGGTACACACAGAGAGAAGGAGAGGCAGAGAGAGAGAGTGAGAGAGAAAGAGAGAGAGTCTTCCATCCGCTGGTTTACTCCCCAACTAACCACAATGGCCAGAGCTGCGCCAACTCAAAGCCAGGAGCCAGGAACTTCTTTAAGGTCTCCCACATGGGTACAGGACCCAACCACTTTAGCCATCTTCCACTGCTTTCCCAGGCCATAGCAGAGAGCTGGATCTGAAGTGGAGCAGGCAGGACTTGAACCGGCACCTATATGGAATGCCGGCACTGAAGGCGGCAGCTCTACCCACTATGCCACAGCGCCAGCCCCTGAAAAATGTTTTTTTAAAGGTGTAATCGATACGCTAAGAGAGAAGAAATGTAATCTTATTAAATGCTCAATTAAAATCAGAGAGCACAAAAAAAGAAGAGGAATAAAAGAATGAATGCAACACATAGCAATTACAAAAAGGTAGATATTAATAAAACAATATCAATAAACTGATATTAAATACAATTAAACATAGCATTAAAAGAGATTAGCAAAATGAATTTTTAAAAAATTCAACCATACATTTTAGTGAGAAATAAGCTTTAAATATAAAGATTCTGAATCAATTAAAAACAAAGAAATAGAAGGGTGGGCATTGTGATGAAGCAAGTTGAGTCACCTCTTGGGACCCCAGCGTCCCATATCAGAGTGCCTGGTATCAAGTCCTGCCTCTGCTGCGGCTCCAGCTTCCTGCTACTGTGCACCCTGGAAGGCAGCAGAGCTGGCTCGAGTGCGTAAGTCCCTGCCACACACGTGGGAGACCTGGGTGCGGGTCTGGGCTCCTGGCTTCGGCCTGTAAGAGCTGTTGCAGAAGTCTAGGGAGTGAATCAGCAGATGGAAGACATCTCTATCTCCCTATCTCTCTTTCAAATAAAAATAAATACATACATACGTATTAAGAATAGAAAAAATATACCATGATAACACTAATCAAAGGGAAACTGGAGTAGTCATATTAATTTTGGGCAAAGCAAATTTAGAACAAAATATGTAAGTATGAACATTACTAAGAAGAGAAAAATACCAGAAGGTGAAAAAATAGCATATCATTTACTTAACAATTAAATACTGTATAGATGTTGACAAGAATAAGCTCTAGCTACATACATCAACATAGAACTCAAACTGGTAAAGTCACTAGGGAAGTCAGTCTGGAGATTCCTCAGAAACCTGAATATAACCCTACCATTCAACCCAGCCATCCCACTCTTTGGAATTTACCCAAAGGAAATTAAATTGGCAAACAAAAAAGCAGTCTGCACCTTAATGTTTATTGCAGCTCAATTCACAATAGCTAAGACCTGGAATCAACCTAAATGCCCATCAACAGTAGACTGAATAAAGAAATTACGGGATATGTACTCTATAGAATACTATATATTCTATATATAATACAGCAGTCAAAAACAATGAAATCTGGTCATTTGCAACAAAATGGAGGAATCTGGAAAACATCATGCTGAGTGAATTAAGCCAGTCCCAAAGGGACAAATTTCATATGTTCTCCCTGATCGGTGACAACTAACCAAGCACAAAAAAGGAAACCTGTTGAAGTGAAATGGACACTATGAGAAATGGTGACTTGATCAGCCCTTGCCCTGACTGTTGATAAACAACTTAATACTTTATCCCTTTTAGCATTTTTTTTTGGTTGTTCTACTTAATACTATTGGTTGAATTCTGTAATTAATACACAGTTATTCTTAAGTGTTGAAACGTAACTGAAAAGTGATCGCTATTAAATATAAGAGTGGGAATAAGAGAGGGAAGAGATGTACCATTTGTGACATGCTCAATGGGACTTGCCCCAAATGGTAGAGTTAGAAACATATCAGGGGATTCCAATTCAATCCCATCAAGGTGGCATGTACCAATGCCATCTCACTAGTCCAGGTGATCAATTTCTGTTCACAATTGATCATAATGATAGGACTAAGAATCAAAGGGATCACATAAACAAGACTAGTGTCTGAAAATACTAACTGATAGAACAAAAAAGGGAGAGAACGATCCAATATGGGAAGCGGGATACACAGCAGACTCATAGAATGGCAGATGTCCTGAACAGCACTCTGGCCTCAGAATCAGCCCTTAAGGCATTCGGATCTGGCTGAAAAGCCCATGAGAGTATTTCAGGCATTGAAAGCCAAGACAATATGGCAAAAAAAAAAAAAATGACCTAAATGAAAGATCTCTGTGAGTGAGATCCCAGTGGCAAGAACAGGTCATCAAAGAAGGAGGTACCTTTCTCTGAAGGGAGGAGAGAACTTCCACTTTGACTATGACCTTGTCTAAATATGATCAGAGTCAGCGAACTCAAAAGGCTTCCATAGCCTTGGCAACTCATGACAAGAGCCTAGGGAGATTACTGATGCCATAAACAAGAGTGTCAAATTGTTAAGTCAACAACAGGAGTCACTGTGCACTTACTCCTCATGTAGGATCTCTGTCCTTAATGTGCTGTACATTGTGATTTAATGCTATAACTAGTACTCAAATAGTATTTTTCACTTTGTGTTTCTGTGTGGGTGCAAACTGTTGAAATCTTTACTTAATATATACTAAATTGATCTTCTGTATATAAAGGGAATTGAAAATGAATCTTGATGTGAATGGAAGAGGAGAAGGAGCGGGAAAGGGGAGGGTTGTGGGTGGGAGGGAAGTTATGGGGGGGGGGGAGCCATTGTAATCCATAAGCTGTACTTTAGAAATTTATATTCATTAAATAAAAGTTTAAAAAAAGAACATAAAAGAACAATTAAATACTGTATAGATGTTGAAAAGAATAAATTCTAGCTACATACATCAACATAGAACTCAAAATATGATACTGAGTTTAAAACATATATCATAGAAAATGTTCAGTATTATATAATTTATATATTTTTAAAATGCAAAATTGTATATTATTTATGAACACATACCAGAATATGTAGTAAAAACATAAATGTCAAGTGTAAAATGGTTGTTTTCTTTTGAGTGGGAGATGGTAGAGTACATTGTACATTGTACATAATATTAACTACATGAGGAACTTAAAAAATACTAATAGCTGTCCCCCCACATATTCCAGTTTAATTGCTTGGAGATGAGACCTGGGCAATGGAGGTTTTAAACCTCTCTAGGTGATTATAATGTGCAGCAATGACTGGGAACCAATGAACAGAATATCAGCCAAAGGCAGGGTAGTTATATTGGTAGCTTCAACTTCATTTATTTCTATATATTAAAATAAGTACCAGATCAAATAGATTTGATAATGCTAAGTAACAGGTATATGGGTATTTGCAATATTATTTTCTTTTTTTTTTTTTTTGCTTCCTTGAATTATTAGAAAAGAAAAAGGGAGGAAAGAAGAGGGAGAGGAAGCAGATTATATTTCCTCTTGGTTACCCAAACCAATGCCATATCAAGGTTTTGGGAACAGAAGATTGTACCAGATTCCCTTATCCATCTGTTGCCTGTTTACCAAACCTGTAGCCCTTTAAGCAGAGCACAAAGGTACTAGGAAAAAGCCCTTGGAATGCAGACATTGTTAACTGATCCTCATCTTACAATCATGGCCAAACACTCAGCTCAGAGTGCATGGTACATGGTAGCAGGAAAAGTTTACATATTTTATAGCAGAGAACTAGAACTATGTCTGAGTTCCCTCTGTGAAATTCAGTCATTGTGAACCTACTATTGTGCAAGACACAACAAAAGACAATATTATAAAAAATAACACGTGTAAGACAAAATATACTCTAACACCTTTGTAGTCATCTCTACACTGGTGTTTATATGTAGGTACTTGCTGATTTATATTGTAATTAAATAAAACACATCTCTTCTTGATAACAGATAGGAATCAATGTAGTTAAAAATGGAGTGAGATAGTTTGAGAGTCAGAGCAGCTATACTTGGTGCATGTCAAGTTGGGAATATTAATTTATGTAGGAATATGGAAAGAAAGAATAAAATGATCTCTGTAAACTTTACTTCTCTTGGGCGAAACACAGTTCTCTGGCAGAAAAACAATGAGACATTGACCAAACTCATGTCTGCTTCTAAAAAAATCAATGTGGTTGAACTAAAACAGTAGATCTCTACTATGGCTTCCAGTTAAGATCCTCTGGGGAGTTTTTTTTTAAATGTCAGGGTCGAGACCCATGTTGTGGCATAGTGGGTTAAGCCACCGCCAGCAATGATGCTGGCATCACATCTCCACGTCCTATCTGAGTGCGGGTTCAGGTTTCTGCTGCTCCACTTCTAATTCAGTTCCCTACTAAGACACCTGGGAAAGCAGTGGAGGATGGCCCAAATGCTTGGGCCCCTGACACCCACAAGGGAGACCCAGATGCATTACCAGGCTCCTGGCTTCCGCCTGGCCCAGCCCCAGCTTTGTCATTTAAGAAATGAACCCAGTGGATGGAAGGTCTCTCTCTGTCTCCCCCTTCCTCCCTGTAACTCTGTCTTTCAAACAAATATTTTAAAAAGCCAAATTCTCCCACAAATTCACTGAATCAGAATATGTGGGGGTATGATCTCACTGTGAAAATGAAGAACTCCAAGGCTTAAGTGAACAGAAATTTTGAATTATCAAATTCAGTGATTTTGAAAATACCTATTTTTAAATTGTTGGAGTGCTTTCTTCAAATCTAATTAAAACAAACCAGTTAGATATATAAAGTGTGAGCTGTGCTGGCTTAATTGAGGTTGAGAGGGGAGGGTGAAGGTTGAGAAGCTAATGGGTCAGATTCACTCCTGTGCACACACTCTTCCCTTCTGTTCTCCAAGCCCTGGAATGGTTCTGGACTCCTTGGGAGCAAATTTGAAAGTTTCTTACCTGAAAGTTTTGTACATCTCATTTGCTAGATTAGGAAGTGAAGACCCACATGCCCTTCGTTAGCACTTAAAAGTAGATTACTAGGCTTTATTTAGAGAATTGTAGAGGGTAGAGCTAACAAAGATGATAAAATCTTATTAAGAACAGTAAGTGACAGCTCATCTGTCCACAGTAGTTTAAGTCTGAAGGCAGTGGAAGTGAGGAGATGAACTCACATGATTTACTTTCCCAGCCAATATTTTACCAATCAGCTCCTCTTTTACCCTGCTTTTCCCTGGAAAGGAATGCTAAGACTACTGGGTTTTTTTGTTTTTTTGTTTTTTAAAAGTATTAGCTTAAGCTGTTAATTGCTGCTGCTGTTAAATGATTCATTTATGATAATTAATGTATTAATTCTTTGTATTTGCACCCTTAAGCAATTCTGTGAAGGGTATAATTTTGAACATTCAACAAATATAAATAATATGCAGTAACTGTCCAAGCAGTATTATTTAAGTGCTATTTCATTAATTATAATATTTAAATTCCATTAACTTAAAAGGATTAGCTTTCAAGGGACTGTTGTCTTCTGATCCCATTTCACATTAATTACTCTTGAAATACCAATAATGTCAGAGTTTGCACAGCATTTTTCCCCCACTGGGTTTCATTCAAAGTGGAATCAAGAGTGCAATGTGGAGAAGCAGGGCGTGCTCTCGGTCAAAGAAATCCAGTAGCAGAGGTGCAGTGAGCCTGTGGGGCGACTGCGAGGGGAGCCAGGAGCCTGGGAGGCTAGTGAGGTGTGAATGGCCTGAAAATGCACGCCGCAGCCATCAACTTGCAGCTGAACTCTCACCGCTCAACACTGGCAAATATTCATAAGATCTAAGGAAACTTAACAGAAGATGTTGGCCATGATGATCACCAAACAGGGAATCTGCCGTCTTGCAGTTCTTTGCACTGCTTTAATAAAGTGATTGCTGCCAAGGAAAAGGGAAGACCTGCCTCTGGAGGTGACTGCCAAGAAAAGAAGACACGGTAGCATGTATCGAAAATGTGATTCTGGGGCCGGCGCCGTGGCGCAGCGGGTTAAAGCCCTGGCCTGAAGCACTGGCAACCCATATGCACGCCGGTTCTAGTCCCGGCTGCTCCTCTTCCAATCCAGCTCTCTGCTGTGGCCCGGAAAAGCAGTAGAAGACGATCCAAGTCCTTGGGCCCCTGCACCTATGTGGGAGACCTGGAAGAAGCTCCTGGCTCCTAGCTTCAGATAGGCACAGCTCCAGCCGTTGCAGCCATCTGGGGAATGAACTAGCAGATGGAAGACCTCTCTCTCTGTGTCTCTACTTCTCTCTGTAACTCTGTCATTCAAATAAATAAAATAAATCTTAAAAAAAAAAAAGAAAAGAAAATGTGCTTCAACTAGAATAAAGACTGAGGAATCAGCCATTCCAAGGATGAGGCGCCTAAAGTGGTTCAATGACTATCCAGGTACTGATGACGTTGCAGGTCCTGAAGGCATGGAGAAATTTTGTGAAGACATTGGTGTTGAACCAGAAATTGTGGTTATGTGTGTCCTAGCCTGGAAACTGGATGCACTAGACATGGGTTCTTTTACTCTGCAGGCATGGTTAAACGGAATGATTTCCCTACAATGTGACACAACAGAAAAACTCAGAAATACTTTGGATTACTTAAGATCATTATTAAAGAATTCTATAAACTTTAAACTTTATTTAAAGATATGCGTTTAACTTTGCACAGGAAAAGGAGCAGCACAATCTAGACATAAACACTGAAGTGCAAGTTGGGACTGTTATTAGGAAAAACCTGGCCTCTTTCTCCAGTTTTCCACCAATTCTTAGAGCAATCAAAATACAAAGTTATAGGCTGCCACTGTGGCATAGTAAGTTAAGCCTCTGCCTGCTACGCCAGCACCCACATAGACACTGGTTCCTTTCTGGGCTGCTCTTCTGATCTAGCTCTCTGCTAATGGTCTGCAAAAGCAGTGCTTGGGCCCCTGCACCCACAAGGGAGACCTGGAAGAAGCTCCTGGCTTCAAATCGGCCCAGCTCTGGCCATTGGGGCTATTTGGGGAGTGAATCAGCAAATGGAAGGCCGACCTCTGTCTCTCCATGTCTTTGTAACTCTGCCGCTCAAATAAGTAAATCTTAAGACAAAAAAATAACAAAGCTATTAACAAAGACCAGTGTTGCAGTGTGATAGCTTACCTGAACAATTAGTGTTGGCCTCAGCACTACCATGAAGATGGAGCATGGCCAGTTTTATTGGACGAGTTTGTGGAGCAGTATAAAGACAAACAGAAGTCATGGGACTTTATGCATGGCAGTGAGAGTCGCTGTTACCACAGCTATGTCAAGCATTCATCGTAAATTGCTGTGTGTATCAAGGAGCGTGCTGTTTTTCTTGCACTGTCTCCTTTTGGCAGGGATGTTTTGGTGTTTGCATTTTACTGGACCAGCTCTGCTTGCTGTGTAGCATTGTTCTCTTGAAAGGCTGCTTTGCAGTTTGTATTTGAACTACAGATTGGTGAATTTGCTAATGTCCTCACTGTGCTTATATGTATATTGCTGTTTAAATTTTGTATGTGTCTACAAACTTAAAAAAAAAGAAATTCAATGTAAATTTATGGAATGTATGCTGCATACTGGACCTAAAGACAGTAAAAGAAGTGTGAATTATGGTCCGTGGTCCTAGGAAGGGCAATGGGCTTTATGATACCACAGCTCCAATTTGTTGCGTTCCAACCTGATACACCAGTATATCAGACCCACATATAAGAGAGGTCTTCAAAACACTCATGGGAAATGTGTAATATGAAAAATCTATGCATGGGTTTCAATTTTTTTTCACTAACAGAAAGTTGTCTTTTAGTTTAATTTTTCTATGAACTTTCAAAAACATTTTTATTTGAAAGGCAGAAAGAGAGAGAGAGAGCAAGAATGAGAGAGAGAGAGAGAGAGAGAAGAGAGAGAGAGAGAGAGGTAGCATTCCTATTCGCTGATCCACTTTTGAAATGCCCATAATGGCCAAGGTTGGGCTGGGACCAAAATCAGAAGCTGGGAGCACAATTCAGGTTTCACACAGGGTGACAAGAATCCAATCACTTGCATTAATCACCATTGCCTACTGCGGAATGAATTGGCAAGAAACTGGAGTCAGCAGCTGGAGCCTAGAATCAAAGTCAAGTGTAAGGAGACAGTCCGAGAAGTAACAAGCAAAGGAGCAGAGAACATAATGGGTCACCTATGAGAAACTAGATTCTGAAGCCAGACGGTACCACACCACCAAGCAGCATGTCTCGAGTGCTAACAACTCATTAGGTCAACCTAATCTTTCTTACCTGATCAGGTCAGCAACCGTTCTCAACTGCCACATTTTTCAAGTGGTCTGCAAGGTAGCATTTCTTCTGGGTTAGCAACCATGACTGGTTCCCAAGAGACACAGGAAAAACAAAACTGATGCCTGACATATCAAAACTATGCAAAATTATTAATCAGTTGATAGGCACTCCCTATTCAAACTCTCATACCCAGCCATTTCTGGAACTCTCCCTGGAGTACCCTCCTGGGTAGCAAGAGTTTTTGTTCTTTAATAAAATGTGCTTTTGCTTTTGCTCACCCACCCTAGTTGTCTGTGTCATCATTCTTAGTTGCCATTAGACAAGAATCAATTTCTGTACCACAAGCACTCTGATGCGGGATGCCTTCGTTTTAACTTTTTAAAGCCCCCTCATATTACCTTTTATCATCATGACAATAGTGCAGAACTGAAGTCATAATTTTATTTTACAGATGAAGAAATATTAAGAAGTCACACAGCTGCCAGCTACTGTTTGCAGACCTCAAGATGGAACCCAGGTAGGATTTGATAGCAAATTCTGCCTTTACCAAAAAGAACACATAAAAGGAAGACTAAGTAAAATGGTGAAATACGCAATGTTTGCCTTTGTCCCCCTACCCTACTTGATAGGATCCTTTCTCTATTGGTCTCTTCTCCTTTACCGCTTTGTAGTACTTTCTTTGTTATTCTCTTAAATTTGTGCACAAAACAGCAATAGTCCAGTTAGTCATGCTGTCTCCAATAAGTCCTCTATGCCCTAGACCAGACTGCACAATGAAACTTTCCACAACAAAAGAAATGTTTTAAATCTGCACTGGTCAGTATGGTAGCCACTAGCCATATGTACAGACTGAACTCTTCTATGTGACTGAGCAACTCAATTATTTAATTTTAATAAAGTTAAGCAGCTGTATGGGGCTAATGTCCAATGTTTTGAAAGGACAGCTCTGAGACATTCTCAGCTCACTCAGTGTTTGCACTTTTTTTCCTTCATGTTTTATTTCTCAGAGCCTATTCTCTTGGACACAGAATCACTTACTGCCTCTACTACACTGTCAGTGATTAATTTATATGTGTACCTCCAGAAAAGATGGTAGCATTTTAAGAGATGCCTTATGCAAATAGGAAATTTAAGACACGACAATGGGCCACTGGAGGGAGGGAGGCTATTTTTCGATCAACCAGGCCTTTAAATCTCATTAATCCCATGACATGTTGAATAGCCAGATGTTTGGTCCCACATCATTTTTGTTGCATTCACCCTTTATGATAATCAAGCAATTTGTTTCACAAACTTTGACACTGAACTCAAATCTTTTTAAGTAATTTTTCAAAGTACTTTTTCCAGGGTACATATCCCTCTGCCTTCTGCTTTCTCTCTAGTCTAGAGCACAACAGATTAATACTAACTGGAGCACCCAGTATCCTGACAAGTGCTGCTGTGAGATCCCAAAGGGAGCAGCCTCAACTCACCCCCACATCAGCAGCAGGTCTCTGGGAGATGCCTTAGTGATGATAGCAGGCTCCCTATCCCAGCAATAGTACATTTCTACCCCCAGAGCTTTGAATTTGAGGGTTCTTAGAGTAAAAAAAAAAAAATTGAAGGCTCTCAGAGTACAAAATTGAGGACGAAGAAAGTGCATAGTGGAGACACAAAAGCAACAGTAAGGGCTGACCTCACTCAATCAAGAGACCTTAGGGGAAAAAAGGCAGCTGGAGGAAGGGTAGATCAGGGATCAAAGACAAAAAGGCAAAGTCCCAGGACCAAATAGGACAACTCCCAGTCAGGTACCAGGTGGGTGGGGACCAGTTCCAAAGGGTCTATAAAAAGAAGAAGTAAAAAAAAATGCAAGGCCTTAAAGTTGATCTTGAGGGTCCACTGGTCTGAGAGTGCCTTCCCTTTCTGGAAGGTCACATAGACTTACTAGTCTTAAAGTTGCCTGATCGAAGGGTCTGTGAGGATTTGCCTTTCAGGATTGCATCCTTTCTTCCATGTGCACAAATTAAGAGCAGATCCCTAAATAGGTTATATGCTGTTGGCCTTTATCTTCAGGAAACTGTCATAGTAGGGGAGAAGGCAGGAACCCACAGAGAACCACTGAACAGAACTCTTAAACAAATGCCTCCAAATTTTTACTCGAAAACTACTTAGGGAAAACCATCCTTATAGATATCATCAGTGTTTATTCTCAGAAATGTTTTAATTCTTTCCTTTACAATCAGCAGCCCTTCACTCCGTGTGCATAAAAGCACCATGTAGCTCAATTCTTACTGAAATTACAGGGTTGTTCTTGGAGAAAAGCATTGAAGTTTGCATTTCTGTCCATCAGATACTGCTCTTCAGGTACCTGGAGGCTCTCCCTTCAGGTACACAATGCATTACAGCATTAAGTCAGTAGATATAAAGAACCATGATTTTGCAGTGAAAATAATAGTAATTTAGGGAAGTAAAATAAAACATCTTTTTAAGAAGGTTTGCAACCACTAATTTTCTGTCTTTCGAAGATTATGTTCGGCGGTGATTTAGGTGGATGGTGCAGGCTTTGGACTCAGGACTGGGAATGAGAGAATGGGCAATCTCGATGCCAAGGCTGTTTCTTGTAAAGACCTTACTAAGCTCTTGGAAGAGATGACTGTTGTGCTCACTGCTCTAGCTCTTCAGGTTTCTTTCTGCATACATATTAAAAGGAGCTTATTCTCCCTAACAGAGCCTTTCTGATTTGACAGAACAGTGTAAGATATATTCACTCAAGTGAGAAAAAAGGAAATTGAGGTCTGTTTGTATTTCCTTTAGGCCATAAGCTTCTTAAGCAGACACTGTCACGTTCTTCCTCCTTGGTGGACTGTAACAATAACATAATATTCGGCATCTAATTAGTCATTTCATTAATTTTATCGGAGTCCTGACGATGGCCACTGGCCTAATTCAAAGGAATTGCCCTTGGCTTCCAGGCTTGCAGAGAAACCCTTGTCGAACGCAGGGAGAAAAGCAGTTTACAAAAGATGACTATGGCCTTGCTATCTCTGCTTTGCGTTTCTCATTTCCTTCATGGTCAGTCCCGCTGAGGCGCCCTCTCCTTGGGGAGCGAAAGCAGGGCAAATCCAGAGAGAAGGGAGGGAACAAGTTTCCCCCATCTTGCCACTTGCAGTTTGGGGATACTGGGTGACAGTTTTATCAATGGATATTTTGTTTTTTTTTTTTAAATTAAACAACAATTTGAATGCACATATATGCCACTGGGTCAGAAAAGGTGCTGATTGTTTAAGAACATGTACCAAATTTATAATCTACGTAGTGGTGAATGTTCAAACCAATTTGCCCCCAGACACTTTTTAACTGGATTTGTAAGCGCTTTCCAAGAGGGCTCATGATAAGCTTCTGTCTACACCCCAGGAAGTGCCTGCCTGTTCTGTTGTGTCTGGAGCTACCACAATGCCAAAGCTAAAAGTAGAAGCTTTCATTTTCACACCTGAGAGAGTTTGTTTTGCTGTTTTCAGAAGCCAGTTCCTGCCTTCAGTTTTCTCATAACGCTTCATTATAGCAAAGTGACCTAACAAGGAGCAAATGGTTAGCAGAAAGATTTAGTCATCCTCCTGTTTGCTTAGTTTTATATTCAGTGTTTAATTTTTCCATTGCAAAGTACAATTAACATTTGAGTCTATCCACCTGTGATGAAATAGAACTGACATGAATTACTGAAAATCATTCATTTTGGAGTCGGCTCACATTGCAGCGTATGGAACAATGAAGGCCGGCTCAGTTCTTGTCTCACGCAAATAAGAATTTCCATACAGAGATAGTGAGCAAAGCAAGATTATTGAAAGTGAGAAACCTGCCACAGCAGTCAGGAAAGGGATCTCCAAGGGAGGAGTTACCTGGCAAACGTCGCTAGTGCTGGGACTTTTCTACACAAAAATGGCTGCCTACATCTAGTCAATCAGGAGAGAAGTGGAATAACAGCTGACAACCAATCAGAGGACTGGAATAACAACCGACCAGGAGGCTGCAATAACAACTGATCAGAGGCAAGGACAAAACCAACCACCAGAGGGGTGGCGATTGGTAAACTTGTCTAGCCTATTCTTATGAGAAAACAAAAAACCGAAATGTTGCTATAGTCAGCCATTCAGCGGCTGGGAAGAGACAAGCACTTTGTCCACTCTTGAAGGGACTGTGCTTGTTTTCATTCCTACAGGGACCTGACCTAATTGCTGGCCTAACTCTTCACAGTAGGAGCCTGATCCTTTCAAGTTCATCTGGGCTCTACCTCTCCAACACAGCCCCATCCAAAACAAACCTCTTTCTGTCCTGCTGCTTTAATAGGTATAGTGAAGACTCATATACCGCTCTGCATATTTTTATCGAGACTAAATCATACACAGTAACTCTAACTCCATTCAGCATCTAAAACAGTGTTAGGTAAATAGGGTTCTTCCATAAATAATTGTTAAATCAAAACTAAAGGCAAATTTGAATTCGGGCTCAAATTGATGAATCACTGAGAGCATTAAAGTTTTTGTTTGTTTTTTGCCAATAGTTGCACCAGGATTGCTTTAAGTTACTACAATCCCATGTATCTGACATTGGCATTTTTCATTCATCTATATATTTCTCAAATAGATTTTCATCCAAACCAAAATGTCTGGGCTTTAAAGGAAACCACATCATGTCCTTTTACACCTGTTGAGCAGATATTTTTCAATTCAAATGTCCAAATTTTTCCCATTTGGACCCAATGAGGTGCTTCTGCAGCTCAGAAATCTATTTGTACATAAAGACCATCTATAAAAGTCCTTTAGCTAAAATCATACATTTCTGTGAGAAGCTAGATGCTGTCTCCACAAGCTCAGAAACAAAGCAAGCATCAACTGAGTTGGACTTCCCAGCAATGCAGTGTGACAAGAAAAGGAAATAGAAGTCTACATTTGGGAGAGAAGAGCAAACCTATCTTAGTTCACCGGTGACATAATTGTCTATGTAGAAAATCCCAAAGAAACAAAACAATCTAGTTAGCTCAAAAAACTAAATAAATAAAACAAAAAAAAAAGGAAAGAAAGAAAGAAATCCATTTGTGGGAGGTGAAAAATGAGTGGCCACTGACCTATCATTCTGGAGAAATGTCACTGTTCATGCTGTGTTTTCAGTAGCAGATTCCTGGTTGTTAAGGCAGTAACCTTCTGGTACCATCTCGTGCCTTCTGCACTGTGCCCAGGAGGAATTGTATTCCTAGGTTTACCATCTTTGTTAAACCCCACATGTAGAGCTCCATGACCTCCTTGAGGGCAAAGAACACATCGGTTTCTTCCCTATGTTTCAAGTGCCCATTGTTTCACATGGTTTATCTCAACTCTCACAACAACTTAACCAGGGGTCATGCTGGTACTCATTTTAGGCATGAGATATCTTTTGAATGAACAATTTAACCCCTTGGCTCAAAAGTTAAAAATATGTCCTTACACATGAAGATGAATAATTTTCTTCCCCTATCTACTCTGTTCTCACTCTCCCAGTCCCCATAACACTTACTGGGTTCTGTGTATCTTTCCAGGTTTTTAATGCATAAAAAGCAAGAAGTATGTATAGTCTTACCACTCCCACTTATCTAAAAAGACTCAGTATGCTACCACTCAGTTTGTGCCTTCATGGGAAGAATTTGAATCCAATTGCCAGACTTCAGAGGCTAAGATTTTTCCACAAAACAGATTTTTTTTCTTAACTAGAGAGAAGCTAAAAACATATCTTAGATATTGGTCCATGTTCTGACCAAACAGTTCTTACCGTCCCTGCTGTGCTAATCCTTGAGACTATAGGATTGATGATGAGCTGAAGTACACTGGCTGGTTCATAAGAGATCAGCCCAGTTTCTAGCTTGTTGACATAAAAGTTTGTATTAGATATGGTAAAGGAAGGATAATAAAAAGAATACCTCCAGGGCTGGCACTGTGGCATGGCAGGTAAGGCCGCTGCCTGCAGTGCTGACATCCCATATGGGCTCCAGTTCGACTCCTGGCTGCTCCTTTTCAGATCCTGCTTTCTGCTATGGCCTGGGAAAGTGGTGGAGGATGATCCAAGTCCTTGGGCCCCTGCACCCCACCATGGGAGACCTGGAAGAAGCTCCAGGCTCCTGGCTTCAGATCAGCAGATCTCTGGCTGTTGTAGCCATTTGGGGAGTGCACCTGTGTATGAAAGACTCTCTCTCAATCTCTGCCTTTGCCTCTCTGTAACTCTGCCTTTCAAATAAACAAATAAATATTAAAAACAAAAAAAGAGCAGATCCAAGTTCCAGAACATTTTCTGGTCACCATATCTTCTAGCCAGCTTGCATTCTAATTTTCCATTTTTCTTCATTCAACAGGATCAAACCTGTTTCTTCATATCAACAGTAGCTTGTTGCACTGGCAGCAGGAAGCCAGGGGTGAGTATTGCAGAGCTGGTCCAGATTGTTCTGGGGAGCTGGGGGTTGGGAAGGTTCAAGAGAAAGGAACTCAACTCTTACCAACTCCTAGGGGACAGGGAGCCAAAAGGGGGCTATTTAAAATGCAAAAGGGATCATAGCACTCTCTTTCTCAGTATCAGTCGATAGCTCCCCATTTCCTCTAGAGAAGTCCAAGAGCCATGGCGCTACTCCCTAGGCTGCTCCCTAGCCCTTCGTTTCTTTCTGGCCTCGTGCCTCTTGGCTCCCTGACACCACTATAAACTCAGTGAGTAAAATTAAAATTACACTCTTGGCTTACAATATTCTTCCATCTCCTTTTCCCTGATTAATTCTCATTTATTTTTAAAGACTCATATTAGGCCTCAACGTCTCCAGAAAGCTTTATATGAGTTGCCCTTTCGTTATGTACCTTCTGAGAATTTTCTTACCTAACCGATGCCACTTGTTACACATTAGCTCTTCATTTTCTAAGTTCTCCACCAGTATCAACATTTAGGAAGTTTTGTTATTTGAATAGACTGGGTAGCTTATTAAATTTCTTTTATTTATTTTTTAAGCTTATAAAGTTCCTTCTCCACAGTTCTAGAGGCTAAGAAGACCAGCTCAAGGCACTGATAGATTCAGTAACTGGTAATTACAGGTCCTCTTTTTGGTTCATTGATGGCCATTGTTTTGCTGTGTCCTCCAATGGCAGAAAAGAGAGAACACTCTGGGGCGTTAACTCCATTCATGAGGCCTCTAAGCTCATGACTTTCTCACCTCCAAAGTTCCCTCCTCCCACTACTGTTACACTGGGGATCAGCCTTCAACCTGAACTCGGGCAGGGGACACAAACATTCAGTCTATGGCAATCGTAGAGTGGTTCAGAGCATGAACTCTGGGTTAGTATTTCATCTCTGTCACCCATGGGCTTTGAGATCTTAAGCAGAGTTACCCTCTCAGCCCTTTATTTTGCTCACTTGCAATAGGAAATGAATAGTAGTATTCATGTGAGTCGTTCTGATAAGTAAATGATATAGTGCAGTGAAATGTTTAACGCAGAGCAAAAAGAGGGTACTTAGCTTGTTCATTTATTTTGCTTATGTTTTGTTATATTTCCTTTCCCCTCTGGAATGTAAGCTCCAGAACACAGAATTTGTCTCTTCCCGGCTGTATCCCCAGCGCCTAGAACAATACCTGCAATACTCAAGGAGTCCCTGGGAGGACTCTCTGTGGATATATCAATATAAGTCACAATGCGTTAAAGTGACTGCAGACCAGTGAATTTTCTGCAAAGGGAAATATCCCATCTTCTGAGCAAGGGCCCTGGCTTAGTTGATACTCAGCAAATATTGGTACTTTGTCCTTCCTGTTGTTAGCCACAATCTCTTGCATTCGAGAATGAATCCCTTAGGCAGTATCTGCTTTAGTTTGGTGACAGTGACAAATATGAGTCCAAATATCAGCAATTGCAATCTCTCTTTCAGACATGCACATACACAGACTTGCTATGAACAATGACAGTCACAACAATTCCAAAACAACTCACGCAAAGCAACTTCCTAGTTATCACTCCTATCTTTACAGATATTGGAATCCAAATCTTTGTAGAGTTTATATCCTCAACCAGAAATTCACGTTTTGTAGTCACTGACATCATCATATAACAAATAGGAATTTGACATTTTCAATTTGAGAAATTTATTGAGACTACCTTTTTTCTGTGGAAAAATTTTAAAGGCATCTCAAGTAAATAAAGCAATATAGGAGGGAGCCAAGAAATTGTTTTGGTTCAAGGGCTGTATTTTATAAATGAAGTTTGGTGGACATTATTAAATTCTTCAAAGTTTGAACCTATTCTCACTTGAGCTAACTGGCACTCTTGTGTATATGGGAGAATATTGGACAGGAAATAGGACACCAGGTTTTATTACTATTCAACTTATCCCACATGGTTGTGTGACCTTGACCAACGACTCCATTTCTCACTACAGATAGAGGGAGACTGTAGCAGGTGGCCCCAGGAAGTCTTCTTTGCTGCACCCTTTGCAGCTAGGTTGCCTTAGTAACATAATGGATGAACCAATCAGAGGACTACTCTGATTTGACTCCATGCAAAATACAGTAAAGGATGACAAAGAGGTAGCCTTTGCCCTTGAAAAGCATCCTATTGTGAGGCCAACGCTGTGGCATAGCAGGTTAAGCTGCCGCCTGCAGGGCTAGCTCCCCATATGGGTGCCAGCTGGGCTGTTCCACTTCCAATCCAGCTCCCTGCTAATGTGCCTGGGAAAGCAGCAGAAGATGGACCAAGTGCTTGGGCCTCTGCACCCATATGGGAAACCTGGAAGAAGCTCCTTGCCTTTGGCTTCCACTTGGCCCAACTGCAGCTGTTGTGGCCATTTCAGGAGTGAACCAACAAATGGAAGATCCTCTCTCTCTCTCTCTCTCTCTCTCTCTCTCTCTCTCTCTCTCTCTCTCTGTAACTCTGCCTTTCAAATAAAATAAATAAAAAGAGGGGGCGGCTGGTGTACTATGCTGTGGCACACTAAGCTAAGCCTCTACCTGCGGCATCAGCATCCCATATGGGCACTGGTTTGTGTCCTGGCTGCCCCTGTTCTGATCCAGCTCTCTGCTAATGGCCTAGGAAAGCAGTGGAAGATGGCCCAAGTGCTTGGGCCCCCATACCCATGTGGGAGACCCTGAAGAAGCTCCTGGCTTTGGATTGGCCCAGCTCTGGCTGTTGCAGCCATTTAGGGAGTGAACCAGTAGTTGGAAGACCTCTCGCCTCGTCTTTCCCTCTCTCTGTAATTCTACTTCTCAAATAAATAAATAAAATCTTTTAAAAAAAAGACAGAAAAGCATCCTAATGATATTTAAAAAACAATGGAAGGTAGGTGGGACAGACTTTGAAAGTGAAGCAGTTCTTTGTTTGGCTATTTAAATTTTCTTTTAAATGCACAATTTAATTCATTTTAAATGATTGAAAACAAAAACATGAAAGAAAATGCAAAATATGTTATTTTCACCATAGGTAAGGAGTGCAAGAGTGGTTGGTGGAGGAAGAGCAAGGTTGCAGAGGGGATGTATTGAGACTGGTTGAGAGGCACTGGTCTAGCCAAAGTGGAAGTGAGCATCCTCTGGTGATGGTGAGCATGTTCCTTAGGCTTTCTTACCCTGCTTTCCAGCATTCTCACTTCTGCAAAGAGCGTAAGACTCTGCCTGCCTACCTCACAGACTTTGGGAGAAGACCAAGGTGGTTTTGTTGTTGTTTTAAAGCTCATGGGGATGCTTTGAAATGGTAAAATCTACATCTACAGGTTTAATCATTCTTTTTTTAAAAAGATGTATTTTATTTATTTGAGTGACAGAGTTACAGAGAGAGGTAGAGACAGAGAGAGAGGTCTTCCATTCGCTGGTTCACTCCCCAGATGGCCGCAACGGCCAGAGCTGTACCTGGCCACAAGCCAGGAGCTTCTTCTGGGTCTCCCACACGGGTGCAGAGGCCCAAGGACTTGGGCCATCTTCTACTGCTTTCCCAGGCCATAGCAGAGAGCTGGATCGGATGAGGAGCAGCCAGGACTAGAACCGGCACCCATATGGGATGCCAGCGCTTCAGGCCAGGGCTTTAACCCGCTGCACTACAGTGCCAGCCCTGGGTTTAATCATTCTAACATATATATGTGTACAATAGTGTAAGGGTAAGTGATCCTACAGATGACAATGAGTCTTGTTCACAATTCGTATACAAAACCCGCTGTTTATTTTCTACCACTAAAATTAACGTCTGTTTCAAGTCTGGAAGTCCCATCTCAGTCCCTCCTGGGCTCTCTTTCTGCATGTGTTGGGGGTCCGTATGCTCCCCACATGTGGCTATGTTAGCAGTGGGGGCTAGGTTGCCAAAGTCATCTCTCCACATGGTGTCCACTCGCCCCCGGCTGCTGACCCACACAGGGGGCCAGTGACATAGCCTTTCTTTCTACCCCACTGTTCCCTTGAAGCCACACGCCTGCCCCGGCAGAGTCTGTGCCTCCTTGGAGAGGTAAGGGCTCCTGTGAGGCTACCTGAGGTCCTTCCTCCTAATGCACTCAGAAGTCCCTCTCTGGGGCCTCCCGGGAAGAGCTCTTCAGCCGCTCTTCTGAGCTGTCTTTGGCTCTAAAGAGGGTCTCTACGGTTAGCTTGCTACTGAGAAAAGAAGCATCTGTCTTTTGCCCTGCTCACCCGATCCGGGGCCATCCCTTCCCGTCTCCAGAGGGGCATCGCTCCTCTTAGAATCCCTTAGAATATCCTCCTCCCCAAATATGGTGCTTTTCCTCGAAGCCTCATTATTCCCGAGGGCTCCGTCTCCGGTGTCACTCGCTCAAGCTCTCTCTCTTGCTCTCTGCAGTCACGTCCTCCCTCGAGATAAGGAGCACAGAGCTGTCTCAGTGCCTGAAGGGACGGAGGCAGAAGCGGAAATACTGCCAGCGTTGGAAACATCAGTTAATATTTTATAAAAGTTAATATTTTAAGTCCTCTGACTGCTACCAACAATAATAATGAATGTGTGGAAATAGAACTGTATGAGTTGAGCTTGAAACAGGCCATTCAGGGAAAAAAAAAAAAAGGCTCCCCTACCACTCAACTTACCTCTGAGGCCACTAAGTTCTGGGCAGGACACTCGCACCTGTTTCCTGCTCCAACACCAGCATCTCAACACCAGCTCCAGAGGCATCTGCTTTGGTAACCAATGAATAAGCAGCCGCCTCTTCTGCTCCACTCCTGCTTTCCTGCCTGGCCACCCCTGCTAACATGTCAGGCTGCATTTTCAATTACTGCCTTTGAAAAACATCCAGGTGGACCTATTAAATCAACAAATGTGATGAGCAGAACACAAAACAATGGCAAGTCTGTGGCCTCCCTTGGGATAACTGGCAAGCCCACAAGGTGTTGAAAATCCAAGCCTGAAAATCATTGCTTTGAAGAAAGGGAGGACAACAACTGAACCATTTCTTTCATTAAAATGCATGAAACTGAAATAATGTCCCTGTTCTCTGTGCCATCAACCTTCTGTTTTTATGCACTGAAAAGTCTAAATATTTGTTAACTTTGATTTACAGAATTTATAAAGGCTGCATTGAGCCAACACACAAACATGGTTCTAAAATATATGTCACTTTAATAATAGCATCATTTAACATAATTAGGAAGCAATTGTTTTTATTTCAAGTTCATGAAGTACTACCTAGCTTAATAAAGTAAACAAAAATAGTGTTTTTTTGCACAAGGGCCTACAAACAGCAGGTTCACATTAGTTTGATCAGCCAGATACAGTTGGAACTATTTCACGTAGAAAAATAGAGTTGTTCACATCGGAGTAATCACCAGCTGGACTGATTTCCCTGGCCAGTGTTGCTGGTGGGAGAGAGGGGCTGTTTAGAGAGTCTGCTTTAGTCAAGTTCCAGGACTAGGACAGCAGGCCTTGCTCTGCTATGAGGTCAAAAGATCATTTTGTCCTTGGGGTTGGCATTGTAGCTCTTCAGGTTAAGGTGCTCCACTTCCAATTCAGTTTCCTGCTAATGTGCCTGTGAAAGTAGCAGAAGATGGTCTAGGTATTTGGATGCCTGCCACCTGTATGGGAGGTACAGATGGAGTTCCAGGCTCCTGGTTTTGGCCAGGTCTGTGGCCAGGCCATTTGGAGAGAGAACCAGTGGATGACAGTTCTATCTCTCTCTCTCTCTCTCTCTCTCTTTCTCTGTAGCTCAGCCTGTCAAGTAAATATAGTTTTCAAGATTAAAGAGAGAGAGAGAGAGATGGTTTTTGTACCATCGTGGAAACTTGTGAGAATCCAGCTGAAACTCTCATGGCGTGGAGTGTCACCTGGGCACCACCTTTCAAGGTAAATGAAGGAAATGTCTGGGACTGGTGGGAGCCGGCAGTGGTCTGACGCCTTTGGCCATTATCTCTCTATGGTCTCTGTTTTATCTCCTGTGCTAGGAAATAGTTTCAGCCTGTGCTTCCCAACAGATCCTGACGTAGATGCTTTGAAACTCCCTCTTTCTGCGTGTTTCTGAATAGAAACTGCCCACAAACACAGCAAGTGACTATGACCACGCTTTCTTTCATCCTTGTCCCCTTCATCATCCTGCTTTGTTACTCAACTAACATAACTTTGGGAGCTGTATTGGAAAAAAGCCAACAAAGAAGCAGAATTTGAAATTTCACCATCCAGAGAAACCCATTTTCCCCAGGGAACGGAGGCCTCTACCAATTTATGCAATCATCTGCTTTTCAAAGGTCTTGAGAAAATCACATTGCATATACACGGAAATGCTTTAGGTTTGCCTCTGCTGCTTTTGTAGCCACCATTCGCAGTGTTGCCGTTCTCTTTTCAAACGACTTTTTTAAAGACAAGATCTTTAAAACCACGGAGCCACCCATGACTAGCCACAAACTTTGTACCAGGGATGCTGGGTTTGTCCTTTTTACGCCTTCAAACAGACTGCTAGCCTCCTCGGGCCTTATCACCACCTGCCAGTCGCGATTAGAACACAGGAAAGGCAAATGACACAAGCAACACTGAATTAGCAGAATTAGCGTGGCTGACGCACTCCGATCACAGCAGGTAACAGAAGCAGATGGAGACGGGGAGCGGGCTGGGGAGGCTTCTCTCGGGCTCCGACGCGTGCTGCTCACTGCTCACCCTTGCACTGGCTGCCTTGTGTTCCACACCGAATGGGAAAGTGGCCACAGCTCTAAAATTAAATTATGTGCCTTATGGTGCAATTTGCATAAAACAACTTTGTATCTTTTGCGTGTTCCATAACCTGGGGAACATCTGTATATTTATGGTTCGTTTTTTTGAAACAAAAATAATAAACTTACAGGATAAATCTTCCTCCAGAACCTGCTGCTTTTATTAGCACATGCCTCTTTCTGTCCATAAATAAGTGCAGACATTGTAAGTGCTGATGGGCACGAAATATACCGTTGTAGGAATCTATAAAAACTTGTTTATTTTTTAAAAACTCTTACCCACTTTATTTCCTTGAAAGGCAAAGAGACAGAGATAGAAATAGACAGAGAGCTTCTATCTGCTTATACATTCCCTAAATGTCCACAACAGTGAGGGCTGGGCCAGGCTGAAGCCGGGAGCCGGGAGTTCAACTGGCTCTCCTACGAGGATGGCACAGATCAAACTACCTGACCGTCACCACTGCCTCCCAAGGTGCATAGTAGTAGGAAGCTGGAACCAGGAATGAAGTCAGGATTTGAACCCAGGTCCTCCAATATGGGCTGTGGGCAGCATCCCAAGCAGTGTCTTAACCTCTGCATCAAATGTTTGCCCCAAAACAGTTTATTTAAACAGTTACCAATTAGTGCATCTTTTAGGTGTTTTCACTCTGGGCTGTAGTGGACACCTGTATCCCTTGACCTGCCACTGGCTTCAGCCATGGCCACTTTCTCATGAAAGCATCAAGAGAGCTCAACTCCCTGGCTGCTGCTGACTCCCAGCTCCAGTGGGCACAGGGGCTTTTCCAGTTCTGAAGAGCTGGAGATAAAGGCGAGAGAGACAGAGAGTTATCCTCCTGCTCCAGGCAACCTGCAACCAATGGGGGACAGAACTGGTGAACAAATGCTCCAACCTCCAGGACTTGGAGAAGGAAACCCCAGGAGGCGTTGGCGTGTTGCTCTGGAGGATGCTGTGGAGTTGAACCCCAGGAGCCCAAAACATCGGCCTCATTACATCTGCTTTCGCTGCCGTTTCCTGGGATTATGTTGGAAGTAAACCACCCGTATCCAGACAAGCCCTGTTCTCTCGGGCTAGGGCTTATGATAAACAAGGATGCAGAAGATATCCTTGAATGCAGATCTCTGCCATGTAGCTAATTATTTCCCTGGGGTCAATTCCCTAGAAACGCACAGTGCTGAATCGAAGGGCATGGACTTTTCAAAGCGAGCTCAAATGACTGCTGTCTTTAACAGAGTGCTGAACTGTAAGGGGATAGATTTGATTTTATTTTCCGTTGCCTGTTCATTTCCAGAGCTATCATGAAAGCTCTCTTCCATCAGGAGGCAAAGCACTGATACTCACTTCCTGTAGTGTTTTAAGTTACCCTCTCCAGAGGCCCCGGAAATCCCTGCCTTTTGCTTTTCTGAAATCATGATGAATGGAATAATTGGAATGCACACCCACTGTCTCTCAAATAGACATCTCGCTTTATTGCCTGGTGGTTATTAGGAACGAGTAGTAATTTTGCTGCCGAAAAGACTACTTATGGGGAAAGAAGTAAGAAATAAGAAAAACATTCACTCATAATTTAAGCCACAAGGAAATAAAACCAACCATAAGATAAAAAGTCTGTCTCTCCAACAGCTCAATCTTTCTATCACTAGTAGCATCGAAGCTCTTAATTATAGGGAATAACGTCTCCGGGTTTTATTTTTTCCGCCAGCCTCGATGGTAAGAAATGTCTGAGTAAGGGCTCAGGATGGTACGAGAGGGGCTCTGTGCCCAGGCACAGCAGTGTGATGTCACTGGAGGGCCGTGGAGAGGCAGCGCTGGTGCCAAATTTGCATAAGCCACACCTTTCCACAAGGCCATGAGTGAGCAATGTTTGCAGGTGTAATTTATGTAGACAGATATGTGATCATTTTTGAAAAATAAGCAAACTATTCATAAATCCTAGCCAGTTGATGAGGCACTGAGCTTTTCTGACATCTCCTTTCGGAAAGTCTATTTTTACAATGGTACAGAAAACCTCTCTTCTGGCAAACACTTGCAGGTTCTGCCCTCGTGGATGGTGTCCCTAAAAAGAAAAAAGAAAAAAAAAATAACAACCTTCCTTGGCTGTTTGCCACCAACATCAATTACTGCAGCAAAGACATTCTGACTGCTATTTATTCTGTCATAATTGCTATCACCAAACTTGCATGATTACAGTGTTAGTAATTTTGTTGATTATAAATAGCACTACTGCTGTAATACACTGGCAAAGACTGGCAGCGCTCTGGAGCCAGGCTCCGTACACACAGGGGTAGTTGTACCTTTGAGGATGACCATTTAAGCTTGTCCTGGAAAGTGCTATCATCACAGGGCCTCTCTGCAGCCACTCCAGCACAGGCTTCCTGTCGCACAGTACCACCATTCTCCCTGCTTGGTGTTTCTACGGTTTTCACAAGTGTCCTTCACGCAGTCCAAGCTGCGCTTTGTATTCAAAAGATGATCCCAGGGCAGTATATGGACCTGGTAATGTCCTAGTTTCTTGAATTTGCTAAGAGCAGGAGCACTGGGTTGTGAAAGCCCCCCACAGCCATTTTTATTCCCACTTTCACAGAGATTCATCTTGCTTTTGGCAAGAGCCCTATTGTGTGAATTCTCACAGTCATGGCCCCCATCTCTGTTCTCTTTAAAAGCTGGGATTTTGTTTTAGGAGGGAAGAGGACTAAATGTAATTAGACCTTTATTCAGAACACTTACAGATCATAGAGGGACTCGACACTACTGGATAATTTTAGTTTTCAGGATTTATTCCCAAGTCACCTGTGTGTGGAGAATCCCCCTGCAGAACAAGGCACTTTTGCCTTCCCCAAAGCAGACTTCCTTTGTGAGGAATGATGCTTTCCCTTAAAATGGTGTGTATTGAACAAAGCTGACACGTTTCCTGTTTTTCATCTCTCTGCCTGATCTTTTAAAAAAAAAAAAAAAACACCTTTCTGTATTGATTTAGAGCTACAAAAATGTTAAATGCAGTAGTAACATTTAGCAACAAAGGAAAGAGTATTTTTGGCAATTCTCTGGTTCATGACCTGAGTGTATGGGTCTTTGTGTGTATAAAATTCATTTGATTTACCTTCAGGTAGATTTTTTTTAATGAAACACATACATTAATATTCTGATCATTGAGACCACAGTTCAATATTTTACGACGTCATTTTCCGCTCAGATTCAGAGATGGTGATCCCATATTTTATGTTTTCTAGGATAATCAAAATTTCAAATATTTTGTTGTATTAGATCACTTGTCCTGATTTGAGGGTACAGAGAAGATACCATCCTGGGCATGATTGAAAAGAGAACAATTGCAAACATAATAAAAAAAAAAAACCATCAAATCTAAGAGAGCCTTTTCCCAACCCCTATTTCCAAATATTTATTTATTTGTATATATTAGGATGAGTTTTGATACAAATGAAGTCTGGTTGTCCTTTATATTTATTTCAAGTTAAATTTGTGTTCTCTTATTTTTTCACCTGTCTGAGGCTATACGTAGGTACCAAGTGCATGCAAATAATGAAGCATATTCTGAAGTTAGCTGCCGTGTAGACCCATCATAAAGGAAATGGGAAGGTGTTGTGGTGCAGCAGGTTAAACCACATCTCATATCAGAGCACAGTTCGAATCCCAGCTACTCCCAGCTACACCCAGCTCCCCACTACCACTCTGGGGAAGCGGCCAATGATGGCTCAAGGACTTAGTTCCTGTCACCCACATAGCAGACCCAGATGAGGTTCCTGGCTCCTGGCCTCAGTGTGGCCCAGACTTGGGCTCTTGCAGCCATTTGGAAAACGAACCAGTGGATGCAAGGCCATTCTCTCTCCTCTCCCTCTCCCTCTCCTCCTCTCTCTCTCTCTCTCTCTCTCTCTCTCTCTCTCTCTCTCTCATTCTGCCTTTCAAACAAATAAATAAATCTTACAAACAAACAATGTTGAATCACTGGTATTGCAGTGTTATCTTTAAAGGATAAAGAAAACTCAACACATGGCAGAGCTTACTGGTAACCCGAATTAATCTTCTTAACAAATTCAATCTTCCTACTTTACTTGACCCTGGAGAGAAGATAGACTCTCTAAGACTTCTATTTCTGAACATTCTGAATAACAATGAACTTCAGGTTCTTTCATTAATTGTTACAAATGCTGACTGGAAAGATTCTGGTTATATTTTCTTATAACGACTTTAACTATGACAAAGCTTTTTATGAAGTTCAGAAATTTGGATGAAAAGTAAATCATATCCAGTGGCTCAAGTGGTTGCTTGGGGGTTCATGTGGAAGCACACCGGGCCAAGAAGATGAATTGGCTCTAATCCTGTATTTACTTTGTTTCCAATTCTCACTGCTTGGCTTTGGGATGAATGACAGTAGCCCTCAGGGAATGCCAGCCATTGATTCCAGGACCCCCTTGTAGAAACCAAAACCCAAGGTGCTCAAGTCCCTTATATACAATGGCATGGTAATTGCATGTAACCTACACACATTCTCCTTTATACTTTAAATCATATCTTTTTATAATATCTAGCACAATGTAAATGCTATGTAAATAGTTGTAATACCAGATTGTTGAGGGAATAATAACAAGGAGAAAAGTTTAAACATGCTCAGCACAGAGACCATTTTTTCCTATTATTTTCCTTCAGGGGTTGATTGAATCTCTTGGACACGAGGGCTGACCGTGCATCACTTCAGATACTTCCAGGATACTTCAATGTCCCTGGAGAGAATGGGCAAGAAGCCTTTGGCGAAAGTCACATATTGCTTCCTTCTTGTCCTTGAATCGAAGTTTGAGGACTGCTTGCTCTGAGTGGGCCCTGTCTTCAGATCTGAAGCACCACGAGGAGATTTGGTTATAAATGTAACACTTCAGAAGGCACAGCCCGCCCAGAAAGCTGACAGGTCAGGCTGCATTTTCTCTACTGGCTGGATTCAATCCCTTGGCAGCTCAGACATAACTTAAGCATGATTAAACTTTAGAACAAACTGCCAAGATGACTGTGAAATCTTCATGCTTAAAGATCCCTAAAATTAGGAGCAACAGCCACTTGGCTCAGATGGTTTATGAAGGCTAAAGTTTGGGCGGCATTAATGATTTTTGAATGCAAGTTCATGTCCTGGTGCCAGACTGCTTTGCTTCCACCATTCTTCAGCAAAATGGGAAAATGGGAGCGGTAGACATGTTTTCCCATAAGTCAAATTGATGCCATTTTAATTAGATTTTATATCTGTATTGCAACTCCCTTTTGTTGGTAACGCCATATTATTGCTGGTAGTTGGAAACTAATTTTCACATGCTTTAGCTTGGAAAAATAAAAAGTAAGCAGTCCCATATCCATCCCAATGTCTTTTTTAAAGTTTTATTGGGCCTTGAAATCCAAAATTCTGGGAACCAGTGGTCTAGAAAATCCTCATTCAACAAATGTTCATTCAGCTGCCTGTTCTTATGTCATACAAAGGCAAAATAACTCTTTACCATAGAATAATACAAGCAATGAAATTAGCTAACATTCATAGCACATGACACCATGCTAACTGATTTATATATGTAAAGTATTTTATTTATTTCTTGCAACAACCCTAAGATAAAGACATCCAACTAGAAGTAGGGAAGGTGGATTCATACCAGGTTACCTCTAGCATAGAATCCTATAATTTACTCACTTGTTACTCTCCTAAGAAAACAAACTAGCAAAGGTATTTCCAGGGAGATGGCATGGTACCAGAAAGGTCCATTCAACTTTTAAATGCTTTGCTTTTTTCCTGGAAGCAAAGCTTGAGTAGCAAGATGGCTGGGGCGTGGTGCTGAAAACAAACAAGGTGGGTGTTAGAAGCACCTGTGGAGCTTTCTGATGTGTGGAACACCTCCAATCAGCTGGCATTCAGAGTGAATCAGAGTCCACTCGTCCAGATGGCCCAATCTTCCTGGATCAAGAATCCAGTCATATCCCGTTCTGTTCCACATGGTATCTGTTTTCTGCTCTTTGATTCGTGTGAGCAATTCTGTAAATGTTGAAGAACACGGGCTGTGAACAGGAATTAGCATCTAGCTAATAGCGATGGCTAATCATAGGATAGAAAAAAAATACTTTGCTGTTGATTGAGCCACTTTAACCTTAACGCTGAATTCAAAATCAAGGCTAGGACTATGCCAAGGTTGCTTGGAACTATGATCCTTAAGTCACTCAGCACTAAACTATGTAAGTGAAGATGTGATTGTGATGCTATTCGTCATAGGCAGAAGGAAGTGTCATCCTAGATATTAAAATTGATTTTCTTGTTCTTTTTTTTTTTACACAAACAAGAGGATCCAAGGGGTAGAGAATCACCTCTAAGTTACCAGGGGAGTGAGGACAGGTCCCCAGAAGATAATCAGCTGTTTCTACAGACCCAGTTGGGCCCTACTTGCCCACCTCCAAAGTCGTATGCTGAAACCCTAATCTCCAGTGTGACAGCTCTTCAGAGATGGGGGCCTTTGGGAGAGAATCAGATTCATACAATGTCACGAGAGAGGGATTAAGATGCTTACAAGAAATGGAAGCGATACGGGCAAGCAGCTCTCTTTACTGTCCTTTCTCTCTCCAGCCTTTCCTTGCCTTCTCCACTCCGCCTTGTGATGATGGAGGGAGTGCCACCTTCCTTTAAACCTGGAAGAGGGCCCTCCCCAGAGCCTGGCGATGCTGGCACCTGATCTCAGCCAGCCATCTCTAGAACTGCGAGAAAATAAATCTGTGTTGATGTTTTAAAAGATTTATGTATTTATTTAAAAGACAGAGCCACAGAAGGAAGGAAGAGAGATTTTCCCACCTGCTGGTTCACTCCCCAAATGGCTACAACAACCAAGGCTAGGCCAGTCTGGAGCTAGGAGTCAGGAACTCCATCCTGCTCTCCCACACGGGTGGCAGGGCCCAAACACCTGAGCCAACCTCCACTGCCTTCCCAGAACATCAGCAGGAGGCTAGATTGGAAGCAGAGTAGCTGAAACTCCAGCCAGCACTCCAATATGGTATGTTAACATGACAAACACTGTCTTAACCCACTGCACCACAATGTCAGTTCCCAAATCCGTGTTGTTTAAACCACCCAGTCTAGAATTTTGTTGTGGCAGCCCAAGATGGCTAGCATAACTATCCTTTGGGCTGTGAGCAGATAAGTCAATTGCAAAAGAAAAGAGATGTGACTAGAACTTTGTTTCTGGTCTGAAAGAGCAAAAGCAGGTGCCGGTGCTGTAGCATAGTAGATTAAGCATGCACCTGTTGCACTAGCATCTCATGTGGGTACTGGTTTGACTCCCCCCTGCTCTACCTCCAATTCAGCTCTCTGCTACAGCCTGGGAAAGCAGTAGAAGATGGCCCAAGTGCTTGGGCTCCTGCTCCCATGTGGAAGACCCAGAAACAGCTCCTGGCTCCTGGCTCCTGGCTCCTGGCTCCTGGCTCCTGGCTTTGGCCTGGCCCAGCCCTGGCTGTTGTGGCCATTTGAGGAGTGAAACAGCAGATGAAAGACCTTTCTCTCTGTCTCTCCCTCTCTATGTCTGTAACTCTACCTCTCAAATAAATAAATAAAATCTTTTTTTAAAAAAAGATTTAAAAAAAATAATTCTTCAAAGTTAAAAGAAACTTGGTATCATGACTATTAAGAGCAGATTAAGGTGACCAACTGAGCCGGCTTTTCTTGGACTATTCCAGTTTTAGCATTGGAAGTCTTGCATTTTTTTTTTAAAGGGACTGGGTTAATTGGGAAAACCCAGCAGGCTGGAGGGAAGGGGCAAAGAAGGAAAAAGAGAGAGAAGGAGAGTGTTAGAGAGAGAGAGAGAGACAGAGGAGGAGAGGAGCTAGTGAGGAGAGAAGAGAGAGACAAGAGAAGAGAGAGACGAGAGAAGAGAGAGCGAGCAGGAGAGAGCAGAGAGCAGGAGAGAAGAGAGAGCCACGTGTTCAGGAGCAGGTCCTTTTAAAACTTTGCCAGAGGGCCAGCGCCGCGGCTCACTAGGCTAATCCTCTGCCTGTGGTGCCGGCACACCGGGTTCTAGTCCCGGTCGGGGCGCCGGATTCTGTCCTGGTTGCTCCTCTTCCTGTCCAGCTCTCTGCTGTGGCCCAGGAAGGCAGTGGAGGATGGCCCAGATCCTTGGGCCCTGCACCCGCAGGGAGACCAGGAGGAAGCACCTGGCTCCTGGCTTCGGATCAGCGCGGTGCGCCGGCCACAGCGGGCCAGCCGCGGTGGCCATTGGAGGGTGAACCAACGGTAAAGGAAGACCTTTCTCTCTGTCTCTCTCTCTCACTGTCTACTCTGCCTGTCAAACAAACAAACAAACAAAAAACTTTGCCAGAGGGCAGGCAGGGAAGCAGGAACAGCAAATCCCATTAGGATGGGGGTAGAGCTTGACAACCGCGGTTGGGCCATGTGGCCACCTGGCTTCCAGCAACGGCTGTGGGGGCTAGAGCCTAGGATGGTGTTAGGGTGTAGATCACACCATAGATAAAACTGCGCCATTTTCCTAACATTCATCCCTTTTGTTTTTTATAAAGCAGGATTTGTATGGGATTACATTAGTCCCAAAAGCCCAGGAGGGGTAGAGGGACGATGATCTGTCTTTAGAGCTGCTTCCTGCTGACATGGGGCAAAGAGATACTCTTAGCTGGCATGGGGCCAGCTGTCTCCTTGGTGGGGAGTTGAGTATATCCCTGTAGCAGCATTTGGTTGACTGCCTGCTTGCTGAAGGCCTTGGTTCGTTCCATTATCACCTGCTGTAAACACTTAAACAGAAACTGTAGTATAAAAGTCAGGGTGAGACGGACGGCGCTGCAGCTCAAAAGGCTAATCCTTCACCTGTGGCGCCGGCACACCGGGTTCTAGTCCCGGTTGGGGTGCCGGATTCTGTCCCGGTTGCCCCTCTTCCAGGCCCGGGAGTGCGGTAGAGGATGGCCCAAGTGCTTGGGCCCTGCACTCGCATGGGAGACCAGGATAAGCACTTGGCTCCTGCCTTCGGATCAGCGCAGTGCGCCGGCTGCAGCGGCCATTGGAGGGTGAACCAATGGTAAAGGAAGACTTTTTCTCTCTCTCTCTCTGTCCACTCTGCCTGTCAAAAAAAAAGAGTAGAGACTATGATTATAAAGGAATGAGGCCCAAATGGGCTAGATAGGGCCTACAACAAAAGACAGAGTCATTATTGGAGAACCTCAGAAAGGTGCTATCTAAGCCACAACTAAGTTTTTTGATTGAGAGGCAAATAGAACCTGACAGAAGGGGCTTGATAATAATCAGGTGGGTGGGGTACATCCTAAGGGAGATGTGAACCTCCTTGGGGAAGGCACCTTGTTGACTTCCATTACCTAGCCTGCCTAGGAGGAGAGCTGGCCAGGTAAAGGAAGGTGGCAACTCTAACAGGAAATTTACAGCTCTGCCTGCAGTGTTACTGACCCTACTTGGCCATCTCCTCTCAGCAGCAGTGGTCACCTTGGAAGCTGCGCTGAGTTGAAGAGCTTTTCAGCTTAGAGCCAGCAAGGTCTGTGGCTCTGACCTGAAGTCCTTCAACTCCAGGGCAGGTCCATTTCCAGTGATCCATCTCTTGGCTGGCAGAGCTGCCAGGGCTCTTCATAAGCTGGGGAGTCTTGCCTTCTGAGCAAATGTCGATGGCTGGCCACCCCGCAGGCAGGAGGATAAAATCACATGGAGTGGCGTTGTTTGAATGAGTCCCTCACCAAGGAAGAGTTGTTCCATGTAATTGGAAGGGAGCAATGTTACTACCAAGGACCTGACTCCAAACGCAGGTGCCTGGTGTGAGACTCTGATAACAGCTAAGAAAGCATCTGGCAAGTTGTGTGAGACTGCAGAGAGCAAAGGTCCTCTACAAACGCGTCAGTGTGGTGGTCAGGAATTTTCCAGTCGTGCTTTCTATTCTCTGGGGGAATTCCTGCGGTGCAGATGCGGTCTGTATGAATCTGGCCTCATAAGCTGAAGGCCTATCCTGATATTTACAGAATGCAATTCTGAATAATCATCTAAGATTGCATTTGTAGAGCACTCATCTCAAAGGACTTCAGTGTTCTTGGCAGTCATTGTTTAATTAATCCTCATGCTGTCTCTGTGCGACACAGAGCAGGCAGGTGTAATTATCTCTGTTTTGCAGATTCCATGACTTGGAGGTATGCCTGGTTATAAGGTGCCTTGGAAAGAGATGTTTCACTCTGATAATGGGTTTGATTTGGTTCCCATTCTTTCCAGTAAGTCTTAGATTTGATGAAACTCCAGGGAACCCTAAATGAACATCAGAAATGATGCACTCCATGTTGACACTCCATCTCACTTTGCCTGTCACCTGGTGTATTTGGTCACCACATCAAACATTTTATGCCCAAAAGGCAAGAAACTCAGTCACTAAAGTGATCATTAGGTCAGGTCCCCAGAGGTCAGAATCAACACTTACTCTATTCCCTGCACCCAAAATGATCGTGCTATGCCATTTTGTAAGCTGTGGAGATGTTTAATGGTTGATTAAATATGGGTTAGTTGATGAGAAATGCCATGCCCAGGCCTCAAGAGCTGTAAATCCAACCAGGAAGAAGATAAATGAGAGAATAGAAATTCCCCCACAAAAGACAAGCATAACGAAGTGGTGACAAGAACAACAAAACAGTAAGAATGCACCAACACTCACCACGCCCAGAAACATTTCCTGTGTACCAGTGTGTTGACTCCTCACCAGTAGGAGAGAAATTCTTTTTCCAGGTAAGGAAACAAACCACAGAGAAGTTGAATCATTGACTAAAGGCTTCAGAGCTAACAAATGTCAGATTTGGGATCGGAACACAGGTGTGTGGGCTTCAGAGATCTTGGACTTGACCACCATGTTGTAGGGAATGCAAAAATAAAACACTGAAAGATCCGGCAATTCCACTTTGTGTAAGTATCCAAAAGACATGAAGTTAGTGTCTCACAGAGATACATGTCCACCGCTGCATTATTCATTATAGACATTATATTGAAATGACCTAAAAGTCCATCAATGATGAATTTAAAAATGTGGTATGTATACATGCGAGTATTTCATAAAGTTCACGGGTAAAAATGGAATCAAAAAATAAGGTTTGGGGTGAGTGTTTGGCACAGTGGTTAAGATGTTGCTTGGGACTCCTGCATCCCAAATCATTGTGCCTGGTTTTGCAGTCCTGGTTCCACTTCTGATTCCAGCTTCCAGCTAATGTACACCCTAGGAGGCAGCAGGTGATGGTTTGAGTACTTGGGTCCCTGCCACCTATGTGACTGACCTAAACTGAGTTCCGGGCTCCTGGCTTTGACCTAACCCAGCCCTCGCTGTTGTGGGCATTTGCAAAGTAAACCAGTGGGTAGAAGATCTGTCTAGCTATCGTTGTCTCTCTTTCAGTCTATTTACCTTTCAAATAAATGAAAATAAGTATATACTTTTTAAAAACTTTAAAAGATTTTTTTGCCGGCGCCGTGGCTCAATAGGCTAATCCTCTGCCTGCAGCGCCGGCACACCAGGTTCTAGTCCCAGTCGGGGTGCCGGATTTTGTCCCGGTTACCCCTCTTCCAGGCCAGCTCTCTGCTGTGGCCCGGGAGTGCAGTGGAGGATGGCTCAAGTGCTTGGGCCCTGCACCCCATGGGAGACCAGGAGAAGCACCTGGCTCTTGCCTTCGGATCAGTGTGGTACACCGGCCGCAGCGGCCATTGGAGGGTGAACCAATGGCAAAAGGAAGACCTTTCTCTCTGTCTCTCTCACTGTCCACTCTGCCTGTCAAAAAAAAAAAAAAGATTTTTTAGTACAAAAAACTTTGAAGCCCATAACTAGTTTTGTCATAGTACATATATTTCATATTTCAGTAACTTTTTGAAGTACCCTTGAATAAACAATAGAATATTATTCAGTATCAAAAAACAAAGAAATTCTGCTATTTAAGACAACATGGATGAAGCTGGAGGACATTGTACCAAGTGACATAAGCCAGATTCAGAAAGAAAAATATTGCATAATCTCACTTATATGTGGAATAAAAAAGCTGAACTCACAGAAGCAGAGAGTAGGGGCTGGCACTGTATAGCGGGCTAAGCCTCTGCCTGTGGCACTAGCAACTCATTCATATCCTGGCTGCTCCTCTTCCAATCCAGCTCTCTGGTATGGCCTGGGACAGCAGTAGAATATGGCCCACATGTTTGGGTCCCTGCACCTATATGGAAGATCAAGAAGAAGCTCCTGGCTCCTGGCTTTGGATTGGCCCAGCTCCAGCTGTTGTGGCCATTTGTGGAGTGAACCAGCAGATGGAAGACCTTTCTGTCTCTCCTTCTCTCTGTCTGTAACTCCACCTCTCAAAAAAAAAAATAAAATTTTTTATAAAAAGCATCAGAGGGTCGGTGCTATGGCATAGTGAGTAAAGCCACCTCCTGCAGTGCCAGTATCCCATATGGGCACCAGTTCAAGTTCTGCTGCTCCTCTTCTGATCTAGCTCTATGCTATGGCCTGGGAAAGCAGTAGAAGATGGCCCAGGTCCTTGGGCCCCTGCACCCCTGCGGGACACCCTGAAGAAGTCCCTTGTTCCTGGCTTCGGATAGGCACAGCTCCAGCCACTGTGGCCAACTGGGGAGTGAACCAGCAGATGGAAGACCTCTCTCTCTCTCTCTGCCTTTCCTTCTCTTTCTGTGTAACTCTTTCAAGTAAATAAATCTTTAAAAAAAAAAAAAGCAGCAATGAGTAAAATGGACGTTCCTGGGGGTATAGGGATACGGATGGATAAGTTCTGAAGATCCAACCTACAGCACGCTGATTACAGTTAATAATACAGTATTATATATTTGAAGTTTGCTAAAAGAATAGACTTTAAACTTTCTCACTACACACCCAAAGGTAGTTATGTGAGGATATGTTAATTAGTTTGATTGCAGTAATCAATTCACAACATACGTGAATAGCAAAACATGATGTTGTTTACAAGTAATACACCATTATTTGTCAATGAAGCTAGATGAAACATAACACTTGAAAAATAATTTCCTCCTTATCAAATGGAGCTTATGTCCAGTCTAAATGATAAACTCAATAGACTCGTATCCTTTGATGGGTTCTCACCTTATCTGATTGGGGGCATGCAACTGGCAAGGTGGGAGATTTCTCTAAGTAACCAGCAAGAGTGAGCAACACTTGACACAGTGGCGCGTTTGGTGATTGAAGGACTTTCTTGGTTTAACATGTCATTCAGCTTAATTGGTAATCAACATAATTTTTCTATGCCTAATGTCTCCACATTTATCAAGGTGTGCTCACTGGACACGAGCTCACCATTCATGGAGAACACGGCTACAGTGCCTTAGTTTGTCCACTGTGCACGTCAGCGGAGGTGGGATGAGGGAAAACCCAAAGATGAAGAAAGATTTTGGAGTTAATCTGATCAGAAGCAGGAGAGGCCATTTCATTTTGCAACCTTTGGTGAACAGTTCCAAAAGATCAGAGTGACTCCAGGGTCAGGTCATCCCTGCAAGTATTTGTAGCCATGGACACAGCGCATTTACAAATAATGAAAAGTGCAGTGATGTAAGCTCGTGTTATGACAGTCCTAAGACACTGCAGAGTGACTTATCAGTGAGGGCTGGCGTTAAGCCTCCCAGGCAGTTCCCATCAGTGGAGGCTTTTTGTGAAATTTTGGAAGTTGCTTGTGCTCTGCTGGAGCGAGAACAATTCAGCACATTTCCCCAAAGTCCTTGTGTTGGAAACCTAAGCCCCAAAGCAATGGTGCTGAGAGGTGGGAACTTTAAGATGCAACTGAAATGAAAATTCAGCACATTTTCCTTTCAGTTTTACTCTAGGCCACAAGCCAACCTAAGCCAGCTTCTCAGTTGCCAATGTGGACACTACTCTTGGGCAGTCAAAACGATTTGAGTGTCATCAGTGCCCCACCTTATTTAAGCTGCCTTCAGCTTCCTCAGGTGTGCTAGAGATTCTTCCACCTGCACACTTCCTTTGTCTCCAAGTTTTGAACCTGAGGCAGGGCGCACATGCGCAGCCTACACCTCCATCTTGCCCTGACAGCAAATCTGTTCCAGCCCACACGTGGGCTCCTCCTTCCCTGACACAGATCTCCTCCTCTTCTAGGCCAATCCCGTGAGCCTCATGTATAGAATTTGGCTCCTTCCAAGCTCTGCCTGCATCTGTGGTTGAGTCTGGCAATTCCTCTGGGGTCCTGAGGACCTTACCTCTCCCAAGGCCTGGAGACAACCACTCACTCAATAGGTATTGACATGCACCTGGCCCCCTTGTAGGAACTTAAACACTGCAATGAAAAAGATAGACAAAGTCCTTGCCCCTTGAGAAGGTTATTGCCTTACTCCACCTTATGCTGCCATAGCAGAACACCACAGACTGAGTGATTTATACAGAATAGAAATTGATGTGGCTCATGGCACTGGGGGCTGGGAAATCCAAGATCAGAAGGCCACACCCACTGGGGATCTTTTTGCTGCATCATCACGTGATGTTAGGCATCACATGGGCAAAAGAGAGAAGGGAAACGGGTTGAGTGCATCTTTTCCTAATGAACTTACTCCTTCCGTAATAATAATGCACTAATGCACTCATAAGGGCAGAGCCCTTGTTTCTTAGTCCCCTCTTCAAGGCCCCATGTCCCAACACTGTAGCTTTGCAGACAAAGTTTCCAACATATGGACTTTGGGAGCCATATCCAAATCACACCAGTCAACAAACAAGTAAACAACGGCTGCTCTAATTGCAAGCAGCAAAGGCTGCTCTGAAGAAACCTCAAGGAGGGAAAAGAGAGAGGAAGGACTAGAGATACCACAATAGGACTGAGTTTTACTAGAGGCCTAATAGCTGACTGGGGTCCCATCACCTGAGAAGAAATATTGCCCTCTCCTCCCATCCCCTCACCCAGGACCCATCTGCTCAAGATTGGCCCAGTGCAAAAATTAAAATGCTACGCCCCTAGTTAAAGAATTATTAAAAATTCCAAGCTGGTGATAGCAGAGCATTAAAGCAACTCAGGGCCCCTGAGCACCTGCTCAGCTCCTCCACCCCAGAGCTAGCACCTCCAAACCTCTGAAGGACTGCCTGACTCCCAGCTAGAGGGCTCAGTTCGTTCAGCAGGAGGCCCTGCTGCCCCTCTGCCACCTAGGGTACTGCCTGTTGGCCTCTACATGGCCGAAGCTGGCTTAGCCTGAGCCCCCTGCGATCCCCTAGAACCTCCGAAGGCAGTCAGGCCCACTCCCCAGCTCCTGTTCCACATGAGAACAGGTCCACTGGCAGGTCCTGAAATGCCCTTTCTCATTCCCAGACCCTTTCAGCACCCATGCTTGCTGTCCCCACTCTGCTCCCCCACCTGCTGCTTCGCAGGCTTGCTCTCAGCAGCAAGACCAGCTCACTGGACAAAAGGGATGCTGGTATTTGTCCTTGCGTTCAGAACCTGAAGGCATATTTTTCTAAGCACCACTTAAGGGGGACTACTCAGAGGGTTGCCTACAAAGAAAAGATGGCTGCAGGGAAAGAGCCGGCCTGTCCTTTCAAGAAGCACCGATTATTCGTTTACCAAGGCAGGGCGGATGCGCAGATGCTGGTGCGGGAATACTTAGCTCCTTAAAGCGCTGTGCAGAGCATTTTAGCACTCGGGTTTAAATGCTGTATTCATCCTGGCTCCACTCCCACTGTTGCCTGAGCCGGAGTCGGGGTGGGGGGAGGGGTATAACTGAATATGCGTTTGTTGAATCAGCGACTGTGACAAGAGAGATAACAAATGTGACTCCGGAGGTGAAAGGAACAGTTCTTGCAAACAGAAAGCAGTATCATGCTTCTTTCTGTAGCTGGGACATGGAGCTGAGTCAGGTGGAGGGGGCGGCCTGGGTAAGCGTGTTTAGTGCATCGGAATGAGGATGGCCAATAAGGATTCCTGCCTGTGGCTCATTATGGTCTTGTAGGAAGTAGAGACTTGATACCCTTTCTAGTCAGGTACCGAAGGGGATTGAAAATGTGCTTTCAGAGCTGTGTGAGTGCCTTGTTATTTTCTATGGCAGTAGGAAAGGGGACAACGACGAACCCTTCTTCCCACCACGTAAACACGATAGGGGAAAAAAGATTTCTGAATTGTATGAGTTAGGATCATGTAAGCCTGTTAAACTAACCTGCGATGATGGAAAGAAAACATTAACGATTGCAGCAGACTCCCACTTATAATAACCTGCTACCCAAGGCGGGGTTTCCCTCATAAAATCAAGACAAGCGCCCGTGGAAAAGTTTAAGCTTGAAACTTACCTTGGCATTGGCTCCGCCAGACAGAGGATGCGGCTGAGCAAGCTGTGAGACAGGTGGCAGGAAGCAGGCGTGCAGGCGGCAGCAGGAGCGTCACGCCTGGCCTGGCCCCCACGCCTCGGTTGTCAATACCCGGCCGTCTGTCTGCCCGCAGTGCCCTTATCCTAGGTTCTTTCCTTCTCTCAATCCTCCTGCTATGTTCATTTTCGTTTTGTTTGTTTTCTGTGCCCCAATCCCTACTGGATATGTCATCCTCGGTCTTGAATCTCTGTCGGTGTCTACTCTTGTTCAGCTGGCTTTGGTCTCTTTTCTGGATGACAACACTCCGGTGGGATTCCTCCCTGGTTCCGCACTTCGGGGGCGTCATCTGCAGACTCCAGATCCCTCCCGCTCTGGAGCTGAGCATGCCCGGACAGTGTGTACACGTCCACCTGTACCTTGCCAGCGAACAACTCCCTCCTTTCCCTCTCCTCCCCTCGTCTTGTTCACTGTCGCCCTGGTGGCCTCCCATGCCCACCTCAGCTGCTGCCAAACATACCTAGTTCATGTGCAGACGTCACTGAACAGAAGCAAACACATTATTTCCTATGCTCCTTTCTCGATAGCTTTTGTAACATCATTCTCTTTTATGTAGGAAGGGTCCTATGAGAACTTACACGGAAGTGCATTGAAAACTGGAAAGTTCTCTGCCAGTGTGAACTATTACAATCCATCCAAAGGAATCCTTCTACAAAAACTGGTGGGTGGGAGCAAAATTCCAGAGAGTGTATGCATATTCACTCTAAGATTTTGTTCTTCCAAAAGATTCTTCAAATTCAAATGCCATTTAATTTTTTAAAGTTCTCCTCACATGTATTTCTTATCAGATTTGTTTTAAAGACTCCCGTTCTGAGCACCCTCTTATTATACACAAAGTCACCACGCAGTCTTGTTGAACCCTGCCAGGCAAGAATCTCCGCTTTCTGCTAAAAGGAAGCTCCCTAGGGGGACGTCCACCAGAAGGCTTTGTTATACCCCAGAGGAGCTCTGATTCCGGTTCCCACAGCAAGTAGGTAGAAAGGAGCCCATCTGCGGACCTTGAAACATATCCACCTACCCACTACTCTTTCGATGATTTATCAAATTAAAAAATAAAAATGTTTTCCAAATCCTTTTTCTTGTCCTGTCATTACTGGCCCAGTGTACTACATGCTAACAGAAGATTTCATTCTAAATCAAGGTTTTATAGGCATGAATTTGAAATGAACCTATTTAATCTAAATGTTTTATAAGGACCGCATGTTCCAGTCAATAACACATTTGTTTATTTAGCTTCTAGGTGTTTGTTCAACACTTGGTTAGCTTCTTGGAAGTTCCCTAGTGTGGTCTCAGTTAGAAATAAGTAAAAAATATATATATCTGGAAGTGAAATTTAATGAACTTATTTCGTATTTCCTTAAGTATGCAGTAAGAATTATATTAAAAAGATACTCAGAGCCTTACAAATACTACAGGTGCTAACAACTAGAGCTATTGTTGGTGTAATAGTTATGTCAATAAGCATCTAAACTTAGGTCACACTCAACACTCAGCCATTGGTGTTATGCTTCCTTTGTATTTGGCATGAGAGTTTTCACATCACACTTAACCTTTATGTAACAATAAAAAGGTACATGGGCCTCAGAAAGAAGTCCATCCGATGTCATGGTTGTTCTCAGCCCTAACCGCACAGTAGAAGCACCCAGGGAGCTTCTCAGACTATAACTGTCCAGGCTTCATTCAAGACCATGAATTCCAATTCCCTAGGTCTACAGTTCTCAAATTGCAGTCCCTGGGTCAGGAGCTTCACATCACTTGGAGACAGGTTAGAATTGCAAATCCTCTTCCCAGCCCAGACCTACTGGATCCTACCTGCGGCAGGTAGGGGGGAGGGCAGGCAACAAGCTCTCCAGGATTCTAATACTACAGTTTGACAACCACAGCTCTACAGGGATTCTATTTGTATATTTAAAAAACATGCAGAGATTAAATATGCAACCACAGTTGAGAATCACTGGGTTGTTCTGCTGTATAACTTCAGAGGCATAAAAAAAAGGAAGAACCTGCAGAAACAGGAGGCAGACACATTAAATCTCTATCTAGAGGAAAGCTGTCCACCCTACCCCTGAAATGCACTTCTGTGATGAAAACTAGGCAGTGAGTCTTGCTGAGGTCATGCTTAATGACTGGAATAGATGTGGCCATCTCTCTAGATGGGATGTTACCCTTGGACCCTGCCCCCAAGACCTGCCTCTCCTGGTCAGGATACAGGTGATCAGATGACCAGTCAGGGCATTCAGGACTTGACCTGACTGCAAGGTTAGACTCATTAAAGCCCTGTCTGTATGGAGAGCATTTTAGACCACAGAGATGGATTTGTATTGATATTTTGCATTTATATGAATCTTTACCTAAGAAGTTTCCTTAAAATAAATATTGAGTGCCTATCTTGAAGAAAATTCAGATAAATATATAATTATGACACAGCCATAAATGCTTCCACTTTGTCAAGTATTCAGATTGAACACAATAAATCATTTTCAACATTTATTTCAAAACTCATTGCCACAGGAGCAGATCTTTAAGAGGCTGATAAGAAGCATGTGGAAAAACACTGATTTGGTTCGATTTTATAGCTTGCATGGTCTACAATTAATTCCTCTTTCTACATTGTTAGTAATTAAATGTATTAAAAAATAAATGACTTCTTTAATTTTCCTATAGCTCAGGAGTCGAAGTATTTTTCTAACATGATTAGGCAGACTCCCTGTGTCAAAGCCTGCCTCCAGTTTGTTCTAATTTCTCACCCTGCATTTGTAGATCTAGGACCATCGTTGTGTCTCCACTCTATCATCATAATCACATCTAATGTCCATCCTAAATTATGATTTATACTTTGTGCCTGGAAACAGTCCTGTGTTTAACAACAATACTGACACATAAAACAATTCATTGCTACAATTTATATGGTCACAGAACATTACTGATCTTCTCTAGACCAAGCACATGCATTTAACCATATTTGTCATGCACCAAATTCACAGCAGAACCTCAAGATTAAAAAAGTTTGCACAATACAAGCAGCAACTTAAAAGGCATACACACGCATATACTCTCACTCTCTCTCACACACACTTATTTTGGTTTAAAAGATTTATTTATTTATTTATTTGAAAGTCAGAGTTGCAGAGAGGGAGAGACAGAAAGAGAGGTCTTCCATCTGCTGATTCACTTCCTAGATGGCCCCAACAGTTGGGGCTGGGCCAGGCCAAGGCCAGGAGTCAGGAGCTTCATCCAGGTCTCCCACCTCTCACATACTTCTTACAGAACTGTGCAGGGGGAAACTCCATTTGTGAGTGCCTCTGAAGGAGTATTTTGCTAAACTCCTCCTCCAGGTATGTTTGTTTGGAAAATCTCCCACAGTAGGACTCTGCTAGTGTCTTGGATGAGCAGAAAAGAGAGATTGCTTGTGGTAACCAGAAAGTTTTCAAGTTTCAAGTTGTATAAAACAGACTTGCAGAAACATTTAAGTGTTCTCAGGGTGCAATGTTGGAGATGAAATCAAACCTATTGCAAAAAGTGTACAGCAGCCACCTTTTGAGGTCAAATGCGGTACTCAAACATGAAAAAAGCTTCAGGATGCATAACTTGTTGGCCTTGTCCTGGATCCTCCCATAGCAAGGTCATGTGTGGGGCTGACGCTGTGGCATAGCAGGTAAAGCCGCCGCCTACAGTTCAGGCATCCTATATGGGCGCTGGTAGGAGTCCCGGATACTCTACTTCTGATCCAGCTCTCTGCTATGGCCTGGGAAAGCAGCGGAGGATGGCCCAAGTCCTTGGGTTCCTGTACCCCACCATGGGAAATCTGAAAGAATCTCCAGGCTCCTGGCTTCAGATCAGCGCAGCTCTAACCATTGTGGCCAATTAGGGAGTAAACCAGCGGATGGAAGACCTCTCTGTCTCTCTGCTTCTCCTTCTCTCTCCGCATAACTCTTTCACATAAAATAAATAAAGCTTTAAAAAAAAAAAAAAAAGGTCTTGTGTGACTTTCACAGAAGACTCATAGTGTTCTGCTAGTTTGGTATTCAGGATTTTCCCATGATCCTCCCAAATTGTATCTTCATAGTCTTTTCTTTCTTTCTTTATTTTTTTTAAGATTTATTTATTTATTTGAAAGACAGAGTTACAGAGAGGCAGAGGCAGAGGCAGAGAGAGAGAGAGAGGTCTTCCATCCACTCGTTCACTTCCCAGATGGATGCAATGGCCAGAGCAGCACCCAATCTGGAGCCAGGATCTTCTTCCCAGTCTCTTACACGGGTGCAGGGCCCCAAGGACTTGGTCCATCTTCTACTGCTTTCCCACGCCATAGTAGAAAGCTGGATTGCAAGGGGAGCAGCCAGGACTCATACCAACGGCCATCTGGGATGTTGGCACTGCAGGCGGGGGCTTTACCCACTATGCCACAGTGTTGGCCCCTATCTTCATGGTCTTTTAAGAGACACTCTCCTGTTATTCCAACTTGTCTGATGGTCAAGGTGGGCTTGTCCTTCTTCATCTGAAGCTGGAAAAATAGGTGCTGTGAGCACTGATGGAGTGGATCATTTCCAAAGTAAAAACTTTATTATGACTAACATCAACTTCTGAATGTCTCTGCCTCTGGGAACTGCTGTATTCTTGTTCTATGTTCTAAAAAATTTGCTCCAGGGTTGAATCGGGCAGGGCAGACTCTGAAGAGATGGTGGTGGCACTCTGTGGCCTGCTGAGGGGGCCACAGGGACCTGGAAGGGACGCAGAGGCAACTGCTGCTCAACCTCTGGCTCCTGGGCGGGGCTCTGTGTGAACTTTTTGAACACCCGTCATATCTATGTGTCTGTGTTACCATCCTTCTATCAGTGTGTGTGTGCATGTGTATGTGTGTGTGTGCGCGCGTGTGTGTGTCTTCCTAGAGGTCCTACCTAGTAGTACGTTTTTAAGTTATTTAGTATTCTTTTTAAATATTTGTTTTAATTTATGGATTTGAAAAGCAGAGCAACAGAGAGAGAGAGAGAGAGAGAGAGAGAGAGCGAGCCAACTGCTGGTTCACTCCCCAGGTGGCCTCGCCAGCCAAGTCAAAGCCAGGAGCCTGAAACTCCATCCGGTGCACATGGGTGCAGAGGCCCACGGCTTGGACCACCTTCCATTGCCTTCCTGGCGGGGAGCTGGATCTGAAGAGGAGCAGCAGGGACTTGAACCAGCACTCCTGTATCAAGCAGTGGCTTAATCAATTGTGCCACAAAGACGATCCCTATTTAGTATTTTTAAGCTTACCTTTTTCACATTAGGGTTAAATAACTTTTCGATGAAATTGTTTCTTTCAGAAAGAAGGGTAGCCTCATATTTATTTATAGCTGGTAGAATATATTTCAAGGATTATTTAAAGTAGAACTATCTCAGACAAGAGTAATATGGAAAGGTATTAGGTGCAAAGTCAGTAAAAATCTCCTAAATCAAAACCTTCCTGTCAGTCTTCAACCATAAGGCCACCTCCACCTATGTGCTTTCATTGCTTATGGATGAGACTTTATTGGGGGCCATTTTTAATTCCACTTTGTGTCTGGAAAAGACACCGTGTAATGCTTGAATGCTCCTGATATGGTCCCTCTCCTTGTCTCCCATCTCTGAGCGATCACCTCCAGTGACACGGAACCACCTCTCCTGACGCTGAGGATGCATTCTATTTTTGTTCTGAGGGTTAGAAAATTACTTTTTCATCTTGACCCTTTCTCTATCTTTCTATTGCCAGTATCTGTCTAGCTTCCAGCCCCTGTCACACAGGCCATGTCTAATCCCTCCACAAACACACTAACCCTTCACTTATTTGAAAATTGCTACCAAGATGCAATTTCACTGCAATAAATGTAAAATTTTCTACTGGGGCCTAAGAAACAAGCTGTATAAGCACAAGATTGGAAAAACATGACTCAACCCACGCAATTTAGCTCCGATTTGTAGAAGAAGAAATGAAGGCAGAAAAACAAGCATAAGGCCAGAGTTGACGATGTTGATCCTTGAAGAGACTAGGGCTTGAGCCCAGATCATATTATACCAAATTCTGTTCTTTCTGCCCCATGATATCACGCTCTAGTCTGGTACGATCGTCTAGAATTTCCATTGTTAATAGACAGCAGATTATCTGACTGCACCAGTATGCTCTCCATGGTGAATTGTTTACCTGTTTACCCTTGCATCCTTATTAAGATGTTTGATTTTGTCCAAAATTTGCCATAATAACATGTATGATGAAATTTGCAAGGAAATATTTATTGAAGTGAGGTGAAAAGTCAAATATCTTTCTTCTGACAATTTACTGTCTGCAAAATGAACAAAGATTAAAATAAGAAAAAGGAAAGTCATATCAATCTAGAAATGTAGCTTACTAATTTTGAGAAATAAAAATGTGGTCTTACTTACTATGCAGTTGCTGCTGCCAAAGACACGTCTCAGTTGAACACTTGCATCCCTTTATTTTTTCCCAAAGGCATGATTGTTTTAATCACAATGCTAACAAATGCCTAAATATTTTGCATGTGTCTGTTTCTCTGCTGAAACATGTTTTCTGACCGTCTTCTCTATTTTCAACCTTCCTTTCTTCTGAATCTGTTTATTCACTCCTGGGATACTACACTCTGGCACAAGAAGATGAATCTCCCAGGCTCCCGCGTCAGTTGCGCACTCCTTGGCACAGCTCGGGGCTGCGGTCTTGCACATTTGTCTCACTTCGCCCTCCGAGCAGACACCGTGCGTACCCAGCCAGATGGAAATTCTCAGCCTTCTCTGAGCCCACGCCAGTTGCCCTGCTCTGCCCTTGCCTGTTCTTCCTGCCAGCCTGCAAAACCAGAAACCTTAGTGGGTCCTTGTATGAGAATAAAGTCTGGGGCCACCATGACAGCGGCAATCCGAAAAACACGTGTGCTCTGCTAAGGACAATTATTTAGTTTTGTTTGTTTTTGGAATTTACTCTTTTGAGTAGATGATCTTTGTTGGTTTGAACTTGATTCTTCTTCAATCTATTAAAAATTTTCCAAAAGACAGTCTTCAAACAATAGACTCTTCTATAGGACTAGAAAGCCAGAAAGGAACACGGTTTTATTCTTGGTCATTCCTTGTGCAGGGAGAGGGCTGGTGAAAGAAGGGTGGCTGTCATTGGTTTGCTCCAGATTAAGCATCATTAGCTGTTGCTGGGAAGATCTCCTGACTTGGCTTCTTACAAACATCTGATCTGTCTTTGAGCCAAATAGTGATGTTGAGACTAATGAGGAAAATAATCATTGCTAGCTTTTCCTGCGAGCGTGTGCTGTGTTTGCCACTGTTCTAAACTTCACATATGTGTGAGGGAACTTCAAAAAGTTCGTGGAAAAATTGAATTAAAAGATACGTTGATTTTGGAACAAAAGTTTGGATATCCATGCATATACAGGATCTTCAAAGAATACATGAGAAGTGTGTATTGTGAAAAAAAAAAAAAACTATGCATGGGCTTCAAAATTTGAATCCCCCAAAATAATCTTTTGTTTTTATTTAATCAATCAAGAGGGAGGGACGTGGATAGACAGAGAGAGAGCCCATCCACTCACTGGTTCGCTCCGCAGATGCCTGCAGCAGCTGGCCCTGAGCCAGGCCAGAAGCTCTATCCACATCTCTCGTGCCCATATGAGTGGCAGGGATCCAGGTCCTTGAGCTATCACCTGCTGTTCCCATGATCTACAATGGCAGGAAGCCGGGATCAGGAACAGAGCCACGACTTGACCCTGGGCACTCCACTGTGAGATGAGGGAATATTAACCAGTGTCTTAGTCACCAGTCAAGCACCTGCTCCCTGACCTATCTCTTAATTCTATTTCTTGGGTGAACTTTTTGAAATACTTTGTTCAATCGAATTCACCAACTTCTATGATCCTATGAAGTTTCTTTACGAGGAGACGGAGGCTGATTCATTTCCCCAAGTCACAGAGGCGGGAAATGGTGGCACTGTACTTAATCCAGGAAGCCTGCTCCAGACCTCTGGGAAACACTGCCTACCCAGCATCAGGGGCTGTGAGCATCCACTTTGGGGCCAGCAGCTCACATACTGTTTTCTGTTAGTATCACATCTATCCCCAGTGTCAAAGGACTCCCTACAGCTGATGTGCACAAGAGACCATGTGAGAGTGCTCAGAGTTTGCTCTGTGTGTGTGTGTGTGTGTGTGTTAGAACTACTTAAAGCGGTTGCAGACGCTGCCTTCACAAAATAGAGATGTCTAAGCCCCGAGTTTCTGATTAAGTTGGCCTACAGTCAGGCTTCAATACCAGTGGTTTGTGAAAGCTAGGAATTCTAACAAGAACCACTGTGGAGTCCAGGTGCCCACAAACGAGTGGGCTAAGACTTGAATTGCACTGAGCAGGAGCATCAACCCACACCCCAGGCTGTGGAGAGTACTCTAGAAGAGAGACGGCACTAAGAATCCCTGCTCTCCAACCCTAGGGGTTGACTCTCTTCGAAGCTTGCTCTCTGCCGGTCTAGAAAAGCAAAGAGAAGCCTGGGAGAGCGGCACACAGCTCTTCCAGCCAGTGTCCGAGTCCCTGATGCACCCAAGGCCCTAGCAAGGACCCAACAGGCAGGTGCAATCAGGACGTTCAGAGCAGATCCCTCAGCAAGCACAGTTGCTAAATTTGTCGCTGAGAATGATTAATCTGTTTAAGCAAATTCCTCGAGCATAATTAAGATGCTCTAATCAAGGGAGGAGATTGTTAGGCAGCAGCGTCAGGCACTGATTTGGTGAAGGCGCTGGCTCGGGACCAAAAGGCCTCATAACCTAGTGCAGAGAGTGAAGGTGATAGGATGGGCTTAGCCAGGGACAAAGGAGAAGGAGGGCTCCAAGAGGCAGGGATGTCAAAAGAAGAGAAGGCAGAGGTGTCGACTGATGGAACTGCTGAAGGTCAAGAGCGATGAGCCGCGAGGTCTCGCTTGCAGTTTGCAGGTCTGAGTGTTGATGGCATTAGGAACAGCAACAGTGTTTGCAGAAGTGGATCCTCTTCCAGGAGAAACAAGAAAGGTGCCAGGTGGTTTCTGAGTCAGGGAGGGTGAGTCAGGGCCCCCTGGGGAGTGTGAGCAAAAGGATGATCGGAGGCTCAACAATGATTGGCTAAGGGATCTGTGTGTCACTCAGCCCGGTGGCGCCATCCGCTTCTCCGGCTCAGATCCTTTCTCAGCCCCTGGTGTGGGATAGGAACTTATCCTCTCCCAAGCAAACCCCAAGTCCCAGTCCTGGTGCCACAAAGGCATTTTCCTTGTCCTCATGTTGTCTGGGCACTGGAGCTCCTGTGCCCACCCCTACCTGAGGGCTTGGGCTTGTGTGGGAAAGGCAGCTGCAGGGGAGAGGGGTGGGGAGAACACTGGGGGAGCAGGAAGTAGAATGGGTATATGAATCATTGTTTCCCCTCTCTCCCCAGAATGCCTGCTGCCTTGCCACCTCCGACTCCAAACCCTGGCTCCCACAGAGCCGTGTCACTCTAAGCACTCTTGAAAACACAGATCTGATTTTGCCAGAGGCACCGGTTCAGCCCCAGTCACTGACGAAAACGTACAGCTCTCTGTTGGCACCCTCCTTTCCTTCTTAACCCACATGAGGCCAATTAAATTAAGCACTCTTGAAACTCAGGTTCTTAAAACATAAATGGCTCATAGGCTGCGTGGTCAGACTAGGAAAGATGGTAGAGAATCCATTACCCTCCCTTTGCAGTCCTGGAGCCCGGCACCCTGTCACCCACAGACCTCAGGTAACATATGGTGTCCATGGGGTAGAAACATGTGCCAGTAGGACAGGGGCCCTACAGATACAGAGGGATGAGTGGGACAAAGAGGATGTATGAACACAGGTACATAGGCCACCTCTTTCACCTTGCTCTATGGCTCAGCTACCACATGGTGAGTTACTTCCCTTCCCGTGGCTTTGACACGTGGTTTCTGAATGTAGGAGACAGGTTAAGCAGAGAGAAGTGGCGTCAAGTATGACAGGCCAGTTCAGCAAGCTAGAGATGAATTTTATCTCTCTTTCTTTTTAAAAAAATTCTGATTTACTTATTTTCCTTGTATTTAGAAAGGCAGAGAGACAGAGATCTTCCATCTGCTGATGTGCTCCCCAGATGCCTGCAACAGTCAGGCCTGAGTCAGACCGAAGTCTAGAGCTCCATCTGGGTCTCCTACATGGGTAGCAGGGACACAGCGCTTGAGCCCTCATCTGCTGCCTCCTAGGGTGCATCTCAGCAGGAGGCTGGACTAGAAATGGAGGAGCCAGGGTTGCAACCAGGCACTCCTATATGGGTTCAGGCACCTCAACCACTGTGCCAAAAACCAGCCCTGGAGATGAGTTTTCTAGCAATTCAGGGTAAATGCTCAACTGTACGGGAGAAAGAGACATCACCTTGGGGAAGAATCGCGCCCTTCTCTGGAAGTGGAGACTATGTATGGCACAAAGGGCAAGTGCCTGCCTTTGAAAGTCAAATTAGCAGTAGCAGGAATAGCAGCCCGTATCTCTCTAAGATCTGCTCCTGTCACCACCCCTGCAGCCGTCAGTCTTCTCTGTTCTCCAATTCCAAGATCCGTTTGAGCAGCTTACGCAGCTCTGATTCCTATTAAAGTGTTTTCTAAGGTTTGTTGACTAATATTGAAGACAGATTCCAGCTCCCTAAAGACTAGAGCTAGGGAACAATGTCAACAGCATTAATGCTCCACAAACAGAAGATATGTTTAACTCAAATATTGAGATACAAATGCTCTGTGTTGGTGCTGAGTACTGATGAAAACGCCCCACTGCTTTTCAGTGCTGAGAGCTGATGAGTGATAGCAACAGTATTAATAGCACAAGCACTTTCCACTGGAAAAATCCATCGAGGTGCTGTGTACTGACCTCGATTGTTGTCTAAATTGCCTGTGTGTTGACTCCAGGTGTTTCGCTTTATCTCTAGTGGGACAGCTTGCCATCTGAAGGGTGCATGGCTACAGTCCTGACAGGCTGGAAGTGTGCTGTGGCATGGGACATGAGGGAGGATGCTGCGGCCTGTGTGTGGCCTGCTCGGTGGGCTGTTGCTCTGCGCTGCCCCTCAGGATGACAGCAGAGGCCCTCCCCAGGTCAGAGCTCAGACTAAGCAAAATGGATAGTCCTGCCCTGGGAGCTTTTGATAGTCTGGGCTAGAGTTGATTGACAAGTACCAAATCATCACACCCTAACCCTTCCAGGTCAGGCATACCAAACGGGGAGACCCAACAAACAGTTTTAGAGGCATGAAAAAACAATACGGCTTCTCTCTGACCATCTATTTGAAAATAATATACTCAGAGGTAAAGTTGCATGAAGGCTGGTTTGACGCCACTGACGAGTGAGTTATGTGCCAAGTGTCTCGCATCTGCATCCTGTTCTGGTCTCAGCCTCTCCACCCTGCTCTGTGTCCTGGGAGGCTGCAGAAACACACGCAGCAGGCACCCTTGTTCTCTGGCTTCCACCTGGGTCTGACTGCTAGGGAATGGAGTAGGAGCAGAGAGGGGGGAAGTGGGGTGAAGTCCGTGTCGTCGCAGGCTGGCTATGGCTCTGTGTCTTCCAGGTTCAGGTCATCCTTTTTTTTTTTTAAACTTTTATTTAGTAGATATAAATTTCCAAAGTACAGTTTATGGATTACAATGGCTTCCCCCCCCCCATAACTTCCCTCCCACCTGCAACCCTCCCATCTCCCACTCCCACTCCCATTCCATTCACATCGATTCATTTTCAATTATCTTTATATACAGAAGATCAGTTTAGTATATATTAAGTAAAGATTTCATCAGTTTTCCCCCACACAGAACACAAATTGCCAAATACTGTTTGAGCACTAGTCATATCATTAATTCACACTGAACTACACATTAAGGACAGAGATCCTACATGGGGAGTAAGTGCACAGTGACTCCTGTTGTTGACTTAACAAATTGACATTCTCGTTTAAGGCATCAGCAATCTCCCCAGGCTCTAGTCATGAGTTGCCAAGGCCATGGAAGCCCCCTGAGCTCATTGACTTTGATCTTATTTCAACAAAGCCATAGTCAAAGTGGAAGTTCTCTCCTCCTTTCAGAGAAAGGTACCTCCTTCTTTGATGGCTCAGATCATCCTTCTGGGACTCCCACCAGCAGCGGGTGGAGGCGTAGAGTTCCTAGTCTTAGGACCTTACACTCTGCTTTTGTGATTTCCCATGACAGGTTGGTAAATAATTCTTTTATGAAACTCAAAGCTGTCCAATTCAATTGTTGAGATTTGACCAATATAACAAGGACGAGTTTCAGGACACACTATCCCAAAACACGGCACCTGGACATGGTGACTATGTTAAGCTAAAGTAATCCGAGTAAGCTGAGGCAGCAGCAGCAAAAGCACTCTTCCCTCTCCCTGGCCTTCCCCCGAAGCAGCTCATAGGAACTGCAGGTGAGAGGAGCCCTCCCTCTAGGTGAAGGAAAGGGAGCTCCTTCTCTCTGAAGACTGGGCACTCAGGGAAGAATCTGAACCAACAGCCTTGCCAAGTTTCCCCACTGGATCACCGCTTGCTGTCCTGTCATATTTCTTCATGACTGTCCACTCTTCCTCAAACCTAGCATAGAAACACACAAGCTGAGCAGTTTGTTCAAGGCTTCACATCCTTAGACTCTTGTGTCACATAAAACATACACTAAGGGGCTGGTGCTGTGGCATAGCGGGTAAAGCCACTGCCTGCAGTGCCAGCATCCCATATGGGCGCCGGTTCGAGTCCTGGCTGCTCCACTTCTGATCCAGCTCTCTGCTATGGCCTGGGAAAGCAGTAGAAGATGGCCCAAGTGCTTGGGCCCCTGCACCCATGTGGGAAGACCCAGAGGAAGCTCCTGGCTCCTGGCTTTGGGCTGGCACAGCTCTGGCCATTGTGGCCAACTGGAGAGTGAACCAGTGGATGAAAGACTTCTCTCTCTCTCTCTTTCTCTCTCTTTCTCTCTGCCTCCTTCTCTCTGTGTGTAACTCTGACTTTTAAATAAATAAATATTTTTAAAAATACACTAAATGAAGTTGTACACTTTTTTTTCTTGCTAATTGGTCTTTTGTTACAGAGGCCTCAGCCATGAGCCTAGGATGAGAGAGGAAAATATTCTTTCTCCCTTATAATATAAAATTTCAAATTATTTCAAAAATATTTCTTTTGGTACCCAGCTTTGTTGAAGCTTTCAGAAAACGCTGAGTTGTTTTTCTTGATTATTCAGTGCCTCAACTGAGGGCTGGTTTGTAGTGCCAAAGAACAGGTTTCGAATTTTACAAGCTAGAGATCTGCCCCATGTCCTTAAACCAGTGCAGAGTCACGCAAGTGCAGGTGCACATTGCTAACCAACGTAGGAGCCCAGGATGGGAATATAAAAAGCTAAAGAAGCAATGGGTGTTTGGCTTAGGTGTTAAGATGTTGAGTAAGATGACCAGGTCCCATATTGGAGGGCCTAGGTTTGAGTCGTGGCTCTGCTTCCAATCCAGCTTCCTGCCGCACTGGGAGGCAGTAGAAGATGGCTCAAGTATTTGAATCCCTGCCACCCAGCTGGAAGACCCAGATTGAGTTCCCAGGTCCTGGTGTTGGCCTGGCCCAGTCTCTGTGGGCATTTGGGGAGTAAACCAGAAGATGGGAGTTCTCATGATTTGCTTCTTATGTCCTCTCAAATAAATATTTTAAAAAAGCAAAAGAATTGGTACTTTCCTTATAAAAATTCAGATTAATTACAATTTCTAATTTAGCATTGCTGAAGATCATAATTTTATTGCAAAAATACAATTAAATAAAAATAATTCTGATTTCAGCAATGCCAGCTGAAACATTGCATGGAGGGTAAAACACTGTAAAGAGAACCCAATGGAATTATTGGGTTTTGTAACTTTTGTGTTTACTTGCAAACCCACCATGCCATGCGTTCTCTCTCTTTATCCAGTCTTTCTGCTTCCCGCAGAAGAGAAACGGAGAGAAGCCTATCAACAGTGAAAGATGCGTTGGTCTGCAATGTACATCCTGATTCGCTGGAAGAGCAGTCGTTTCTGAGGGTCCACCCTAACTCAGCCTTACCTATCCTCCCCTACTCCCCCACGCTCAGCATGAGCTGGAACCCCCCACCTCCACTGCCCTTAAGGCACTGAGAGCATCATTATTTTACATTGTCATCATAAGGGTTTTTGTTTGTTAGTTTTCCCAACCTCCCAACAGACTGTGATTTCGTTGAGGGCAGAAATGAGACCTCTCCCCTGGTACCTCCCACGTCCACTTCACCTGCCCAGTGTTCAGCAGGCTCAGTAAATCTTAGATAAATGAGTCCGTGTGAGAGTGATGCCACCTCTCAAAATAACATTCCACCACCCAGATCGTAATGAAAGATGTATTACGGGATGCCGGGTATGGAATGGGAGTCACAACAGTGGCAGAGTCTGTGAGTCATTCCTTTCCAAACCCAAAGATCACAAGCCATGGCCACTTCGTGATAGGCGCTGGGGACCGTTCTCTTATCTCTGGAACAAGGAGCGAGCAGGGCATGTGTGTAAGGTATGGTAGCGGTCCTCCACAGAGCTTAACTTTCTTTTCATTTTCATTGAGATACAGAGTTTGCCTAAGTGGGTGGAGGAGGGCGGGGGATGGGGCCAATTCAGGAGCAGGTTACCTGCAATTTGTTTTTTCATTTAAAATAGAAAAGAAAATTATCTTATTGAAAGCCAAAAGAGTTTACTTAGTGTTTTAAGTAGAAAAATGCCAGTGAGAGAAAACTAACATGGCTTCTTATTTTTTTAATTAAAAAAAATTACTTGAGAGGAAGTGAGAGAGAGAGAGAGGGAGAGGACTTTAAATCTATTGGTTCACTCCTCAAATGTCTGCAACAGTCAGGGCTGGGCTGAGCAGAAGCCAGGATTCCAGAACCCAGGGACTGGCAGGGACACAAACACTTGAGCCATCCTGGCTGCCTCCTAGGTTCTGCACTAACAGGAAGCTGAACTCAGGAGTGGAGCCATGTGCAGAACTGCACCCCCGTACACAATGTGTCTTAACTGTTAGGCCAAGGGCCTGACCCTGAAATGACTTTGTAAGAAAAAAAAAAATGCCAGCACCGCAGCTCTCTAGGCTAATCCTCCTCCTGCGGCGCCGGCACACCGGGTTCTAGTCCCGGTCAGGGCGCCGGATTCTGTCCCGGATGCCCCTCTTCCAGGCCAGCTCTCTGCTGTGGCCAGGGAGTGCAGTGGAGGATGGCCCAAGTGCTTGGGCCCTGCACCCCATGGGAGACCAGGAGAAGCACCTGGCTCCTGGCTTCAGATCAGTGCGGTGTGCCAGCCGCGGTGGCCATTGGAGGGTGAACCAACGGTAAAGAAAGGCCTTTCTCCCTATCGCTCTCTCTCACTGTCCACTCTGCCTGTCAAAAAAAAAAAAAGTTTCTTTACTTTCTTTGAAGGGAATTGAGAGACAGAGAGTGACAGAGATCTTCCATCCACTGGTTCACTTCCCAGTGGCCACGATGGGTTGTCCAGTCCAGGCCAAAGCCAGGAGCCTGGAGCTCCATCTGGGTTTCTCATTTCTCTGAAACACTTGGGCCTTCTTCCACTGCTTTCCCCAGGTCACTGGCAGGAAGCTGGATCAGAAGTGGAGCAACCAGAAGATGAACTGGAGCTATACGGGATGCTAGCATTAAAAGTGGCAGCTTTACCTGCTAGGCCACATGTTAGCTCTTAACAGGTCACTTTTTGTGTTACAACTTTCATGGGTTTTCACAAACATATCATCTCAAATATCCAACGTCACAGTATCATGAGAATAGCTTTGCTGCTCTAAAAATCTGCTGAACTTCACCTTATCTACCCTGAACCTGAACTCCTAGAAAACACAGATTCTCTTACTGTTTCAATAGTTTTGCCTTTTCTAGAACGTAGTAACAAAGGGTCCAGTGTGGTGGCACAGCGGGTTAAGGTCCTTCCTAGGACTCCATAAGTGCCTGTTGAGGCTCAGCTGCTCTACTTCCAATTCAGCCCCCTGCTGGTGGACCTGGGAAGGCATCTAAAGATGGCTTAAGTGCTTAGGCTCCTGACCTTGTGTGGGAGACCCAGAAGTTCCTGGCTCCTGGCTTTGGCCATCTGGGGAGTGAACCAGTGGATGGAAGATCTCTCTCTCTCTCTCTCTCTCTCTCTCTCTCTGTTTCTCCCTCTCTTTCTGTACTTCTGCCTTTAAATTAGTTTTTTTAAAAAGCATATAGTCATTTAGTTGGAATCACATAGTGTACAGCCCTTTTACATTGACTTCTTTCACGTAATAATATGCATTTAAAGTTATTCATGTGGCTTCATAACTTATTTATTTTTATTGCTGAATAATATTCACTTATCTGGATGCTCCACACTTTGTTTATCCAGTAATTTATTGAAGGACATCTTGATTATTTCCAGTTTTTGAGGACTGTGATCAAAGCTGCTATTAATAGGCAAGTGCAGATTTTTGTGTGGACATAAGTTTCGATTCACTTGGGCAAGTAGCTGGGGGAAATTGTGGGATCATGCGGTCAGACTATGTTTAGCTTTATAAGAAACTGCACACCCTTCCAAAGTGGCTAGCTATACCAGTTTACATTCTCACCAGCAATGAATGAGGGTTCCACCTACTCCATCAGCATCAGTGTTTTGAATTTGGGCCATTCTAATATAGTAGTATCTCATTTTGCACTAATCTACATGTCCCTAGAGACTTAACATGCTGAGTATCTTCTCATGGAGTTACTTACCATCTGTAGATCTGCTAATGTGTTTACTCATACCTTTTTCCCACTTTTTAATGGGGTTGTTGTCTAATTGTTAAATTTAAGAGGTCTTTGTATATTTTGCATGCAAGTCTTTTTCCAGACAGATGTGTTTGGTACCGTGGCTTGCCTTTTTGTTCTCTTAGCGCTTTCTAATTTGCTACTCACTATATTTGTGTATAACATTTTAGAGTGTGCAGATGTGCTCAAATGTAGTACCTTATGGCATCCCAGAATGACCCCTGCAGGAAGGAGCTATCACATCCACAGGAGAGATTACGGAAACAAAGTGATCTGATGCTGGTCACACAAAGGGTTCACAGTAGCGCTGGGGCATGAGTTTGCTCCCGAACAGCAGGGGTTTGGGCTGCCTATAGTGCACCAGCACCAGGCTGTCGAGGTGTTACAGAGCTGCACGTTGTGACTCCTCCTTCTCCCAGCAGGGCTCTCTGAATGTGTGTTTTCAGCTTGTGCGGCACTGAGGCTTGGTAATAAGGAGATTCTGGTTTTCAGTGAACCCACAGTAGTGCTCACTTGGCGCCTCTCCCAAGGGGTGCTGGTGTGTTTGTGGTCCAGAGCCCCTAGGGAGCAGATACCTGGAGACAAGAGATTTCACAGAAGTTTTTTTTTTTGGGGGGGAGAGTGGTGGTCAGGTAGGGACAGTGAGAGGATAGTTAATGAATGGATCCAAGAGTTTAGTTGGATACGGGGAACAACTTCTAATGTTTATAGCACAGTAGAGTAACTATGGTTGACAACAATTAGTTGTATATTTGAAAATAATGGAGAAGATTTTGCATGTTCCTAACATAAAGAAATGAGAAATATTTTAGATGATGGATAAACTATTACCCTACTCTGATCATTGCATACTGTATACAGATCTTCAAATATCACACTGTATGTCATGTACAGTTTTATGTCCATTAAAATTTTTTAAAAGTTTAAAAATAGAATTTACAAAAAAGTTTTTTCAGAGACTATGGTGATTGCCCTAGAAAATTCCCCTCTTCCTTTGCCAAAAACCAAAACAAATGATTCTAAAACAAAAAGTGAAACCTTCTCTCTTTTCGAACGGACAGGCTGCATTTTGCTCAGTTGTGCATACATGAGGACTTGCTGTCACCACCTTCCGACTCTGGGAGGCAGGTATGACCCCTTGAGACTGCTGAGCACATTGGGAAGCTGGGTAATCTGTGTGCATTGCCAGTGTTGCACAGCAGTCATGATAATCACCATGCACACGGATTAACCTCTGCACATTTTCTTTACACAGGGACCCACGTACAGTTCTCCCCATCTGGAAGTGCAGGTCCAGCCTAAAGCAGAACTGGGTTCCTAGCTTGGAGATTTGGTTTCTAGTTCTTGCTGAATCAGATAAAAGAAATCGAGCATTAACAATACAGAGTCTTTAACAGAGTGGTTAATGGTGTGGGTGATGTCGCTAGGACTTTGGCAGCATCTGCTGAGGCTAATCTGAGAGGAACAATCAAGGGTTGACAGCCCTCCTTTCAGAAAAGCAAAACTGCCTGGTCCTGGTGATACCAGTTGTTGTTGGCTTCCCTGCCTGCAAAAATGTCAGAGTCATTCCAGTGGAGTTGTTTACACAAGTGGAAAAATCTGACTCCTTGATAACATGTTTCAGTCTCAAATCTCTCTAATGACACTCAAAGTAAAAAAGAAATTTCCTCCAAACAAGGAGAAGATATCTGGGAACAATACCCTCCTTCAATAACGTTATTTATGTTCATGGGCTAATGGTTTTTGTCCAGTAATCCATTTAAATTGCTTTCCATTTTATACTTAATGTGTCACTTTCGCATTTCAGAATGTCGCTTCTCTTCCTCTGTACAGCCAGCAATTTCCTCAAGTATGCAATGAGAGCGTTGTCCTTTCGAAGTCATTTGAAACAGACCTGGTCTCAGCCGTCTCGGGAGAATATTCTTTGACTGATAATCACAGCCAAGTGGAATGCACAAATGAACTGGAGCTGTCTAGTGGGGCCTTTCTCTCGCTGGCTCCCGGGAGGCCTGGCTGCATGACCATTGCACACCTCTTGATCTGGGAGGAAGCCAGACATTCAGCCAGTGACAGCCGTGAGGAGTAGTCCCCCAGTTCTGGAACAAGAAGCGCAAGGAGGTTTGGAGGGGACTCTGTTTGAATGATTTTAAACTAAGTCATGCTTATCTGGGATGGATGTCAGAGGAAAGGAGACTGTGTAGAAAGGAATACTATTAGATTGCTACCACACTGAAATTACCACTGCTCAGTAAAGCAGTAGCTCCTGGACAGTTGGGGGAAAAAAACCACATGCATACACACACACACACACATGCATATAATTTTTGTTTCAGAGACACAGAGAGAAATCTTCCTTCTATTGGTTTACTCCCCAGTTGCCCACAATAACACCTTAATTTTCTCATGTTGGTGGCAGGGACTCAACTACTTGATTTATCACCTGCTGCCTCCTAGGGTGTGCCTCAGCAAGAAGCTGGAATGCAGACTCAGAGCCAGGACTTGAACCCATGCATCCGATATGGGATCTGGGCATCCCAAGTGGTGTCTCCGTTTCTATGCCCAATTCTCACCCCAACATATTCTTATAAACTTGAAACATGTAGCTCTGGCTGCAGAGTGAAATCAAAGCACATATAATTCAATTTAAACTTCCTGGGTAGTTAGTGGAACCCAAGTGCTATAAAAAAATTTGCTTTATTTAAAGAAAAAGAGAAGTGCCCATTTCTCAGCTTTTATTTTGTATGTAGTGCTCCCTCCTTGTCTGCAGGAGGGTCTACATTCCAAGATTTGCCTTCCAGAGATGATTGAAATTATAGGTAATACCAAAGCTGACATATGCTAGGCTTTTGCTGTATACATACGTACATACCAATGATAGTTTAATTTGGAAGTAACACAGTAAGAGATTAAAAACACAGTGAGAGTTTAATAACAGTAGACACAGAAAGAAATTAATACCAATAATAGAATAATTATGACAATATGATGTAATAAAATTTGCTTAAAACACACAACCTCCTTTTGGATTTTCCCATTTAATAGTTTTCAGACTTTCATTGTCTGAGGGTAACTGAAGCTGCCCGACAGTGAAAGGTGGAACCGTTGTGCTGGGCACACACTCCATTGCTTACATGAAATTGGGTCACCTTTCTGCCTATTCATCAAACTCAGAACTGTGCGTCTACGTTGTAAATTCAGATGACAAGATGGCTTACGACAAGCTTGCATTAAGTTAACATTCAAATTAAGAAGCTGGACCTCAAAATGGAATTGACTAGGAAAAAAAGAAAAGGGATGAGAAGGGTGACTCGTGTTGCTCATTTGTAGCCGTCTACCTCAGAACCCCCGGCTCTGTTCCAACGGCCAGGGCTCTTCCGCAGGGCAAGGTTGGGAACAAGTATTCTGCACAGCCAGCGACTAGGGTGGCTTCCAGGATCTGCTTGCTATGGAATCTTGCCTCCTGGCTGCTTCTGCCTTGCCTTTGAATGCAGGCAGAGTCCTGCTCTTCCGCGGGAAAGTTTATTCATTAACTAATCCGTGACTTCCTTGGTCTAGCCACCACCAGTCACTGCTGCGGCTGCTCTCCTGGTAGGCTCCCAAGCTGGGCCAGAGTCTATCTAAAATAGATCTTTGGCTGCGGAGTTGGCAGTGGTGGCAGCAGGCTAGAATGTCACGCAAAGGCAACTTGGGAAAATGCACACCCGGACCAGAAAACCATTTGTTGTTTAAAAGAAGGCATATGGAATATTGGATGTGTGGGTAGGAGTGAAACGGGAACCCAAAAAAGTAACTCACGTGGATAAATGCCCATATATAGAAGAAAAAAAAAAACCCTCTTGGTCTTGTTCCAATTTCAGTGTTGTAGGCAGGAATGTACCATAGTTAATAGTCATCCCTGTGCATTTGGGCTAGAATTGCAGGTGTCAGATTGTGTGGGCTTGTGGAGGTATTTGCACGTAGTGGTCTTCCCTCCTCTGCACACACGCCAGTGTGGGTTTCCTGCAGGAGATGTTGCTGTGTGTGTCACCCACTCACTTAAAGTCAGGTCTTTCGGAAGTGGGAGAGAGGAAGCCCAAATGAAACCTTATGGGTGGGGCCGGCGCTGTGCTGTAGTAGAGGGTAAAGCTGCCGCCTGCAGTACCCGCCCCATCCTATTTGGACACTGGGTTCGAGACCTGGCTGCTCCACTTACAATCCAGCTCTCTGCTATGGCCTGGGAAAGCAGTAGAAGATGGCTCAATTCCTTGGGCCCCTGCATCCACATGGGAGACCCAGAAGAAGCTCCTGGCTCCTGGCTTCGATCGGAGCAGCTCGGCCGTTGCGGCCAATTGGGGAGTGAATCAGAGGATAGAAGACCTCTCTCTCTCTCCCCCTCCTCTCTTTGTGTAACTGACTTTCAAATAAATAAATAAATCTTTTTTAAAAAAGAAATCTTATGGGCACATGGATTTTATTGACTCTGTCTTTGGGCCATAGGCAGATGCCTGATGAACTTCAAATTAGATCCTTTAATTTCTAAAACTTTTCTGAATTCATACATAAATCACAGTTCTGTTTGCATATCTAAGAGAAATGATCTGGTTTCTTAAAGCAGATGTTTCCAGGGTGAAGATAACTCCTTTATCAGTCTCTAAACAGGCTTTTGATTTGGGCAGATGGAGCTAAATATTCAGTTTAAAAAGTAGATACGGGGCTAGTGCTGTGGCGTAGTGGGTAAAGCCCTGGACTGCAGCGCCAGCATCTTATATGGGTGCCAGTTCAAGTCCCAGCTGTTCCACTTCTGACCCAGCTTCTGCTATGGCCTGGGAAAGCAGTGGGAGATGGCCCAAGCCCTTGGACCCCTGCACCAACATAGAAGACTGGGAAGAATCTCCTGGCTCCTGGCTTCAGATCGGCCCAGCATATGTGTGTGTGTGTATGTGTGTGTGTGTATTTAAAAAGTATATACAAAGTCCCCCTTGCTCCCAAAGAGTACTCATGCAGAGTACTGTAATATCAATCCTTTAGGCAATGAAGGCTGTGGATCACCAAAGACAGGTGCACAGGCCCACATTGGACCAAAAACGAAGTGGGGGCAGCACACACCAAAAAGGACAATCCTTCACAGCAGTTCCTTTTTGCTCCAGGAATCCCCTGGCTACAGATTTCCTGAGTCATTCATCCAGCCATAAAAATATGCCATTTCCTCATAAGGGAGAAAGACAGGAAAAAGAAAGGGAAATCTAAAATAGCTTTTTTTAGGGGGAAGGGTATTGCTGAAGAAAAATTCAACGATTGAAAAAATTAAATTTCAGCCAACATGCAAGAGTTGGAACCATGGTGAGCCAAGAAGGGTAGAGCAAGAGGAGGAAGAAAAGGAAGCCAGGGAATTGCACTATCTAGCCACCAGGACTACCTAAGTCCACGGCCAAGTGCTTCAGCTGCACTTCCTGACCTTAGGATTTCAAATAGCATGGGTTCTGCCAAGGCTGTGGCTGGTGTGCTCTCTGAGCAGGCAATGACTTCAGTCCTGGAATCAACACAGCTCTGAGGCTCCATGGCCCAGGACGTACATGAAGGAAATCCAGACGGCACCACGCATCTTCCCCAAAGGCTGTGTCATGGATTTGTCAGCTTGCAGCTCTGTGTCCCTGCTTCCGCAGCTCATTCTTTCCTTATGCCAAAATCTCTTCTGTGAGAGAGCTTTAAAAATAAAACTTTTAATGTAGAACAGAAGCACATACCCATTTTCTTTCTTCAAGTCTTCAAACTGTAGATGATCAAGTTCCCAACGAGCTCATCTGTCATTTCTTCCTGACAGTCCTAGACAGCCATCCCAAACTCCTCTGTATTGCATTCCAACACCATCTCTAACCCTACTAGATGACACAGCCCAGAAGCCTGGCTTGTTGGTATTTACACACAGTAGGCATCCGATGCAGACTGGCTGAGTGAGTGGATTACTGTCAGGGGAGCATGCCATAAGCAATTTGAGACCATATGATCTGTGAGTAATGGAGAACTCTTGTGCAGCCAGGGCAATGAGTTGAAATAATATCCCATGGGCTTAGCAGCAGAGGAGTGGAATGAAACACTGTTTGTAAGCAATTTTATCCTAACAATACAGCTTTGATTTTGATTGACATATTACAGGTTTTAATGCAGGTGAGGCTGGCATCAGTGTGTCAAATACTTTATATTCTATTTATAAAAAGGTTTTAAATATTCAAGTATTCATGTGCAAATATTGCCCTTAAATGTATTCTTAATACACTGCTAAATCCCCAAGACAGGCTATAGAATGAGAAGTAAAACGTTTTCATTTTATAAAACAATATCTACATTTTCCCAGTATTTATCTCAAGGATTATATTTTGGAAGGATTTTTTTATTAAATCAATTCTGCTTTCCTATTAAATGTACTTCAATGGATGTTTCAAATAATATGGCAAATCATTATATGGTTTTGCACGTACTATTGAGTTTCCTTTTTAAAATTTTTTATTTGAAAGGAGGAGAGACAAAATCCTCCAGTGATTTACTCTCTCAACATTGCAACAGTCAGCACTGGGTCAGGCCAAAGCCAGGAACCCAGGACTCCATCTGGGTCTTCCACATGGTTGGGAGGGACCCATGTATTTGAGCTATCACCAGTGCCTCCGAGGGTGTGCATTAACAGGAAGTTGGAATGGAGGGGGAATCTGAGACTCAAACCCAGGCCCTCCAAAATGGGATGTGGGTGGACCAAGTGGTTTAACAGCTGTGTCACCCTACCACTAGTGTAGGGGGTGACCACCCCCTACTAGTGTATTTCTATTGCTTATAGGTGTTCTTGAGTATTTTCCTATGCTTATTTTTGGAAGATATGCTTTGTATTTAATTGGCCTTTTATAAGCACTGTGGACATTGATGCCAATTGTAAACACGATCTGGAAAAACAACTGAGCATATTTCTTGAATATATTTCATGCTGGCCTTAAAACCATTTTGACTTCTAAACATGATTTGTGAGAGCTGTTTACACAACTCTGCCTCTCACTCTTGTCATCAGAGACTTCCAGTCCTCACCTGGTTCTCTTCTGACACAGAACTCTGCTACAAAAAGAACTTTTGTGAAATTCCCTAGGGTAAAGCATCTCCAAGTTGAGTCTTAATTTTCTCTCTTCCAGAAAGCGATTTCACGTAATGCTTTAATTTCTGGCCTGCTGACCTAGGACCGTGATTTTTAATCTTAGGCAACTTGCCTTTCATAGTTCATGTAAAATGTTGTCTCTACTCCCCCAGTGGATTTTCACTCTTGCAAGTGTGGGGGAGGATGAAAGTGCAGTGGGAACTGGTTTGCAGGGCACGTGTAAGGACATACTGTTCACACACACACACACACACACAATTATAAGTTTTAGCCCTTGGGCCTTTTTTAGTCATTTAAGTCTGGGAAAAAGAAATCACAGAAAATGAGACAAAAAAAAAAAAAAAAAGACATCATAAGGGCTCCCTTTGAACAAAAACGTTAAAAATTTCGGAGCTTGCATTATGGCTCGCAACACTGGCACTTCATTAAGGTTCAATTCCTGGCTACTCTGCTTCTGATCCAGCTCTCTGCTAATGTGCCACGGAAAGTGATGGAAGATGGCTCAAGTCCATGGGCCCCTGCCATCTGTATGGGAGACCTGGATGGAGTGCCAGTGTACCGGGTTCAGTCTGGCCCACCCCTGGATGTTACGGCCGTTTGGGGAGTCAAACAGTGGATGGAAGATCTGTTACTCTTCCCTTCAAATAAATGAATAAATGAATAAATGTCGTTTTAAAATATCTTTGGAAACAAAAATGAAGAGATAGCTGATCTTGGTGGTTAATTCCAAATGACCTTCACTCTCCCACCTCTATTCTTTAAGTTCATTCCTTTCTTTTTGCTCTGGACAATAAATATACTCAGAATGGTGAGGAGGTAAATACGTAAAAAAAAAAAAAAAGAAAGAAAGTTTGTGCATATTCAAAGATTCACCTGTAAAGGTTCCATCTGAAGCAATCACAGATGAAATGCTTCTGGGCTGTGCCTATCTTCCAGGGTAGAGGCATGAGGTAGAAGAGAAAAATGGGGTGGGTTATAGATGAAATAGGAACTAGAGAGATGTTGGTACTCCCTGAAATTGGGTGATAGACACATAGTGGTCAAAATAATAACCTTCCCTCTTTTGCTTAATTTGAAAATTTCTGTAATTTCAAAAAGGTAAAAAGTTCATGATAGGAGCTGGCACTGTGGTGCAGCAGGTTAATCCTCCACCTGCAGTGCTGGCATCCCATATGGGCGCTGGTTCGAGTCCCGGATGCTCCACTTCCAATCCAGCTCTTTGCTACAGCCCGGGAAAGCAGTAGAAGGCGCAAGTCCTTGGGCCCCTGCACCCGTGTGGGAGACCCGGAAGAAGCTCCTAGCTCCTGCCTTTGGATCGGCTCAGCTCCGGTTGTTGCAGCTATTTGGGGAGTCAACTAGCAGATGGAAGACCTTTCTCTGTCTCTCCCTCTCTCAGTAATTCTACTTCTCAAATAAATAAATATCTTTTTAAAAAAGTTTTGATAAATTATGATAAATGACTTTTGTCTCCTTCAGTGTTAATTTTTTAGTATGTATGGAATGGAGTCTATAGTATTAGTTTTAGCTTCCTGTTCAGCACTTTATTTTTCCTTGAGAAGACTTCATGTTCTATTTAAGAGGACAGATGCAATGGTATACTACATATAGGACCATAAAATCACACTTGAGTATTCTGCTACTGACTTTCTACCAGGATCTTTATCCTTGGGATGGACCTCCTTACATACACACATTTTATTGTCAGTAGTAGAAAGGCAGTGTGTTGGGGTACCTTGTATAATTCATTAGGTAGAAAAAGTATATAGAAAAATCTTGAGTGACACATAGGAGTTAACTGCTGTGAATTTAACCTACTCTGCATTTTCTATACCATCAGATCTCCTGAAACAGAGATCTCTAAGCACCAGGATCCTACAAGTTTATTTTGAAGATTTGAATATACTTAGCAAAACATGCCAGCCTTAGGGTTGGAATCAAAACATCAATTGTCATTTAATGAGCATTTAGACAAGGCCCCACACCAATATTTCCATATCTATTTTTTTATGCCCATAGCAGTGGTTTGAGGTGGTTTTTTATCACCAACATCATTTATATAAATGAAGTGAGGTTCATGGAAGTAAAAAACAAAACAAAACCACACCAATGTGTGGGTGGAGTCTGAACTTCAAGATTGAATACAAAGACTGATAATTACTGTGTGTTTCTTAGGGAAACTACATACACCTACACACACACACACACACACATAGAATCTAAGGCTCAGGAATATTATATCCCACATATTTGAGGGCTGGGCTTTCACGGAGGGTATAGTCCTAATTGTTTTGCTGCAGTTTGGGATAAGAATGGTTTGTTCGGATCATTCTTCCCAGGGAGATGCCCCAAAAGGCTCTTGTCCCAAGTGAGAGACCCGAGCATCTCTTCTTTCTTCTCTTGGGCTCACCTCCAATCTGCGTGTTTGGAAAAGGCAGCCATGGCTGCACAGATGGTGGTGAATCTTAGGCAAACACAGTTTAGGGGGAGATTATCACTCCATGTTCTGGAATGGTTGATATATCATATATTTATTGAAGTCCTGCTTCCTCCTGTGTGTAGTGAACACAGTGAATGGTAGGTATAAAGCCTATAGCTGGGAGTGTGAGCATAAATAAATATATTTGAATAATATCTTTAAAATATTTCAAATTTTTATTAAATATTTTTATTCAGTTTTAAGATCACAGTTAAAGTACTTTAGCATGTTATACACATGACTTACATGTGCAATTTTTAGAAATATCAAATTAGGTATAAGATTTTGAAGAAAGAAATTATATAAATGTGTATATTGACTTTTACTACACATACATCTAAGAAAGCAATAATTTTGTTGTACCATTAAGTGGAAATCATTTATTACATGGCATGTTTACACCAACTCTAAAGAGAACCAAGCCAATTTCTGAAAGCAAAGAAAAAAAATAAAATAAAATTTAAAAACATGAGCAATTCGGTCATGCTGAAACTGTCAACAGACTTAAGACCTGGCGGTCAGATGAAGCTATGGTTAATTTATGACATGTAAGGAAGCAATTCAAACCTTTGAGAAAAGTTCATAATCTGGTGGAATCTCAGGTGGTTTTAATCTTTTATTGACAAATTCCTGAGAGCAAGAGACGTGTTTAGTGCTAATGAAATGAAAAAACAAACAAAAAAAAAATGTTGCTGAGCTCCAGATTGCAAACCTTCCCTACCCCTGTTCTGCCACTCTTAGAGCCGAGGCACGTTAATGTGAGGTGTCAGGGACGTGAGGCCCCCTTCTGGTGGGCCGCAACGCGAAATCAGTGTTAATTCATGAAACCTGTGCGTCTCTGTGGTTTAGGTTTGAGCTAGTGAGGTAAGATTTGAGTCGCAGGGTGGAAGGGTTTGGAGGCATTGATTTAGATCTTTGTTACTCAGTAACCAGTTCTGGCCTAAGTTATCAGGAAATCTTTGGAAGGTGTAGTCATGTTCACAATAACACGTTCTATGCATAAAAATCAACCGAGGCCACGATCAGTTTTGAGCACTGACTGCAAGAGAAAACGGTGGCCATCGAACTTTTAACTACAAGGTTGCCTCTCAATTTATTAGTATAAATTATACCATCACAGATAAAAATTTGGCCACAAGAGGAAACCTCTTAATTTTAGAAAAATGTATCTGTTTATCTTTGAAGGAAAGGATAGCACAGACAGATGGAGATGTATGAGGGAGTCAACCATATTTGTCTTGTGTGTTACTCGTCTGTTGCTTCTTTGTTCTGAAATGTGGGGAAGAATAATGTCCCCAGTGAAAAGGACAAAGTCATTTAACACAGAGTAGAATAAACTTAGCCATCACTTCCACACTAAGCCAAGCAGTCCATCAAACCCTGAATACTTCACCAGACATATCTGGTTAAGAGGAACTGAACAACTGCTTCTCTTTTATTGTTAAGTATGCTGTTAGTCAATCTAAATACGAGAATTATGAAAAATCCCCAAACTCAAATAAAAACAAAATTCAAACCAAATTCTTTGGGAATGGTTGTATAAACAAAAGCAAGACCTAATGAACAATTAGTACACTTCTTATAAGGTGCCAAACAAGGACCTATGTGGGGAAAGCTACATTTTCATTTCCACCTAGCAGTCACTCTGAATACTTTATAGGTCCAACATAATATTAGCATTTGCTTCTACTGCCCATTTTCAGCAATACATTGTTCTCTCTGGAGAAGGCCGTTTGTGAAGTCAAAACACTGCAGTGAAAAATAGTGGCACTGAAGGCAGAAGCAAAACAAAGACAAACTTCTGAAACAGGACTTACTGAAATGAACTTTGAAAGCCGAGGTAGCCCATGAGGATTGGCCTTGTGTGAGGGCTCTGGGGAGCAGTGCAATCAAAGGGGACTCTCCAACAGCATCACACGCACCCCAACACTCCCTTTACCAACGGCGACTCCAGGCCTTCCCTGACCAAGCGGTGGTGCTCCTCCTCTGCTGTGTGGATGCCACCCTCCAGCCTCCAGCTGCTGGTCTTCAGAACACTGACGATTCATACAGTAGTATAGCAGGCAGCATGGTCCCACTGCTTCACATTAACGCCAAATGCCAAGCTTGGAACACAGCTATTTGGTATTCCCCACCCACCCCACCCTATACACAAAACATGTCTTTCAGTTTTCAGCTTACTCCCGTTCTGAACAATTTATAATTGGCTTGAAAGTTTACAAAGGTGCAAACTTTTCTGTATGGTGAGCCAAAGATGGCAGGGTGCAAACAAATTTTTGTCTGACTTAGAGAAGCATCTGACTTAATAAGAAAATGACAGGGGCCGAACAGGCTGGGTTCCACGTCGTCAGACCTGTTCAGATGCTCCTTCTGTTCCTAGTGTTCCATCACTACTTTATTCTCCAGCAATTTTAACGGCAGGAACTAGAGTAACAATGATAAGGTGGGAATTATTTCAGCATGGCTTCAGGACATGGCATTGGTAGAGAGCTTATCTGACAGAATTAAATATTTCTGATATTTGTGGGGAAAAGACTGTCAGAATTACAATAGTATGATTTATCCTTCAAGAGGGATTTTCATGAATTTATAATTTGGATCTAAAGTATGGGAACTAAGCTAATTTGGGGACAAGAACCTGTATTTCCAATGTGGCTATGGGACATTTTTCCTTTTCCCGATCTCATATACAGTACCCAAACAAATAAAAACTTAAAGGATGTCTTACAGTATTTTTTTCTTTCACTCAGCTTCTTAGAGCTGCAGCTTCACTTACTATAATAAACTCTACACACTTCAAAATTACATAGGAAATACCCAGAGTAACTAAATAAATAAAAGGCTACAGAAAACTGGAACAGAACTGCGTCTCCATCAGAGACGAAATTTTCTACTTCCAGCATCGCAGAGAAGGGCTAGGACAATTTTTTTTTCCAAAAGATTTATATACAGGTTTGAATCCAGAAAATAAGATTGAAAGCATAAATATTGGTAATTTCAACTAAATTCAGAATGGTTTCAGAAAGATATGATACAACAATTTAGAATAACACAAAGCAGAAGAGCACGCGATTTTGGTTTGCTTGAGATATACATAAGGTGCAACAACTCTCTCTCTTGAGGATGCTGTGGGACCCATGTTAGTGTGGATGGTGTTTGCTGGCAGATTAAAGTACACACCATAGCAATAGGATAATTTTTCCCCAAACAGAATGAGAGAAATGAAATGACAAATGGTAGCTGGGGGCGGGGGATGGGACAAGCACTACAATATCGGCCTAAAATATTTGTGCTAACCAACGTCCTCACCTGAAGACGCCAACCCCCTTCTCCAGCAGACTCAGGGCCTGAGAAGCACTACCATGGAAATCAAGACCTCACTCAGAAATGATGCGGTGAGCGCCTAAGGAACTATAAAGCTTTGCAGGATTTCTGCTACTCTCAGAGCCTAACTGCTCAAAAATTAAGCATTTCTACAAAAAAAGTTTTGTTTTAAAGTATCTGAAAACAGTCATATCCAGGAAGTTGCCCTCACACCCCCACCCCTGACTAAGGGAAAAGCCACTGAGGTTTAGGAAAAGCAGATCAAGTAAGATATTAATCACATAGAAAAAAGTAATATTCTGTTTTGCTTCATTTTAAAAAAAGGTCCCATGAATATACAGCAATCTCTTAAGGAACTCTAGTGAAATGTAATCGGAGGACTGAAGGAGGGTGCTCTGGCAAAAATAGATCTATTCTAACGTGTTCTATAGAATAACAAGTTAGTACCATTGTCAAGATGCATGTTCTGCACCATACCATTTGTGTTGTTGGTTTTTCACTTTTTTTTTTTTTTGGATTTTAGCTAATTATAATTTTTAAATCACTGCTAGCATGTGGTCCAAAACTCCAACAGCCACCAACATCAGGACCCGGAAATTTTCAGACATCCATTTTTGTTTTGAAATTTAGAAAATATTAATAAAAGAGCATCATAGTAAAAATATTATGCTAAAGCCTGGGGCTGCTCACTCGATTTATTTCTCTGTGAATGGGATCAAGCTATAGCCACTGATGAACCTTCTACTAATTCCTTCTTCCTTCATCCCCACAATGAACATGCATTTTGGAGGACATCATTCCAATGCTTGCTGCCCTTTGCCTGCTTTGAAAAAAGAAATAACTCTATTTTTTTTCCAATCCTGTTAGTATGTTGTACATATTTTCCAGCACCGAAACTGAAGTAATATCTACAACCACAAAAAGCTAAACCTAGTCAGTATTATTAGTCACTTTTTTGTATGGCTATTAGGTCAAATTACAATTAGAAAACAAATCATCATTACAATTCAGTCAAGTAGAAATAAGAAAGCTAGATAAAACCATGTAAACTGTCACCATTTAGAGATCTAATTCAAAAGCTTCAAACTCAAACTAGCACTATCAAAATTCCGCCAGTTTTGAAAACCATTAAAAATTATTGCTGGAATCCAATAATTAAAATTTGGTAGTTTGTGCTGTGACGCAAGAGTGGGGAAATACTTTGTGCTATGGAACAAATACCCTGTTAAATCTGCAGCCTTAGACTAATTTTGATTTATCACTTTGCATCTGTTGCTAGGAAACCAGACACTGTGAACGTCAGGTGGTTAAGTCAATATGTTCAATGTTCTAAGCCAGTTAATCCACTTGGCACTGGCATATGTGTGGTTGGTTTTATATTCAAAAGCAACAAAACACAAAAAGGAAACAGAAAGTTGCAGGTGGATCTACGACTGAGAGATCCACTCTGGTCAGGCACACCTCCCTCATCATGTATACAATACCTCCTCCACAATACAAACTCGAAATGGCTCTAAAAACCTGCGGTGCCATTAGGCTGTGCATAGCAATTGCAACCCGTCCAGTCTGTCTGTTATGAAGGTGAAAGGTCTGTAGCTCCAAGTCCGTATGAAGTGAGTGTCTTCAATGTGTTTAGAATAGTGAAGCAATACTAAGGTCACTTCTGAATAATATTTTTGTCTTTTTTTTTTTTGTTTGTATGAACGATCCATGGTCACTGAGACCCCTGTGTAAAAATAAAAGAATCCTCAAGGCATGAAAACATTAATATTCTGTAATCTGCAGGACTCTTCCCCTGTCTGGGAAAATATTTGCCACAATTTGCCCCAAGCAAATTCTTCTTGGTCATTCAAGGCTAAGAAAAAAATTCAGATTGTAAGAATTGCAATTTTTTTCTTTTTCTTTTTTTGCCAGCAAACTACTGCTCTGGTGGCAAATATAAAAGTGCAGAATATATGGACCACGAGGCCGAGCATACACCGCTAACAATGGTACATCTGCCTGCCCGTGTTGCTTGGGAGTCTCTGGAACAGGCTTTTTAATATTTATTCTACAGTATAAATGTAGGTATAACCTATTATATAAACCATCTTAGAACTTAAATCTCCATGTACAAAAAAGACTAAGAATATCTAATAATAACTAGTGCAGTGCGTCAGTTTTTGTTTTTGTTTTTTTTTTGTTTTTTGTTTTGTTTTGAAAGAATAACTAGGTAATATATGAAACTAGTTTCACACTCTCTGGTTGGTAAAAGAGATGCTGGATGAACTACAGTAAAGGCAGCCTTTTACCAAGTTACCACCTGTTACCGTCAAAAGCCTTCAATAGAAAGCAAAGCTCCAGGCTCCTTCTGCTTCTGCTCAATATCAACAGATAACATCGCCCTCGAAGATTCTGGGTTCTGAAAGAACAAACTGGCCCAGGATGCTAAATTCTGCTTCAAGTGAATCTGGGCCACCATGTAGGGCATAAAACCACTTGTTTGCAGTCTGTATTTTCCACCACATGGACTCACTAGCATCCCTTGGTAAAGACAAGGCTAGGGTAGTAGGTAAAGCACAATGTTTTACAATTAAAGGGCGCTTCACTGGTCAGCGCAAGAAATAAGTACAGGAGCCTGTGGCATTTCTTTTGGCTGTCCATCATGGGTGAGCGGAGTTGATCTCTGACCTCTGCAAAACAAGAAAAAAAAAAATCACTTATTCAAGGTATGTTTTCAGAGATAGAGGAATGCTGAAGAATGAGTGAAAGCTCTCCAGTATCTTGTCTCTTAGCTGTTGCTGACTTGCTGTTACTTACGTCATTTAATCAAGACTATTTTGTCCCTTTAGTTTCTTTTCTTTTCCTTCCACTCTTCCCTCCTAAAAGTTTTTATCTCAGTGGCTCTCATACACAGCTCAACATAATCTCTGTTCTGTTATGAGGACATGAAACTTGAAGCACTAACAGATTTGGGGCAACTTCTTAAGAAGTGCAAAACTTTAAAAGACAGGAATTCTGGGACAACTACCTTCCTCTTAACTAGAAGGTGCTAAAAATGACACATTCCTTGACTTTCCCAGGGGACAGCTCTCCCTTAATAACTGGTTGCCTCCAGCCTCATTTGTTAAGATATATAATAACACACTCAATGTAAAACTTAAGAGCAAGCATAGCCATAACCAGTAGGAAAAGACTGTGATTCTAAATGAATAAAATGTGAACACTGAGTGAAGAAACAATAGCCACCCCCCACCCCCAATAAAAGGGTCTCCTAGGTACACAGAGCATACATGGGGAAGGAGGCAAATGTTGATGCTGAATTTCAGATTAAAAGAAAACCCAGGGGCTGGTGTTGTAGTGTAGTGGGCTGGGCTGTCGCCTCTGATACTGGCATCAAATATGGGTGCCAGTTCATGTCCTGGCCGCTCCACTTTAGATCCAGACCCCTGCCAACGGCCTGGGAAAAGCAGTGGAAGATGGCCCAGGTACTTGGGCCCCTGAATCCACGTGAGAGGCTGGGAAGAAGCTCTTGGCTCCTGGCTTTGGCTTGATCTAGCCCTGGCTGTTGTAGCCAAGTGCAGAGTAAACCAGAGGATAAAAGATAAAAGATCTTTCTCTCTTCTGTATCTCTCTTTTCCTGTAACTCCACCTTTCAAATAAATAAATGAATCTTAAAAACAAACAAAAAAGAAAAGCTGGCCTCTGTGGACCAAAATCAGCACCTGAGGAGACAGAATTCCAGAAGGACCAGAAACTTCATGGCAACTTCTGCCATGTGGATTGTATCTACCCCGAACGTAGCGATTTTTCATTCAGCTTTTGTGTAGTTTGTAATAAGAAACAATTTACTTTGTAATTATGAGAAAACTCTTCAAAATTTCCTGTAATGTCTACAGAGCTTTTCATCCTTAAAAAGACAGGCTTAGATAGGTTCTAGACATCTGCCAATAGGCCTGCCAAGTGGAGATAAAGCACACACAAGGCTCTGTCCCCTACAAAAGTCTGTGGTGCGAAACGCTCAGCTGAGCTAATGTGAAGTAACAGCAATATTTCCATCGGTCTGACCTTTCCATGTAGTATATTCTTCAGAGTACACAGAACTAAAGGAGATTACTTTAAGATCCAAATAGTATCTGCTTTACAACTATACCTGCTTGTCTTCATTAAAAAAAAAAAAAGAATGCAGATAAATGATGACATTTGGGGGCTTTAGAATCTGATGACCATTTAATAGCCCAAGATGCTTAAGGATTTTAGGAAAACTATAATCAAACTTCTGGATTAATCTGTTTATCCATGTAGTGATGCTATAAGCACCAACTGTTCAACATGTTCAACTCTGGTTCAAAAAAGATGAAATTAAAATGCTATTTTTTACCCCTTAAGTTTATATATCTAGTAATATTAAACATTTAAAAAAAGCTTAATAAGTATTGGAAGGGGAAGAGGAAAGTAAAAGATGAAAAGTATAATGTGAAAAAAAGAGAGCAAGGGAAAGGGAGAGGAACAGAGGTAAAAGCCCAGCTTTTCACTGGAAGAGGGCAAGGAATTCACAGCAACACAGCAAGGAGTGACATGGCACAGCCAACTGATGGCCTGTGTTCCTGGCAGGGCAGGCAGCCAGGATTCTCCATGCTTTTCTATAGCATGACTGATGCTTGCTTAGGCAGCAGGCTAGAGCAAGAAGCAAAATCCTCAGTTCAAATCTGGCCGCAGGCAGGAGTTGTTGGTATGCTCTTGGTAAGTTAATTGTCTGCACTATCATCAAAAAAGGACTTTTTATCACACCCGTGAGGGCTAATTTTAGGATTAAGTTTAGTGAGCCTTCCTCCTTAAAAACCACTAGTAAATAGACATTTAACAAAGGTTTTTTCCAACTCCCAGCATTTTGTAAAACTCTTTCTATGCTGGGTTTCTGAACCCAATGTTAGACATTTCAGGGCAAAAGTATGGATAATATATTTCTACCCCAGGGGACTGGCACTGTGGCATAGCGGGTCAAGCTGCTGTCTGCAACGCCAGCACCCCATACACATGCCAGTTCTCATCCCGGCCACTCCACTGCTGATGCAGCTTCCTGCTTATGTGCTTGCCTTGGAAAGTAGCAGAGGACGGCCCAAGTGCTTGGGCATTTGCACCCACGTGGAAGGCCCAGATGAAGCTCCTGGCTCCTGTCTGGCCCAACCCCTGCTGTTGCGGCCACTAGAGTGAACCAATGGAGGGAAGAGCTCTCTCTCTGCCTCTTTCCTATGTATAACATGGCTTTCAAGTAAATAAATAAATCTTTAAAATATACACATTTGTGTATGTATCTATTTCTACCACTAAATCCATGGGCTACTCTCTAAATTATGGACCAAGGTGATGCCTAAGTAACAATTATTTTGTAACCCAAGGGTTGGTTGGTAGATGTGCTTCAAGAGGTAAGCGCTTATGGTCTTCCTACTTTTTACTTGCTGAATAATTTGGTTAGTGGTGAATAAGCCTGTGATGATAGAATGGATTGGAAGTATGTCATTGCACAATTTTTTAAAAAAGGAAGGAAGGGGGGGCATTGAGGTAGAGAGAAGTATGTTTTTTTTAAGAACTGTACCTATGAAATTTGTTCTCTTTATATTAATAAACATTAAAAAAAGATACACTAAAAAAGGCAGCATGATCTGCCTTTCCTAAATGCTTGTTAGTTTGATGGTAACATTCTGGCAATCTGTATTATTCTTTCTAAACAGAAGTTAAAAAAAGAACTTTTAGAACTTTGATTCCCATTACTGCTTCTGTGCCTGCTACCTAACATGGGCAGTCATACCTCCAGAACTACCTCACTTATTCATCCATTCATTTATTTGTTCATCCATCCACTGATATAACAGGAATTGTCTAAGTAAGCTGGGGACATGAATAAAACCAGTGCTTGGCTTTCAAAATATACTGAAAGGAGACAGAAGCATCAACAGATGATGACAATCTTCTGGACAGCTTGTCTGAGAGGGGTACAGAGCGTACAGGGCTGGCCTAGGGCACTGGAAGAGGACTGGGGGCAGAGAATCGAGGTCTAGTGCTGCAAGGGGCAGGGCAGCTGTCCTGGGAGGAGGGTATAGCAAGGCAAGGGTTTAGTTTATCTGGATACGATCAAGTGATTCCATGTGGCTGCAAGGCTGAGAGTGTGCATGATGGAAAGGGCGGATAGGGATGGAAAGGTTTACCATGGTTTTCTGCCATTACAAGCTGGGAATCACGGCAGGCTGGTTAACAGAGCAATGGCACAACCAGAACCATGTCAGAAGGAGACTCAGGCAGCAGTGAGGATAACTTTTCTGAGCTCTGAATTATAATACCCCTCTGAATTCTTAAATTACGTCTTATTTCCACAATTCACTGGAACACGTTCAAAGATTAAGGCAGATATTTTAAATTCTCTTTGTGGGCTGGTGCTGTGGCGCAGTGGGTTCAAGCCTTGGCCTGCAGCGCCGGCATCCCCTATGGGTGCTGATTTGAGTCCCAGCTGCTCCACTTACAATCCAGCTCCCTGCTAATGTGCCTGAAAAAGCTGTGAAGGATGGTTCAAGTGCTTGGGCCCCTGCACCCATGTGGGAGACCTGGAAGAAGCTCCTGGCTCCTGGCTTCGGCTTGGCTCAGCCCAGGTAGTTGGGGCTAGGGAGTGAAGCAGTGGATGGAAGACCTTTCTCTCTGTCTCTACCTCTCTCTGTAACTCTGCCTTTCAAAAAAATAAATCTTTTAAAAAATTCTCTGCACATTTATGTGTTTGTCCTCTGCATGTGTCTGTAAAACTCCATGAATGGAACAGTATCTGTGCATCACCTTCCTCTGAGACATTGGTGGATTTTAACAACATCTGTCAGCACTCACTTGCTATCAGAACTTGCAGTGTACACATGAAAAGGAATGTGACTTCTTGGAAATACCTAGGGGCTATCAATGAGGAAGCACTAGAACTGCAATATAAGAGGTAAAGAGCAAAAAGCAAACATAGCTCACATTGGGGCCTCCTGGTTCACATGGATGTGAAAAGGGGGCATAGAGTCCTACAGGTGGCTACACAAGTTGTGTTAGGTCTCAAGATCTCTTGGACCAAAGACTAAAAGTCTAATGAAGTACCTCGTCTATGGGTCATCCATTTTGAATAAAAATATGAAATACCTGAATTTACATAATGGGTTTTTTTTTTTTTCTGGCGTTCCCAAAGTTTCCATTAAGCAGCAGAATACCCCTTTATACACTGAAAACTTATTATTTCTGTGAGACTTTGTTGAGTTCAAAGTGTTTTCACAGTCAGGACCATGTCTGATCCTTACGACTTTGTGATTCTTTGGGAATATCACTATGCTTTTTGTAAGATGTGAACACTGAGCTCCAGAAGTGAAACAGAGGGCTGAAGAAAAATCTTGGCCTTCTGTGCCTGTCATGAGTCAGATGCCAAGCTACTCTTTCCCCTGAACCACTATCTTCTGACAGCTGGGACCACCACAGCCACCAACCCCATCCTCCATAGGGGTGATTCCCTACTTGCTACTGCAGGGGTGTTATGTTGATCCAGTTTAAGTTAGGTAACACTGCCTCCCTGCTCCAGGCTTTATAGGGAAAGGAAGTTTAGCTCAAGATAACATATACAAAATACCTGGCTAGCTCTATTCCCTCTGTTTCCAACACTGCTAATTAGCTCAAAGACTTTTCTAACACCTCATATAATCAACAGTGCTTGCGAACCACATCTGGATGCTAATGCATTGTGAAAAATGTCACCAATCAGGACAGAAAGGTTGATTTGGTTCCCATGTTGCTTCTCCATTCCAGTTCTAACCTGTGCACATTTTCCATGGCTGCCACTTCAGCCAGCGCAGCGAGGCTAAAGAACGCAGACACGGCAGGCATTTCTGGAGTACTGCTCCGAGTCTCCTGGACCTCAGTGTTGTGTGGGCATTCATCATTGCAGTCTGCCTCGGCTGCTTTAGGGAGACTCCTCTGCAGTTGCTCCTTTGGTTTGTCATCTGTAACAAAAGGGAGATCCATCAAGACACGAGCATTCTATTCTCTCCAGAGAAGACACGATGCCAGACAAGGTGAAAAGAGCAAACATTCTTCACTGTTCGCTTGTGCTATCCATCGAACACGAAGCTTTTTACAGAATCTCTTCTCCCATAATAACAAAGCTCTTTTACTAAGCTAACTTGCAATGACGGATAGTACTGAGGCCTGGAGCTAAGCTGCAGAAGCTGTGTTTTATACAAGGTCAAAGAATGAGTCTGTTTAGGAGAAGGAAAAATAAACCTTGGTCAAAATAAAACCCCCACTGAGGGGCCTTGAGACACCATAAAAAGACCCTTAAAACCCAGCCGACTAAACATTCCTTATGAAGCTGCAGCAGGCACTATTATGGCAACCTGAACATTTCGTATGTTCTGATACAAATACTAAGGATGGCCTAAACACCAGGTTAATCAGTCTCAATAGGATTCAAGTTGTTATTTTGTTCTGAAGCTCTACCAGAAAGAAGACAAGGGCCCTCTGGCACTGGCGAGGAGACGGATAAAATGCCATGTAAATATACTTGCTAAAAGTGAGTCTACACTCTTTATTATGTAGCCATTATCAAGAGGCAGATTTGTTTTATCATGACTTTTAAATCATTTTAGATATAGAAAGCAACTGATAAAAACTATAAATGTCACATATTAGGACATAAAATTATAATGGTTTTCTATTTGAAGGAAAATTTTCTAAAATCTTTCACTCTCCCAGCAGGTGAAAATAAATTACATAAATGAATGAGGATCTAACAATACAAATGAAAGTCGGAGCACAGAACCCAGAGTAGAAAGGGGATAGGGTCTGCTGGAGTAAATAGCGGGACACCTAGATTCTAGTCCTTATCCCATCTCTCCTCAGTTGAAGGTACTCAGACACAAAGTTCCACCTTTTTGGAGTCGACAGGGTCAAATATAGGGTCTTTAATATGACTTATAGTTGTAGCAATCTGAAAATGCTAAACATAAGAAATAGTATGCAAAACTCACTAATTTTCCTCTAATTCTATCTTAGCAAACTACTCAACTCTGGCAACACCTAGATCAGCTCAAATCAGATAAAACGAAATGCTGGAAGCATTCAAAGGCAGAAAGGCACCAGCTAAGACCACCAGTGCCTCGCTGGTATGGCACTCCAAGATTTTGAAGGGGATGGTAGATATCACTCACTGTCCTATTCCTTACGTTGGGCTCCTTAGATTGCCATGGAGGTCACCAGAAGCAGGAAATAGATCCCAGGCCATGATAGTAAATGGGGAAATTCACTGGTTGGATTAGACCAGAGAACTCAAGAAATCTAGAAGCAGGGCAGGCACTGTGGCGCAGCTGGTTAAGCTACAGTTTGGGATGCCTGCATCCCATATAGGGGTGCTGGCTTGAGTTCTGGCAATCCCACTTATAACCCAGTTTTCTGCTGATGTGCCTGGGAAGGCAGCTGATGATGGCCCAAGTACTTGGGTCACTGCCAACCACATGGGATGAGGTTATAGGATCCTGGCTCCAGTCTGCCCAGCCCTGGCTGTTCTGGGCATTTGGGGAGTTAACCAACAAGCAACAGATCTATCTCTATCTCTCTCTCTTCCCCCCACTCTTACCCCTCTTTCTCTGTGTCACTGCTTTTCAAATAAATAAATCTTAAAAAAAATCTAGAAGCATTCTTAGAGTCACTCAGTGTTCTGAATCAGCTTTATAGGAAGTGGTGGGTATATTTAAATATTCCTTCATCACTGGTTGAATACCTGATAATCTAGCTTGTCAAGGCTTGAATAGCAGACCCTGGAGAAACACTGATTCATGTAGGATATTTAGAAGTCTAGGATCTTCTGGAATTTACTTAATCAAGACTGTTTTTTTGTGCATGCTGAGAATGATAAGCTGACTGTCCTAAAAATCACCTTTCCTTTCTAGGAATTCAGATATACTTATGAAAAAGTAGTTAAGATTTTAAAACAGAATAAAGCATGCTTGGAAGTCTACGGAAAGCTACAGAACAGACTCATTTTTCAATGAGGAGCCACAGTTGTCGTATAGTTACTTGCTGGTTTTGATTATCTCTGTCTAAAGCTCTTCTTACCCAGAGTACCTCCTGCTGGTGATACCCGGCCATCTGCTGTCCTGACAAGGTGTGTGATCTTGGTTTTCCTTGCTTTTCTCTTTTGGCTGCCCACCAATGGTTCTTGCATTGTTGTTGGCTCTGGAGTGTTGGGAAGGGATAGGGTGTTTTTAACCTTATGAGCAGGCTCTGTGGTGTTTTTGTCTTCTGAAAATATGGCTGAAATAAGAGAAACCATATATAGTTACATACAAAAACACAGGAGGCAACATAGCTCCTGAAAGGAAATGTTTCCAAATGTCTGACCCATCAGAATGGGGAGTTTGCATTCAGAGGGTTGAGTATAGACGGAAAAAGTAAACAGAACATTACCCACAATTTATAAATAAGCTTACCCCTTACTTTTAGATTTACTTTGATAAACTGAGTACAGAGGATTAAGACATCTTCTCTTTCTTTGAATATTTTCTAGGTCTTTGGACCTTGCAAGCTGGTGGGAGGATAATGCATGCAAATCTCTGTAAACTGAGTCCCTAGGGACCACAAGTCCTGTAGTGTTTGGTCCTGAGCTGAGATTCTTTTGGCCATTTACCCTGGAGAAGACAGCTCAAAAAGCTGCTTTTCATCTGAGGACACCGAGATTAAATTCTTAAACTTACATGTATAGTTAGGGCATTTGCTTTCAAGCACCAGGTTGGGCTAATCAGAAAAGAAATTGTGAAGGCAGACCTTCTTTTATGCAAACTGACTGCTTAGTAAGGACAGGACGAATACTGGTAAAGACAGCACAAAAATGAAACTCCCATTCACTGAATTCTAGGACAAGGTGAACATGTTCAGTGAGATAATTTAATGAAGTTCTGCATGTCAAGTCAGCTCACGGAGAAGCTAGTTTTAGGTTCCCTAACTGCAACATCAATATATCATTTGGTAGCACAGTCTTACAGTCTGAATCACTGCATCAAGATTTAGGAGGTAACCTGCCACCAAAGTCTTTATTCTCAGTTTAAATAGGTTGGGAATGTTTGTGCCCTTCCTTATATAGCCAACATTTTGGAGTCCACCCCAAAAAAGAAAAAAAATGCAAATATGAGTTTATTAAATACTTAGGAGTAGATACATAAAGTCAATTTTTATGATTAGTGTGTTTTTTTTAAACTTCCAAGTAGCCTAAAGGCTTTTAGGCAGGGCAAAGAAGTGCTTTTCTATTTTTTAATTATCCAATCTCTTTGGACAGGTGCTGGAATAATTTTTGACCAAGAACAAGGAAGCATGCCTCAGAAAATTAAGGTCTACATGACAAACTCCAAGAAAACTAAATCTAGAGGACAACTAAAGGGACTTATAAGCTAGGCCTGAGGGATGCTACTGACAACAAAGCAGTACATATAACATACAAAGAAAAAAAAAAAGACTGAAATAAGAGGGGAGAAAGGGAGCAAGAGTAACGCTGGGTATGAAAAATGTACTTGTTGAGCCTTACTGGGAAATTTTAAAATAGCTCTCTACTAGGTTTAGGTACATTTCTGAGAAAGGAGGGTTATGAATTAATGCAATCTCTGGCTTGGGAAATCATGGCAGTTGAAAAGAAGAAGTTGACCCTAGATTTTACATTCCCAAAGTAGGAAATAATTTTAATTACATCAAAAGAAAGTATGTAAAGCAGAAATCACCATGATTTGTGGCTTGGCCTTACCTCAATATTGCATAACAGATGGCTGTGTGGGGAAAGGCTTAAGATAACAGCTATTCAAAAAAAATAAAAACCCAAAAAACAACTATTTGGCAATGTTCCCAAACACCTTTTTTGAGTAAGTAATTAAAAATTAGAAAAAAAGGCTCCTTTTAAATTGTAAATCTATACCCAGGTCACACTTTGACTACAATGATGGCCTAATTTAGGTAATGCCGTTTACTTATTCATAATTTAATATTTAGCTAACAAAGGGTCAGTGGTAGTATATATTTTAAGATTTTTTAGTTTAAAATTCAATAAAAACTCTCAAAAAATAAAAGATAACATGTTTAGAAATACTCCAAAGAATTTCATGACTCTACGTTAGCCTTAAAGTTCAACACCTCCTTTAAGAATAAGAAACCAAAATCCGAATTTACAATGAGCATTTACAATGAGCATTAAATAACTTTTGCACATTCAAAAGTTTCGACATTTCTAGTTTCCTGTCAGTTGTCCCTTCTGATTACTGATGAAGTTTTGTACACCTCTTAAATATGACCACTGTATTACAGATAGACATTCTAGAAAGAGTTTAATGCCTCTCTCTTCTACTTTCTTTGCCCAGAAAAAGCCAGAACTGGGGGAAATAGGGATCCAAAGATGAAACTTCTTACAGAAAGAAGAACTGAGAATGAGAAAGCAAAGGCACGGATACCAGAAAACAGACATGTGAATTGGGAAAGATGACCTGATCTCTACACAGAGACCATGGATTGGGGTAGTAGAAATAAAATATATAGAGATCTGAATTCTGTTCTTGAATTTTTAACAAACTAACTGTGGGACCATGGGTCTCAACTCCGTCAAGGAAAAATGAAGGTTGAACTGAGCAGTAAAGGAGCCACCCAACCCCAAAATAATGTCGGCTTTTGCCACATAGTTACAATCAGGGCCTCTGCCAAGGAAAAACTAGCCTATAGCTGGATACCGAGTCACAAGGCAGGGCAACAGTATGCCCCTGACAAGCACTGTTGTGTTTTTGTTTTTGTTTCTTACTGGTGAGCTTTCAAATGGTTTCATTTCTCTTCATTGGTTGTTCCTATTCTAGTCTGTTCCAGATAAATTGGTAAAAACACAATGAGAAGCCAGGCCCCTGGCTGCAGAGGGATTGCAAATAGGAGGTACAGGGCACGCCTAAAAGCACAAAGGGACAAGGGCAAGCTCAGCAACCAGCAGACAGGGGGCCAGGAGGACCAAAAGCAGGCTGGCCAGAGACTGCAGTGATACTCGTCTTAGAGGTCAGGATACTGTGCGACCGAAAAGCAGTGGATCAGGAAGAGGCAACAAGGAACACAACGGAAGCTCCCGCACGTCCCAGAAAGGGAGGCACTGCGAGTCTGCTGAGAAGTCTGCTCCAAACTATTACATCAAGCAGATACCATGTTTGTAAAATGTAAATAAGCTGACTGTGCTGGAATCTGCACAAGGTAAGGTTCCCTGGCCTGTGCTTGGACCCAGGGGTTAGCCCCAGAGCACACTGTCTTGTGTGGTTGTCTAAATGGAGGCCAGCATCAGGTGCAGTGTTCAGAAAGGACTCACTGATTCAGAAGAATTAGGGAAGGCAGGGGAGGCCGAGTCACAGCAGCAATTGTCTGGGACAAAACTGATTCTGAATCTGCAACACTGGCCAGGCAAGCAAAGGGCAGGTGGTGAGGGGAGTCCACTGAAAAGGACCCAGAGAGGGAAACACGTCTTTTAAACATGGCGTACAAAGCCAGCACCCCACCCACAACGCCACACTAATGGAAATGTGAGGAAAAAAAGCCTTGTCCTCCCAAAACAAATCAGTCATTTCTCTTACAGCTTTTACTTGAACACTAAACTACCCGAGCACTGTGTAACAAGTCCACAGGGCTAGCTTTTACACTCAGCAATAAGCATAATACACTTGGAGCATATCATCTGAGGGTGATACTGCCAGCTCACTCCTGGAGTCACGTTAGGAAGTGGCAATGAGAGGCTCTTGCTTTCCAAACTGCACACAAATGTGGAGTAAGTTTTTTTTTCAGAGGGGAAAACAGCACTATCCTTGTATCCCAGGAGGCCTCTAAAGTGCTCCCGAGTCATGCATTCATTCCAGCTGGGGGATTCAAGCTTGCACCGCAATGAGTAAAGCCAGATCTGGAATCTTACTGCCTTTGGTTGGCCTCCCGTGAGCCAAAGCAGCAGCAGCAGTGAGACGCTGAATGGAACACAGGAAAAAGAACCACATGAATGATCTTTATCTAAGATCCTGGGAGACTGCTGCACAGTCTAATTTAAGAAAAGAGATCAAGTTAGACGGGGCACTGTGGATTCTGTTTGGAAACCCAACCATAAACCAGAGTTTTCCCTGTGTAATGAGATTTATACACTGTAAAGAAACTAATGTGATAATGATTCTTAGTCTAAAGAGTCTACATAAAATTAAGGTTAAAACACTACAGACATGCCTCAAAAATGGAAATGGTGGTGGTCTGCGTGCTTAAGTGGAGTCCTGGTTTGTCCCTTCCTGCTTGAGTTGACTGGCCTTTAATTCTTTCCCATTTATTTAGGGTCGATAAGCCCCTCTTAATTCAAGATGAAATTCAAAACAAAACATATATGTGAAAACATAAATATATATCACATATATATTTTACCCACAACAAATTATAAACTGATACTAAGTATTAATTGTCATCATTATTAATATAATTAGAAACCTCTAGCTAACATAATAGTATATGATACAATAACTTGGAACTTGGTGGAAAGAAACACAATGACAGAGGTAGATCTTCTTGGTTTATCTGAAAATTTTACCTTTACTACTAGGCCTTGGGCAATCTTTTTTTTTAATATGCGAAAGTTGTTTGATTATTTTGACTTTTCAAAAAGTAGGGGAAAATACTTAAAACACATGATAAGCTTAGCATTTAAACTGCAGATATATTACTAAGCACCTAAAGATTTCTAATATTTTGAAAGAAGAAAAAAAAAAGAATTGCAAGGTAATTACACACAGGGTGGTGTAAAGAAAGCATGGTGAATTTTAAGTCATCCAGTTAACAGAAGTCAGGAAGAGCAGAACAGCTGCAGAGCCTCAGTGGAATCAACATTTCTGTTGCAGACATCAGCTACAAACAATTCCCGTCTAACCTTTGCACGCGATGGCTTACACATGTCAAAATCATACTGTATTATGCCTTCATTTTCTGTCCCTCTATATTTATACCCTGCAAGGCAAAGTTTTAATAAGCAGTGATACAGCCATAGGTGAGAGAGAGGATGAAGTAAAGGGCCTAGTTAATTCACAAAACACATTGTCACCACTCGAACAAATGTATGTATGAAAACAAATAGCCAAAAAGGTCATTTTAAATTACAAGTAATTTTCTGGTGCCCAAATTGATTCCTTTTTTCCTGTCCACATAAAATGAGCATGTGCAGTCTACACTCAACAAAGGATATGCATTTTTTAAAGTACATTTAAAGTTTTATTAGCATATACCACTAATAAATATATAACTAAATATCACCAATAGTAACTCTTTCTACTAAATCTTTAGGACTATTAAAAGACTCAAAGGCAGAAACTTAGGGATGCACAATACCATGCTTCTGGCATCACCCCACTCACTCATGGCACTATAGCAATAAGATCAGAGCATTAGAGGGAAAATGACATCTATGATTTAGGTATTACAACATATCTTCATTTAACTCTTTCTCTACATAGATAACTCAAATACATACTCAGTAGAAACCCTTAGTGAAGAGTGAATCTTTGTGAGATCAGAGAGAGAATCTGTCCTACTGAAAAATGATAGTTAGTGGTAGATCTGAGACTAGAACCCAGAACTCCCTGTTGCTAGGTAAGCACACTTTCCACCACGCTGTACATATTCTGGCACCTCAGTAGAGTTTTCAGTGTTTAAAACAGAAACCAAAATGTTTATAGTGGCATCATTGCAAGTAAAGAGTAACATTAATGCTTTATATTTATCAATTTTTGATGGAATGTAGTTCTAAAATAGCTAAGATTTAAACCTGGGGAGAGCATAATTCTTGCTTTGACAGTACTTAAGCAGAAAAAAAACACTGCAAAGAGGTTGTGAATGTGAAACAACAGGTCAGGAAACAGACATAATGATGGCATTTTCTGTAAAGTAAAATGACGTAAAAGCAGATGTAGCTTATGTGAACTGTGCCAACCAAACCAAAAAAAAATTACGTTTAATAGTAACTCAAATTTGAGTATCTTTATAGTGATCAAACTTTGATAAATATCTTTAAAACACGAGTATTTTTGATGGGTGGCTTAGGCCACATATGCATTTTAATTTCTTTTCTCCTTTCCAGTAAAAGAACAAGAATCAAGAGACATGGGCTTGGTGATTAAGTTCCCCTAAAAAGCCAAGAGTGGGCATTTAGCCTGGCAGTTAAGATGCAGGTTAAGTTGTCCACATCCTATATAGGAGTACCTGGGTTCAGTCCCCGGCTCTGGCTCCTGACTACAGTTTCCTGCTAATGCAGATCCTGGAGGCAGCAGTGCTGGATGGCCGAAGCTACCAACATTGGAGATATCTAGATTGAGTTTCTCGCTTCTGGCTTTAGCCTAGCCCAATCCTGGCCATTGTGGGCACGTAGGGAGAGAATCTGCAGATAGGAGCTCCCTCTTATCTGTATGTCTCTCTGCCTCTCGAATAATCAAGTAAAACAATTTAAAAAGCGGAGTCCAAACTGGATAATTTTTAAGATCCTATCCAATTTTGCAATGAAGTGACTCCTATTTAAGCATTACAAAAATATTAACCTCTTTAAAAATAACTTTAATGGAAAAAAAGGAGGTCAACAGGAAGGGAGGGATGGCCGCTTAACCACCACATAAATTAACATTCACCCAAGGGTTCAATTTTTAATAGTAATTACATATAAAGCCACAAATGAATCTGGCTATGGGGAATCTCAAAATGAAATCTCTACCTCAGACCTATAGTTGATACTGAAACTTGCCATACATATGTTTGCCTCAGTCGCACTCTATTTCAAACATATTTAGAGATACTGGGAAGTGGGCTTAGGGAAACGTTCAAGTCAGTAACCACTTTAGCAGGCTTGTCCAGGCCAAGGCAACCAAGGAAACCCCATAAGGCCCTACTCTGGGAGGTGGTGTTGTGGCATAGCTGGTAGAGCCACCACCTGTGATGGCAGCAACCCATATGGGTGCCGGTTTAAGTCCTAGCTGCTCCACGTCTGATCCAGCTCCCTGCTAATGGCCTGGAAAAGGCAGCAGAAGATAACCCAGGTACTTGGAACCCTGCCACCCAGGTGGGAGACTTAGATTAAGCTCGTGACTCCTGGCTTCTGCCTGGTCCAGCCCTGGCTGTTATGGCCACCTGGGAAGTAAACCAGCAGAAGGAAGATCTGTCTATCCCCCACGCCCCCCAACTTTGACTTTCAAATAAATAAATAAATCCTTAAAAAAGAAGGCCCTACTCTGACCCCCTATGAACATAAGCATCTTCTTGAAACATAAACTGCGAAGCTCAACACATTTAGTCATGTGTAACTCTACTCTGTGGTTAATGTGCTTAAAGGTTACAAATCCCCCTTTAACGAAGTATTGTGTGACATATCGTCTGATCTTGGCAAGTGCACCCAACATAAACCTAACTGTGAATACAGAGGTTTACTATTGGTTCAACATATATAAGTTATACCTTTTTGGCCTCTAAAAGTTACGACATTTCCAGCTCAGAATATCTGAAATTAAACAACAAATACATGGCTTCTTTTACCTTCTGTAGGGTGAATGGCATCCAAGAAGAGTTGCTTGCTTGACCATTTATCCCCACTTCCTAGAAACAATGACAGAAAAGGAAAGGAAAGTGAAGCTGTACTCTTGGTATAAATACACAGACTACAAAAAATAAGACACTATAGAAAATAATTTAAATAGGAAATACCACACAAATGAAGCATATTATATTTCAATTATTTAATTCTCAAAATGGCATTTGCTAGCTAAAATAATAAGATGGCACAGGAAATGAATTAAAAATGAGCACATTTTTGTTTTATGAAATATATTGTTGGGTAATTTCTGTACTTTGATAATCTAAAGATCAGTAAAAGCAAAAGCTGACATTTTAACCTCAGGAATAATGTTTCTTTACCAGGATCAAAGCAAAAATGATATTATTATACAAAAAAAACCCAAAAAACTAAGAAGCCAATGTGGATGTGAAATAAAACCCCACTAAGTAAAAAGTGGGGAACACATAGACACATATGTCTACACATAGAAGATTGCTGCATTTAAAGCCTCATTCAAGAAACACGAAATGCTTCACATCTGGCCATGCAAGTTGGATGCAAATGGGCATCAGATGAGTAGGCTGATGGCAGTCATGACACCAACATGCAGGGAGAGGCTAACGAAAGCCCAACTTTCAGGACCTGTGGCTGCACTGAGCCAGATGGGAAGATGTAACCTATTATGAGAAAGAAGAAAAGCAGTCCTGAACTATGAGATTTTGAGATGAGCCCTGAAGAGGTTCAAGGGCCTATCCAGATCCTAACAATGACCTAGGCGTTCAGAGGAAAGGAGGGGGGAAGAGTGCAGTGAGTCTCTAGTGCCCTCTGGAAATAACAGGTGACTGAAGGAGGCTGGGAGAAGAGTCTGGCAAATGGCAAAGTCTACAGATGGGGGAAGAGCGAGGTTGTGACTTCCGAGTGGAAAAGAGGCCCACAAGAATCCTCAAGTATCAGAGGAAGTATAGGAATGCTGGGGCTCTCACATGAACGTGAAAGGAAGCAGGAGAGTGTGGCCACGGTCTGAAGGGTTGCCAGACATGAGAAAAACGAGAACAGTCAGAGAAAATAAATGGGTAAGAGGTCAAGAAGACTGAATTACAAAATTCACAAAATGTAGATGAGAAGCAGCAGTTCTGGGATCATACGGGGCTCTGAAAATAGAGACAAACACAGATCTGAGTGGGCCTCTCAATGAAGGAGATTTGCAATTAGCTGCAGAGTCTAGAACGAACGACAATGCCCGCGTTGGGATCGAATGGCACTGAAGCAAGCACAGGGGAGGAGAAGGCGAAGGCGGTGCACAGAAGCATTCCTCAGAGATGCAGTCACAACGGAGGCGGCCACAAAACCTGAGCGGAGGGTGGAAGGCGCCAATACCTTTTTCCGGAACATTAGGCTTCTCCTTTTTGTGCTTATATTTGCTGACAATTTTGTGGAATAAGTTCTTTTTCTGAGACTGGAAAGGACCTACAGACAATATTAATATAAATATATTTTAAGTTCACAAGGTGCCATAGAACAATATGGTGTGCTTTTAAACACTTTCCCCTCCTCCCTCCTGGGGAAGAAGCAGATTCAATCTTGCATCCTCACTCATCTAACTGGAGCGCTCAGCTCCTTCCTTGCAGCTTATTTAAACCCAGTGGTATTTTTCTTAGAAATGTACTGAGCAGAAGTCTCTGTTAGGGCTGGGAACTTCCCCAGCAGAAGCTGCAGACTTAGAAAGAGACTATGCCAATACCAGCACACAGCCGAGTCTGTAAGGGAGAAAAAGGTGACTCTAGCCTCCTGGAGACCATGAAGCAGGGGAGGCCATGTCCATTTCCCCTCTTCTACCAACTCTCTCAGGACAACAGCTGGCCTGAGAGTGTTAGATAGCTTTCTGGCTGTTTCTGAGGACATGCTAGAAGAAAACAAAAATCTAACTTAAAAATAGAAAAACATTTGTCAAAACCCTTTCTTTCCTGGGCAGGAGGAGAAGAAATCACAGATTCTATTTTTGTGTTCTCAGATAAAGAAAACAGAATCAAGATTTTTTTTTTTCAGTTAACAATCAGAAATATCAACAGCACTGACATCCCCCCCAATCAGGCACATGGCCTTCTACCATTTGTGGATAATCCTGTGTGAAACTGACTTAGTAATTTCACATAGCTGCTGTTTCCTCATCTGGAAACAGGATCATAATAGTGTCTAACTCCCAAGGTTGTTGTGAGGATTTAAAGTCAGCAGCTCCCTAAGATGCCCCTACCGCATCTCATACCTATCAGCGCCTGGACACACTGCCTCCTGGCTGGAAGAGAGCTGTCTGTACCCTCAGTCAGTCCCTTCACCCTACACTCCCTGTACTGCTAACATCATCAACTCTCTCTCTATAGTGGGCCATTCCATCCGTGTACAAACGCAGACAGTTCTCCCGACTTAGACAAGGAAAGGCCTCGTCTGCGCAAACTTTCCTTCCATTGGTTACTGGCCCAGTGCTTTGCTTCCCTCTGCAGCAGCAGTTCCCTCAGAGGGTCGCCTGCCTTCTCTGTTTGCAGTTTCTCTTTCCATTCCATCTTAAACCCAGTCTAACCAGGCTTCCGCCCTGCACTCAACAAAGACTGCTCTTTCGGGATCGTCAGTGACTGGTAAGCTGTGAAGGCTAATTGTCACTCCTCGTGGTACATGGCTCTGTTGGTAGCTTCTGACACAGCTGACAACTCTGGCTATACCCTTTGTCTAAATGTTTCCACCTCTGGCCTTCTGAGATACTGCCTTCTCTTGTTTCTTCTCCTCACTCACTGATACTCCCTTCTCTGCCTCCTTTGCTTCTTCGTCTTACTGTTGAAATGCCCTGGGCTTGGTCCTCTGTTTATTCTCATACTCTGGACACGACTTCCAGTCTCAAGGCTTCAGACACCAGCTATAGGCTAATGACTCACAAATGCACAGCAGAGCAAGACTCTTCCATTCTGCATATATGAAAAGCCAGCAACCTTACAATATCTCACAACAACCTCTGTGCATCATAGCCCCACTAATTTTGTAACCTGATACCCTGATAATTCCTTCCTTCTTCACTTTGCTCCTGCCGTACTGGCATCCTGGCTGTCCCTTGCATATGCAGACTCGCTCCTGCTTTTAGGACATTTGTGTTGCTCTTCCCTCTGCCTAGAAAATGCTCTTCCCCTAGGTAGCCACATGGCTACCTTCTTCCAGGCTTTGCTCAAGTATCTCTGGAACACTTGATTACAACGGCAACCTGACCCCATGTCTATCACTAGTGATATCCCTTTCCCTCACAAACTTTGTTCTTTTAACTGATTTCTGAAAATAGCTTTCTTGAAATATAACTCACATACTATACAACTCTTTTAAAGTATACAACTGAATAGTTTTATATCCAGATATTTGCAACCATCACCAATTTTAACGCATTCCATCACCTCAAAAGTAAACATCATACCTTTTAGCTATCACCCTTCTCATACTTGCATTGCTACCCCCCAAGCAATCACTAATCTACTTCATCCCTATAGATTTCCCTATTCTGGAGATTTCTGATACATGGATTCATGTAATATGTGGTTTCTGAGTGGCTTTCTGACATAGCATAATGTTTTCAAGACTCATCCACACTGTATCATGCATCAGGCTGAGTAATATTCCATTGTATGTATCTAACAGATTTTGTTTACCCTTTCAACAGCTGATGGACATATGGGATCACTTCTAGTTTTTGGGTAGGATAAATAACACAGTTATAAACATTTACATACAAGCTTTGGTGTGGATGAACGTGTTCACTTCTCTTCTGCATATACCATAATGGGGAAGTGCTGGGTCCTATGGTAACTCTAGGCTTAACCTTTTGAGGACCTGCAAACTAAGTACTAAAGTAGCTGCACCATTTTACATCCCCACTCACAGTGGATAAAGGTTTAAACTTCTCCACATCCTTGCCAAAATTTGTTATGTCTTTTTGATTATGACCATCATAAAGATGTAAAATAGTATCTCCCTTATTATGGTTTTTGAATTGCATTTCCTTGACAACTGATGATCCTTTCCTGAATTTATTAGCCATTTGTATATATTCTTAAGAGAAATGTCCATTCAAATTGCTTGCACTTTTAAAAATTATCTTTGTTATTTGTTTTACTGCTAAATTATATGTGTCTTTATATATCCTAGATAAAAGTCCTTTATCAGATATATGATTTGCAAATAGTTTCCCCCATTCTGTGGGATATCTTTTTCGCTTTCTTGGTAGTGTCTTTTGAAGTATAAAAGTTTTTAATTTTGATACAATCATTTGTCATCTTATCTTTTGTTGCTTTTGGGGACATATCTAAGGATCTGGCCAAATCTGAAGTCACAAAAATCTATACCTATGTTTTCTTTGAAAAGTTTACAGTTTTATCTCTCACATTGAAGTCTTTGATCCAGTCAAGTTTTATATACTGTCTGAGGAAAGTACGGGTCCAACTTCATGCATTCTTTGACATGCAGATATCCTGTGGTTCCAATATGAGCTTTTTGAAAAGACTATTATTTTCCTAATGAATAGTTTTAGCTCCCTTGTTGAAAATCAGTTTACCAAAAATGTGGAGTTTATTTTTGGACTCTCAGTTCTATTTCCTTGATTTATATGTCTGTCTTTATGCCAGTACAAAGTTGTCTTGACTACTGTTGTTTTGTAGTCAGTTTGGAAATCAATTAATACTTTTTCTCAAGACTATTCTGGCCATTCTGAATCTCTTGTAATTCCATATTAATTTTGGATTTCTTTAACAATTCCTTCAAAGAAGTGAGTTCAGGTTCTGAGAGAACTAAGATGAATCTACATCTGTTTGGGGGCATATTTCCAACTTAACAATATTAAATACTACAACCCATTAACATTTTTTTCACTTATTTCTGTCATCTTTCTCTCAGCAATGTTTCTGTAGTTTTCATTGCGTTGTACTTCTTTTGTTAAATTTATTCCTAAAGAATTGAAAATGAATCTTGATGTGAATGGAAGGGGAGAGGGAGCGGGAGAGGGGAGGGTTGTGGGTGGGAGGGAAGTTATGGGAGGGGGAAGCCATTGTAATCCATAAGCTGTACACTGGAAATTTATATTCATTAAATAAAAGTTAAAAAAAAATTTATTCCTAAGTACTTTATTCTTTTTGATGCTATTATAAATGAAATTGTTTTCCTAATTTCATCTTTGGATTGTTCAGTATAAATGCACAGAATTACCATTAATTTTTGCCAAATTAAATCATGCGACTCCATTATTAGCTATAATAGTTTCTAGCATTTTTTTTAGGGTTTTCTATATGTAAGATCATGTCACGTGAGGCTAGAGATAGGTTTTTCACCTTCTTTCAAATCCAGATGCCTTTTGTTTCTTTTTCTCACCTAACAATGCTGGCTACAAGCTCCAGTTGAATAGAAATGGTGAGAGAGGACATTCTTGTCTGTTGTTTGGTACACAGAAAGCACCCACTCTTTGACACTTAAATATTATGCTAGGTGTATGGTTTGGGAGACCCTTTTAACCAGGTGGAGGAAGCTTCCTTCTACTACTAGTTTGTTGAGTGTTTTACCATGAAAAGGTTTTGGATTTTGCTAAGTGCTTTTTCTTACATCTACTGAGACGATCATATTTTGCTTTAATGGCTTAGTGTATGGTATATTCTGGAGACTGCTCCATGTTCATTTAAGAAGAATGTATATTCTGCTGTTCTAGGGGAAAGTATCCTATGTATGTCTGCGAGTTAGTTTATAGTGTTGTTCAGGTCTTCTCTTTCCTTATTTATTGTCTGGAATCTCCAGACAATATGTAAGTCTTAAACAATAAGGAAAGCATATAATGTGCTTGAAGGCAAGAAGTGCTATGGAAAAAAAGAAAAGAGTGATAGAGCAGCAAGGCATAAGATCAACAAGGAAAATAGAAGACTTTAAATAAGAAACACTGTTTTCATTCACAGATATCATCTAAGATATAATCTGTGGTGCTGAGTACACCACAGGTTCTCAATAAACATTTGTTTCACAGACAAATAAACAAAGCTCTACAAACACTGCTTGGCATGAAGCAGAGCTCAAGGAATGGCATTTGCCGCGATGTAACTGACATCACATCTGCACGGTGTTTTCTGATGATTACACCAAGTCATCATTCTAAATAACCAATAGCGAAACTTCTGAACTGGCTGAAACTGGTTTGAAATGGAAATACAAAATGCTCCCTTGTTTACATCTTTGGGAAAAATGAGAAAGAAGAGAAAAGAAAATAAATTTAACAAGCACAAAGACAATGTTTCCATGTACATACTACACTATATTACAGGATTGTTTTTATTTAAATTTTTGCAATCATTTCCTCTTGTATTTTTTGCACTCTAAGAAACTCCAGACCAGTGCACCTGAATGACACACAGGCAACCCTGAAAAGGGAAGCAGGAAAAAGAAGAGAAACAATTCTGAGACTTCGCAGGATCACAGCAATCCTGGGGATTTACTTGCAGGAAAATAACATTAATAACTGTGGTTCATAGAGAAAATGACATAAAAAAGGGGTTCACAGAAGCAAACAGCTTTAATATATGAAATGGGTTAGGAATGAAAAAAATAGGATATATCTTTGCAGAACCAACCATACTAAGAGAAATCTAGAAAGTATAATTTAAGAACAAAGCTAAAGATAAAGCTTGTCAATTTTAAAATGAGAAAAGAACATCCAGAGTGGTTTTATACATAGAAGAGCTTATGTAAACTTACATTTTTAAAATTCCTTGTTTCTAGTCCCCAAACTACAGCTATATAACTACATTAAATAAACTACAACTTCAGATAAAAAACTGACACACTTGAAAGGAAAGTAATTGATACGATCTAATTGCAGTCAATAAACAGCAATTTTAGAGTCAAGGAGTGAACAATTTGATCTCTGCCCATCAGTGTGGTACATTTATGTTTGATAGTCAAAAGAAATAAGTCAAAATTGGAATAAAAGTAAGTATAAGGGAATTCACTGCTACCTTTTTTTTTTTACTTAGATTATTGCTAACATTAACACAAAAGTGTCCACGGAGGAGAAAAAAGGTAGAAAGTGAAAAGCAGAGGAAAGTGTTCTAGAAGGACCTTTACTTTACTACTACCTTAAGCTTCCACCCAACCTCTTTCTCCACCAAATTTCTTGAGAAAATACTTGCATCAGCTTCAGCTTCCTTAGGACAGAAGCACTTGCTGCTAGTATACAAAGCAGCATAGGTCTCCACTTATGAGTCTGAATAAAATGGTCCATGTTCTAAAGGTACTAATCTCCTCTGCACCTCTGCTTCAGGGTGGGGTAAGGAATAGCAGTGCCAAACCACAAGCAAACAGGATAACAGGCTGCCTGCAGACATCAGGAACAAGCATTCCCAAACATTAATGCTGCTCAAGGTTTGCTGGAAAATGGCCACTGTTTTAGGTGAGAAGTTGTAGTGACACGGGAGCAACTTTCGTGTTAAACTGGTATGATAATTTTTCAAGGTCAGCAGGGTATTGAGCAAATCCTCATCTTGAGAACTGTTGTGAGAAACAAATGCCCAGCATAATGCTGACGATGGTGGCTTTTGGCCAGGTACTACAGTTTTTATGTTTTTAAGCTATAAAAGTCAGGGGTTTATTTCTAAGACTACGCTGTCATTTTTGTTTTGGACACATAAGTAATAAATTACCAACGAAACAATAAAGTCCTTTGCAATAAGTCATGGCAAAGTGCTTCTAGCAGCTGGGCATATAGATCTGCTGACATGAATATGTTAAGATTGACTGAGGAGGAGGAGCCACCTCATTGGGCTGAATAAGCACGCTTTATTGTGGAACACAAGCTTATATTAAGAATACCTTTTTTATATCTGCCAATGTGCTGTTGCCATTATCATGAAAAAGTTAGGTGGCACTGAAGATTTCCCAACAGACACAGGGAATACAGAGTTCTGTCCAACCTCGAAACTCTGTCTTCCTTGGAGGAAAGGCTGCGTCAGATTTCAGTTCTCTAAGGTTGAAAGTATCCTTACTTCGGCCCAATTCCAAACAGGGGATTTTGTCTTCAATGTTTTATTCTATAAATCTGTCTCTGAGTTTTTTTTTAAACTTTCAAATCCTTAGCCACTTTTAATTTCAATCTTAAAATATAAGTGTGGATTTGGAAAAAAAATGAGAAAGACCAATAGTATGCTTGTTAATGGGCCCAGGAACTATGTAAAGAGACGAAGGAGAAAGGAGATGTGAAGTCCAGGGTCAAGGTGAGCATAATTTAAACACTTGGAATTGAACTCAGTTTTCTTTTTTTCCATGACCCTACATCTGTTTTAAAACTACTATTGTACAGAGAACTCTTGACTTCAGATACTTCTGTAAACAATATTTATACATCAGCAGTACAAATAAGATGTCAAAACGAATCTCTTAGGAAGTTGCCACTAAATTTAGACTTACACGTAAAGCTTTCAATCAAAAATATACACAAATAACTATGAGAGATAACAGAAAATATTCTAAGATTGGGTTGCTCCAATTGAACTGCATTGGGAGTTTGATGGATTATAATCTACTGGATAATATGTTCTTAGAAGTAAAGAGAAATTCTATTCCTAAATTGTAATGTCCTATCATAAAATAGCCCAAGCTCAGTAGGAGGAAGATGGCATTTAAAGCTATTTTCACAGCAGAGTTTTTGATAAGACCTCTTACCTGGACATAAAGGAAAAGGCAGAGGCAGAGGGTGGACAATGGGAAAAGTGCAGAGAGCACTCAGAGAAAGAGAAGTACTGGGAAAATACAAGAGTAAAACCAAGCAGATACTATGATTCTGATTCTGATAATAACTGTATGAATGCACATATAATAATTTCTTTAAGAAACTATACTTCAGAAAAACTCATTTTATGTAACATAAAGTACCTATAAAGGTACCAAATATAAAGCAGGAAACAAATATAATGAATGCTGCATGGTAACAAATAGAACATAGAATCAAATGCAGAAAAACGGCACATTTTTGGGCAAAAATGAGGTTTCCTCTGGACATAGGCTCTTTTACTAATGAAGTAATGATCTCATATACAGTGTTTGCTTTGAACAGTTCATTATGCAAAGATACAAAGGGTCTAGAGTCTAAGAAAACAATCTAATGTATCCCCTAAAGATTGGGCAATTATAGCACAGCTGGTATGATAATTTCATTAATAACTTGTAGTGTAGTACACTGGTGCTGCTAATGCCCAAATTACAATCAGTCTCAAATACTATTTCATTCGTTTGTTAAAGAATACATTATTTAATTTCTGTTTTATTTTAATTGCTACATGAATTATATTGTGGAGCAAAATCTAAGTCTTCCTACATATGTACATAATTATTGATATTCTGCTTAAGAACCACTGACTTTGTGGCATGAGAGGAATAATGAGAAAGATGATATTGCACAAAGTATAATCCAAAGCTCCCAAGAGCTATTTGACATCAAAAGAATTACTGTTAATCTCAGCTGGGAGAGGAAAATCACATAACAGACAATTAGGACCCAAGAGAAGGTTTCATGAAAATAGAACCTAACTTCAGGATTTTATAGCTTTACAAATGTACACTTATTGTTACATTCCCTGATAGATAATTTGGCCAACTTGAGAGCTCTAAAATGAACGTCTTGAACTCTAAGAATTGGAAGAAAGAGTACATCCTAGACATCAATCAATTAAGTTCCATTTTATTGGCTTGTCAGGTATTCATCAGCAATTTTAAGTCCAAGAATTATGGGAGCTCAAGATGCCTGGTATCTTTGGGCTCATGGACTACTCTGCCTATTCCTAAATATCTCCTGGGCATAGGCTGTCATTTCACCTGGTAATCCATTATGGCACTCAGCTACCTACCTGTCAGCAAGTCTACTTTATTTCTTTCCCTCCCTATCTTGGATGACCCATGATAAAACACTATTTTCCCAGATGAGCAAACCTGGTGGTGCAACAACATTTCTTTTTTAGTTCTTTATTCACTAGACTTGCTTTTATTAGCCTCAGAGGAAAGCCAAGCTAATTCTAAAATGACTTTTATGTACCTCCCTGCCTTCAATCATGTAGGGGAAGTTTTCTTCAGTCTTTTAGTTCTGTCTTCAGGTACAGATCTCAAAGAGTGCCTCTTATGTTGTGGCAATACCAGTGTGCAAAGGGTTTTTAGGTCTTGAGGGAGAGAGGTTTTGGTTTTTTTTAGAGAAGAAACCATAATTTTCCCTAGGAAATAGACCTTAAATATTCCCTCAAAATCTTTGAAACCATCTCTCACATCAATATTTACATCTATCATCTATCTAACAAAATACACAAAAGAAGGAAATTAATCTGATTTGACACAGAGCAAGCAACAAGCAACCACCCTGAAGGATAATTACAAGAACTCCTCCATCAAACCCTGCTCAGAATTTGATTCTGACAGCAACTACAGCTCAGCCACACCAGTTCTTCAGCTCTCTATTCCTCGTCATTACAGGAGAACTAAATTAATGGAGAATTTCTCAGTGGTATAGAAAAATTAGAGATACAATTTCTCTATCAAGCTTTAGAACTAAAGTCACATCAGAAGACAAGTTTCCTATTGATGACAATGCTATCAAGTTGGGAAAGTGACAAATCTTCAAATCTTGCTTGAGATGTCCTGCGCAGGGCAAGATGTTTAGCACCCTAGTTCCTTGCCCCACAACTGTCAACAGTGGTTTCAAGTCTTGAGATCATTGAAAATGTCTTTAAAAAGTCCCCTTTTGGGCCGGCGCCGCGGCTCAGTAGGCTAATCCTCTGCCTGTGGCGCCAGCACACCGGGTTCTAGTCCCAGTTGGGGCGCCAGATTCTGTCCCAGTTGTTCCTCTTCCAGGCCAGCTCTCTGCTGTGGCCCGGGAGGGCAGTGGAGGGTGGCCCAGGTACTCGGGCCCTGCACCCACATGGGAGACCAAGAGGAAGCACCTGGCTCCTGGCTTCAGATCAGCACAGTGCATTGGCCACAGCGTGCCAGCCGTAGCAGCCATTTGGGGGGTGAACCAACGGAAGGAAGACCTTTCTCTCTGTCTCTCTCTCTATGTCTAACTCTGCCTGTCCAAAAAAAAAAAAAAAAAAAAAAGTCCCCTTGCAGGGCTGCTTCTGATGAATGCTGACATCCACCCAAGTCAAGTTGATCACTTTAAATATTCCCTGATATCCTTGAAAATAAATATGCTAAACAAAGCACTTTTCCAAATTTAACTAAACCAGTATCTATATCTATGTATTGATATCTCCCTATATATACTACCGGAGTAGTATATATTTATTTTCATTTGGTCCGTACTGCCAATAAAGAATAGGGTCTGGTTATCAGGTAAATTGAATGATTTCAGTCCCGGAATCCAAGCTGTAGGAGACATGGGAACAGAAGAATTGAACTCAACCAGCAGATTCAAACACAGCTTGACTGCACCTTTAACGACAAATGCTTACACTGAGATGCCAGTGGACAGAGGCTTGGAGAATCAAGAAGGAAAAAAGGGAGGTGGGAACCATGATTATTGTAGAAAGCAACCTGCAATGCTCTCTACTGTCTCAATCCTAAATCTAAGTACTGTACATATCTAAAGGGAGAGACCTGAGCTTAGCAGAGGGGTCTGCGGAGATTGTGAGCATGTAGGGAGGTGCAGGTCAAATCTAACCTTTGCTGGTTTTCGTGGACTCTGAGGACATGTTCCCAGTCTTCTTCTTTTTTCTTGGGACAGGTACACATTTCCGGTCAAATGAAACAGGACTATATTGAGGGAGGCTGTTGAATTTTTTTTCAAACTCTTCATCCAGCTTCGATGAACTATGAAAAGGGGTGAGGGAATTAATCAATACATGAGCAAATATTTGAACAGAAAATGGTAAGAGATACATACTGAGGATACTCCATTTGAAAATAGGTCCTTGGGAATTGGGAAGTATTAAATAAATTCTGTGCAAGCAAAACACATCTTTTCACAGAAGCTTGAGAAGACTTATCAACACAGTTTCTTAGTAAACTCACATGACAAGTAATATAGAAAAGTAGAAATATCATTCAAAGTATTAGAACTCTTTCAAGTGGAGAATTTGCCATTCTCTCCCTTGGCATGATAATCTTTCATAAGGTTCAGTGCAAAGTATACTCTATACAGGCTCATTTCTCATTCCAAAGATTCACAAAAACATGTACAAGCAAGTGTGTACAAGTATATGTATACAAGAATATGATATACTGATAGCTTTGAAAAATTTGATTTTTTAAAAAATGTATTGACTAATGCTTGATTAAAATAGATATTCACAAATATAAAATAAACCAATTTTGAGTAGTAGAGAATGAGTTGATTAGGGTGAGTACTATTGATGAGAACATGCTGGCAGACACAACCCCACTTTAACTTAAGCCACCAATGACTTTAAAAAAATGCCAGTGACCCTGGGACCAGCACTGTGGTGTAGTGGGTTAAAGCCCTGGCTTGTGGCACCGGCATCCCATATGGGCACCGGTTCAAGTCCTAGCTGCTCCACTTTTGATCCTGTTCCTGGCTCCTGGCTTTGGGTCACCACAGCTCCGGCCAATGCAGCCACTCGGGGAGTGAACAAGTGGATGGAAGACCTCTTTCGCTCTCTGTAATTCTCTTTCAAATAAATAAAATAAATCTTTTTTCATAAACTATTATTATAATCATTTTTAAAGCCTGTTTTTTAAAAAAGATTTTTATTTATTTATTTGAAAGGCAGAGTCACAGAGAGGCAAAGGCAGAGAGAAAAAAAGAGAGTTCTTCCATCCATTGGTTCATTCTCCAAATGTCTACAATGGCTGGAGCTGTGCCAATCCAAAGCCAAGAGCCAGGAGCCAGGAGCTTCTTCTGGGTCTCCCATATGTCATCCCATATGGATGCAGGGGTCCAAGGACTTGACTTGGGCCATCTTCTACTGCTTTCCCAGGCCATAGCAGAGAGCTGGATTGGAAGTGGAGCAGCCGGGACTTGAACTGGTACCCATGTGGTATGCCAGCACTGCAGGCGATGGCTTTACCTGTTACTCCATAGCACCGGCCTCTAAAATAAATCTTAAAAAAATAAAATAAAATGCTACCAGCCAAGATGGCAAATCCTTGGGCTGATTTTGAAACTGCCTGTAAAAGTCCCTCCCCTACAACCTCCAGCAATGGCAGTGCACCTCTGGGTTCTAGGCTGGCTACTGACTTTTTAACTAAGGTGTAACTTAGATGGGAGAAGCTGCAGAAGAACTACTTTAGTGCCCACTTATAGGAAGTTAATGTAAGGGGCTGGTGCTGCAGAGTAGCAGGTAAAACCACCACCTGCAGTACTGGCATCCCATGTGGGCACCGGTTTGAGTCCTTGCTGCTCCACTTCTCATCCAGCTTTCTGCTATGGTCTGGGAAAGCAGTAGAAGATGGCCCAAGCCCTTGTGCCTCTGCATCCGTGTGGGAGACCTGGATGAAGCTCCTGGCTCCTGGCTTTGGACCGGCACAGCTCTGGCCATTGAGGCTAAGTGGGGAGTGAACCAGTGGACAGAAGACCTCTCTCTGCATCTCCTCCTCTCTCTGTATAACTCTGAAGTTATGGGGGGGGGGGGAAGCCACTGCAATCCAAAAGCTGTACTTTGGAAATTTATATTTATTAAATAAAAGTTTTAAAAAAAGGAATTTAATGTGTTAGGTTTCTAGCTAAGGGATGTGCTTGAGATGTTACCACCTATGATAGTTCTCAGTGTTGGAGGAACATACAACATTTGGGAAGAAGAGGTAAGACAGTCAGATGACAGTCTCAGAATGGTCAACAGAAAATGACCATTACTAAGTTCTATCAAAGCAGAGGGAGTGGATGGTGACAACCCTTCCTTAATTGCTTTTCTCATTCAGTCAGAAATATGTTTATAATGATGGAAATTTTGATACTAAGCAGGCACTATTAGAAAGTTATCTATAAAGACACAAAATTTCAAACATTATGAATACCCAAAAGAAAATTGTGAAAAAGCCAGCTGTAATTCATAAGATCTCTTGGGACTGTTGCTTTTCTTCTTTTTTAAAGGAGAACTGATAATCACGCATGTTTCTCTTGGAGAGATCTATAAAACTAGCACTGCTATTACGGATGTGAAGTTTTCTTGGCCACTGTTAACCAAACAGGTGGCACATTTTCTGACATTAAAAAGGTTTGCAATGTTCATCTACAAACACCAGAGAAGACAAATGACCTCACATTTCTCACTGCTCAGGCACTGCACTGATGTGTTCTAAATAAGTCAGACCCAAAAGTCTGACCCCCCTGCACCCCATGGGAGACCAGGATAAGCACCTGGCTCCTGCCTTTGGATCAGCGCGCTGCGCCGGCCACGGTGGCCATTGGAGGGTGAACCAGCGGTAAAGGAAGACCTTTCTCTCTGTCTCTCTCTCACTGTCCACTCTGCCTGTCAAAAAAAAAAAAAGAGTCTGACCCTGACCAGCCACTATGTAAAGTGGGGAGGGAGTAAACGGTACACGTGCAGCTTCCTCAGAAATGAACAGACCACATACACGCAGGTCACACAGCACTCTCTTCACAGGAGCAGACTTCTAAAACACTGTTCACTCAGCTTGTCCCTAAAGACTGGTGAGAATGCAAAGGGTATTTCATGTAAAATGCATATTATGCAGGGAAAAAAAAACTATGAATGGATTTCAGTTCTTTTTGCCTCCAAATTAATTTATTTCTATTTTCTATGAATTTTCTGAAATATCCTCTTATTTCTCATATAGCTTCAGCAGTTTCTTTTTTTAAGATTTATTTATTTATTTATAAGTCAAAATTACAGAGAGACAGGGAGAGAGAGGAAAGAAAGGGAGAGAGAAGGAGAGAGAGAAATCTTTCATCCACTGTTTCACTCCCCAGATGACCACAACACCCAGGGCTAGGCCAGGCCAAAGCCTGGAGCCAGGAGCTTCTTCTGGGTCTCCCACATGGCTGCAGGGGCCCAAGCACCTGGGCCATCTTCCGCTGCTTTCCCAGGCACATTCACAGGGAGTTGGATCAGAAGTGGCGCTGCCTAGACTCGAACCAGCGCCCACATGGTATGCCAGTGATGCAGGTGGCATCTTAACCTGCTTCACCACAATGCCACCCACATTCAGGAGTTTCTAATGGAAGCATCAGAGATACTTCTGTTGGAGAGCCTTAACACTGCCTTCTCTCCCTAAGATTTTACATCGTCTCCAACATGTGTAGACTAACAATTGGGCTGGATGCTCAGTGGTCACCTTTCCTAGGAAATTCTGCATGCGAAAGTATCATTTGATAATTACAAATGTGGAGATTCTCATGACGTTATTTAAGCATACAGTAAGCAAAACTAATTTGAAGTACTTTGAATTTTTTAAAATATTAGAAGTGAAATATATAAAATTATAAACATATCATTTATATAAATAATCTTGAAGAGCCAGCACCATGGGAAATAATTTATATCCTCTCACTTTGTGATAACCTACAGAATTAGAATTAACCAGACTTGAAAGCACATATACTTCCAAAAAATATTATATTATTCCATAAACATAAATGCAAATATTATGAATAAACCAAATACAATTCATCTAATGCATAAAATTTGCATACCTTTAAATACACTTATGAAAAAATATGGAGAATGTAAAAATGTACTTATTTCTATTCAACACATTCTTTTCAAATGAGGCTAATGAGAAATCTCAAAGGATTTTCAAAATAGCACAATTGAATAAGCAGATATTTCCTCAGTATGTAAAGTATGGGATCTCTTAACTTGCTAACAAAATGCTTTATATTTTCAAGATTACTATTAAGAATCTTTGGCATAACATTAAATACCAAAAAATTCTTACTGATTTTATCTGATGTATGCCATTGTTTAATACTACATTTCAATACATAATTAATGTATTGAATGGGCTCTGTACCAGGAGAATATTCAAACTAATATTTTCATCTTATAGCAACAGAACTCAGGTTAAATAAAACAAGGTTAAGTACCAAAGTATAATCTTATTTGCTTTACATTTTTCAGCTGTCATATTACTTTGCAAAGATGTACACACATTTAGAAATATTAAGCAAAGTACAAACAGTAGGTAAAATGGGTAAATTTAAACACACTAGTAATAGCCATCCTAAGTTTCAGAAGGGAGAATGAATTCTGATGATATTAAAAGATTTACCATGTCACACCACTATTACATGGTGGACCCTGATTCAATAGCAGGCCCAAGCCTAAAAGCTGCACATTTTCTGCTGTATCTAAAATGTGAATGACATCATCACTCATACAATTATGTTAACAGCAGGCATCAAGTGATACACTTGCTTTGTGTTCACTAACGTGCTTGTCAAGATTGTATTGAGTGCTGAGTGGATAGTCAGTGTATAAGCAGTTAGTGACTCATGGCTACCCTGGAAATCCTTCTGCCCGTAGGGCTGGAGCAGTGTGGTTGGACTAGGCTCACGGGTCAGGCACTTACCTAAGGAAAGAGTCCTCCCTTGGCTTTGTTTTCTTGAACTTCTTGCTCCCACTGGTTCCACTCTGGTTAAATGTCCAGCTTTCTTCATTCCAACACCCTTCGTGATCAGAGGAGTTTCCTTTTCCTGAGCTTCGTTTTCCTAAGGAAAGTGAAGAGCAAGGATATGCTCAGTAAACTGCGTTAAGTGGGAGATTATTTGCTTGACAAATAACCTCTCGACTCCTCAGATAGCACATGATGCTATTTGTAAAAATTAAGAGTGATTTATGCTGGACCACCTTTAATAACAGAACATGCAAAAAAGTGACTTGCAGTTTCTGAGATGAATTGTCTTATAATTCAACAGGTATCATGTGACTTAAGAGATAGATTAACTAAAGTATGGGAGCCTTCTGATGATGGACTCTACTAATTCTCATTTCTGCAATAGTCACTGGAATGACATCCCTAAAGAACTATGTACCATTCAGTATCTTTATTCAGGGCTTGTTAGACCTGTGACTCACACATCTCTTGTTAGAATATACTTGGCAGGAGGCAGTCACCTAGTCATATGCTAAGTTTTAAAATAGATGAGTTTATACAAAATAGTCTATGGAATAAAGGTATATACAGTAACTACTTTCTGGATTTTACCATGTTTTAAAGAGCCTTTCACTTCAACTGTAGTCTTGTTTATCTCTTGGAGAAAGGGCATTTGCATCTGGAGTCTACAGGACAAGATTTGGCCAAATACTCACAGATTTGCTGCATACAGGAAATTCCAACAGTTTTAAAAACCAAGAGCAGGCATTATGGCTCAGTGGATAAAGTCACAACTTGGGACACCTGCATTCCATACTTCAGTGTCAAATTTTGAGTCCCAGCTAGTCTGGGCTTCCAATCTAGCTTCCTGCTAATATGCCTGGAAAGCAGCAGATGATGGCCAAAGTACTTGGGTTCCTGCCACCCACATAACCTGGATGAAGTTCCTGGCTTCTGGTTTCAACCTGGCCTAACACCAGCTGTTGTGGTCATTTGGGGAGTGAACCAGCAGATGGAAATTTCTCTCACTTTCTCCTCTCTTTCTCTCTCCCTCTTCTCTGTTTCTGTGTCTTTCAAACAAATCAATCTATTTTTTTTTTAAAAAGCTCTAAATATAATACTAATTAATCCTTCAAAACAAAGAGATAGTCCATATCAGGGTTTTTTTTTTTTAAGATTTGAATTACATTAAGCTGAGAACTATCTACAAAATACATCCTTTCCTTAAGGGTGCTAGAAAATACATAGGAAAAACAACAAATGCACACAAATATATTATTTTGATACCATGTTGCTCTTTGGAGCAGTTCTGTTCAATAGGTTTAAGGAACAATTCAGGTTGGTTTTTGTACTCTGCACATTGTAGAAGTCACTCACCTCTGTCCACATTAGCTCGCAGAGAGGTGAGCATGCCCTCCGACACCAGGGTTTTATACAGAGCACCTTTGCAAGACCTCTCGGATTTCCTGGAGCCACAAGTCTCTATTTTTCTGTGACAGTCACTGTCCTCAGGTTTGGCCTGTGTGGATAGGCTGGGTGGTAGTGCATCCTCCGTAGGGGTCAGTGGTTCCGCTTTGATTCCCTCTGGTGCCTCACCAGAAATGCTCTTGCTGGCAGAAAGACTAATGAAATCCGGAGGTCTCGACTCTTTGGTGGTGTCCAAGGCTTTCTCCTTGGACATTTTCTTCTCTCTTGATTTCACTTTTTTCTTTTGGGGCTTGGCATCCAAAATGCTTCCCTTGCCACTTGACGTGCGGACTTTTTTGCGCGGGGCCTCTCCAAGTTTCTCAATGCCCCAGTCTCCTTTTGCAACAGCTTCAATGGTGTATATGACGCTCTCAATGTCAGACTCTGAAGACTGTCTCTTTTTGCAGGTCTTCTTGGGTGTGGATTTATCATTTCCATGTCGATCCATTTTGCTTTTCTTCTTTTTCTTTTTTAGTTTTTCTGGTTTGTTTAATGCTGTGGGGTCCTCGATGATCATGATTCCATGGGGACGGCACATGTGATCCTTTCTACTGGGAACATCACTGATTATTATCTTGCTACTGGCAGAATAAGAAAAATCAGGGAAGTGACTACATTTTTTATCTTCATCTAATTCTTCCTTTCTAATTTCTTTGGGGTCTTCCATTTTTATAGCCATTACATCACCCATTTGTAACTCCTCAAAATTTCTTAATTCTTTAGAATCCCTTACATTTTCTTTAGATGACTTTTCAAATTCTGCTTCCTTCGGTAACCTGGCTTCATCCGTTTTCTCCATTTTTATTTCTCTTTCTTCCTTTCCCTTCTCCAAGTCTTTAATTCTTCCACCATCCGATTCTTTTGCTTTCATTAGCTTCGATTCTTCCATTTTCACTCCTTCTGATGCCAGGCACATCTAAACAGTTAAAACAAAATGGAGGAACTCAAAAATTAAGCTCATTGTTCCATATTCATTATTAGTTTAAACTTTTCCATTAATTCCCCTTAAAAAAAAAAAACAAAAAACAAAAAAAACCCCTACAGCTTCTAACTGAGCAATGATCAGCCCACTTTTGTCAAACTAACTTAAGTGATTCAAATTAATAGAAAGTTGTAGACACTGCAAAATGCATCAAACATCAGACATACACATGACTTATTATTTTACAGCTTTGTCAGATGATTTTCCTATGAAAACAAAACTTGGTAAGACAAGAGGATGTGATCCACGGTTGAAGAACCCATTATTAACTTGTGACCTAGAAGAAGTCACCTCAGTCCTCACTTCTCTGAGGCCTTTATGAAATGGAAACGATTCTATTTTAGAGGAGGCGCCATGTGAGATACTGCATTCAGAGCAGCACTAAGTTAACCACCCCAAAACGCTGTTCAGATGACTACCTTTACTTTTTCTCCATGGGAAATGAGGAAAATAGCAATAATTTCTACTTAATCATTTGAAATTAGAAATGATATGATTCATTAAACAACTATAGAACGTTTTAGTTAACGAACAAAACATTATTGGTCCACAAAGACTGACAGACAAATCTAAAGACATAAAAGCTCAAAAACAAAGTTTTTTTTTTTAAAAAAAATTATTATTAATATATTTGAAAGGCAGAAGAACACAGAGTGTTCTATCATCCTCTGGTTCATTCCCCAAATCAAGGCCAGGGCTGGGCCAAGCCAAAGCCAGGAGCATAGAATTCAATCCAGGGCCAGACAAGGGTGGCAGGAACCCAAATACTTGAGTCATCACCTGCTGCCTTCCAGGATGCACAATAGCTGGAATTTGGAATTCAAAGTGGAGCTAGGATTGGAACCCAAGCACTTTGATAAGGGATGTGGGCATTAAGCAGTGCCTTAACCACTGTGCCAAAAGCCCATACCTGTTTTTGTTTGTTTGTTTTGTACTCATTTAATTTTGGTAGCAAATTTAATCTGATCTACATTTATTTGGCTTCAAATTCTGAACTGAACCAAGGTTGAATAGTTTATCTCAGTTAATATTTTGTTATTGGAATAGTAATGCATTTGAATATAAAATGGGAAATTACATGAAGTAAGATATATCTACCATATCATTTTTCTAAAACCTGAAAAATTCTGAATATAAAATCATATCTGGCCTCACTTAGATTTTTAAATTCTTCACCCAAACTCCCCATATTTTATATGCAGGACACTCAAGAAGAAAGTAGATGTTTCTCTTTATCTACTTAGGTCTCTTAAAGCTTCAATCTACAAGTATTTTCTACAAGGGAAATTGAAACTTATTGTAAAATTTATTTTCAGTTTCTTGGTTTTCAATCATAAACACTTAATATTAAAATTCACAAATATCACACACCACAGTGGCACTGAAGATACAGAATTAGTAAGATCAGCTTTCTGCCTTTGAGGACTTTACCAAGATCCTGGTGATGCTGATTTGGCCAAGGGCAGCAGACATCTTAGTCATAACTTGCTTGATCTACTTTGCAATAACAATTTGGAGAAAACAGAGTGTGGTGCTTGCTTAGTCAATACAAAATCAAGGACATGAGCAGGAAACAGATCCATTTTTAAAAATCATCACCTTATCAAATGGCAAGTTGTCAGAGATCGTTAACATCTGTACCATTCACTTTTAAAATAGATAACACACTGAATTAAGTATCAGATGCTCTTTTGCCTAATTTTTTTTTCCTTAGTACTTTCAATGCACCATGAATCTTTCTGTGAGATTATGTTATGATTAGTAAATCTGGGAAGAAATTGGAGGAGGGGTGGGGAAGGCAGACAGTGCAAATTTTAAAAAACGAACATTACAAGAGTGTCCAGATCTTCAAATCATTTACCAAGGAAGATCTGAAATATTAGGAATTCACAACAGAGCTGCCTTTTTCAAGAACTTAGTGCAATTTAACTTTTAGAACCGAGTAAGTGACTATAAACACTGAGAACTTCCCTTTATTAAAACTAACCAGAAATAGGCTAAAGCAAAATGCTATCTTAATTCTGAAGCACTGATATATTTAATCTGCCTTGCATGTTTTTATTCTTATGGGAGAATGTGCTGTTTTTGTATAAATTTTGAAATAATTTTTATTTTCCTTCCTCAAACTATCCTAGCCCCTCATGAATAAACTATCTTATGATAGGAGAGAGACTATTAGTTTTGAAAAGAAGGCCAGAAAGGCATTCTCAGGGTAAATTTTATGGTTTTTAGACCACTAGCACTGTGGTAGCCTTTAATAGGTCATTTCAGGGACCTTTTACCATATAGGCACTGGTTTTTATAGTGCCACAGCAATACTTTGCATTTGAACAGGTTCATCTTAGTAAACCTAATAATACTTTGCAAACTCTATTCTCTGCCTCAATATTTTTCAAAGTGATTCTCATCACCCCTGATAGAATTCTACAGCTAGGAATGAAATGGAACAAATGCAGACATTCACTCTGGGGACATATTCTGGGAAATAGCATAATATTTCTTGTGTAGGTAATTACACCAAACACCAGTCATGCTTTACTTCCTTGTTTCAGGATCTTAAAAGGTTTTTTTTTTTCCCACAAATAGAGTATGTTAATCCTAAATTATAAGAAAAACAATTATATCGCTGCAAGTAAAACTGTAAAAGAAAACAAATAACTCTGAATTAAAAACTACAAATCACAAATCTACTCACAAGCCAAAAACCAAACTAGACTTTCAAGGAGTTGGGTTATCTAATTTAACCTTCCCAATGCAGGAATTCATGAGACTTAACCAACTTTTATATAACGACAGCAAGCATGTTACTGTATTATAAAGCTGTTCTATTTGAATTTTTAAAATATTGGGCAAAAACTGATTACCCTGCTAGTCTTAGTTCTGTTCCTTAAAGCTACTTAAATTAATTTACTCTCAAATCCGTGAAGACAGACTTTATGTTCTCATAAGTCTCTTGTCCTAGTGTAACACCCCAGCTCCCTCAAAGCTCATCACATGTAAAGGCTTCTGATCTTTTAGAAGTTGGGTCCCCATCTGGATAATTAGATGCAGTTTGGTATTCTGAAGTGAGAATGGGCTTTATTAAAGGGTCCTGGCTGGTGACCAAGCACCATAGCTCGTCTAAAGCCACACAGTGAACTATGTAAGCTAGACTTGAACCCAGAGGACAAAACATGTTGCTCCTAAATTTGTATTTATGAAATGCATGAAGGTTGTATATCTTAAATAAAATTTTAAAAATAAAAAGGTAATTATAAAGTAACTTACAAAATGAGCTAGATATGTACAGTAAATATAAATAAACACATTTCAATTAAAAAAAAAAAGAAATACCCAACAGTACAACTTCACTGGGCTACTGTGAGGCAAAAGTAAACAAATGTGTACAAACACAACTTGTAAATGAAACAAATCTTTCTGATGGCTGGGGAAAGCGGATATTTCAACTTAGTAATGTCTGTCTTAGATTATGTTCCTAGCCTTCTCATAATATACCAGAGAAGTGAGACTATTAGTCAGTTGATAAGCATGTTAGGTATCTTTTAATGGGGTCCAAAGATGAGTTCTTTATTTCAAACAGGTCACATGTCTGACTGCTATTGGGTTTGTGGTCGACTACAATCCTGAATTTCTTCACCCACATAATATGCTGAGGCTTGGTCTCTCCTGCATTTTTAAATTTATTGACTTTTTGCACTTAGATACAAGACTTTGCATTCTTCTGGATAATGTTTACCTTTTCAAAATTTGCATTGAATTATCTCCCAGCTTGGTGTTATATAAATATTTGATAAAGTTGTTTTTTATGTCTCTGCTGAAATCTTTGGTGACAATGTTGGGTGGGAAAAGGTCAAGAACTGAGCCTTCTGGAACTTCTGGAGACCTTTCATCAAGTTGATTTGAACACCAATGAACTTCTACGAAGTCTGTCTAAATTTCCCCAAGGGCATCATAAGATCATCTGCCAAAAGTCTTGCTGAAATCTTGATACCACACACAACAGCATTCTCTTAACCTGCTTCATAGCCAACATGACCACATAGAGAGCCAGAGGGACCGTGTGCCAGCTGGTATCTAAACAAACAGCAACAGCTTAAAGCACAACTAGCAGAACGAATTAAACACAGGGAGCCGGTAGGTTACAGGTCGGTGAGACACACAAATAGGAGGTGGCATGGCCACCCAGGCTTTAGCATTCGCAGGAAGCCACACAGAGATAAGTGAGGGAAAGAGACTGAAGCCAAAAGGAAGATGAAGCACTGTGTCCCCTCAGAGGGAGCTGGAACAGGGAAGAGATGTTGACTTTCCTTTGTCCTGCTGACTCCTTATCCCTGTGCCTGCACACCCTGGTCCCTCTTCCCTTCACCCCTTAATCCCTCGCCAGTGTCTCCCACTGGCTGACCCCAGGTGGAAGCTGGAAACAGCAGAGCAGGAGAAAGGCAGTCTGCAGACATTTGGGATAGACTCATCCTGGGATGCTACATTGCCCCTTTCCAGAAAATTCTGAGGATTCCCAGTTTTCATCTCCTTTTCTGTGATTTCAAACACTGTATTACTAGCGTAACTTTCAAATGTTTGTAGGGGTTTATCTAAATTTGACATAACACACTAACTCCTTTTGAAAATTAGAATTATTTTTTTCCTTTTTGTTCTTATTGAGTTCTCCTATTTTCCAAAATTTGTCAGATTACCAAAAGTGAGACTGAAATCTCATTTACAAGGTCTTTCAGCATGTTACAATCTGGTTTTTCTGCTGCTAGAAACCTGAATTAATATACTAAGGACATATTAATCTAGCTTTTGCTAAGAGATTTAATATTCACTTAGCTTTTTTCACACATTACTGGTTTGAACATAATTTTCCTTTTCCCCTCCCCCAATGATGGCAAACTAATTAAATCTCACTCTCTCTCCTCTCTCTTGTTGTTGACTTTCTTTTCTCTAATCTAGACACTGTAAGTATCCTCCTATCTTCATCTACCTCCAGATAGTTAAAAATAGCTTTAAGCCTATTTTAATTTTTGCTAACCCCTAGCTCACACTGGACTTTAGAATATTTTCCCGCCAACCAATTGATGCCACTATTTTATATTCCTCTTTGGATCTTTGCTGTACAAGGTTCATATTCTTTTTTTTTTTTTAAGATTTATTTTATTTATTTGAAAGTCTGAGTTATACAGAGAGAGAAAGAGAGGCAGATAGAGAGAGAGAGTCTGCCATCCGCGGATTCACTTCCCAATAAGCTGCAGTGACTGGAGCTGTGCCAATCTGAAGCCAGAAGCCAAGAGCCTCCTCTGGGTCTCCCATGTGGGTGCAGGGGCCCAAGGGTTTGGGCCATCTTCTGCTGCTTTCCCAGGCCATAGCAGAGACATGGATTGGAAGTGGAGCAACCGGGAGTCGAACTGGTGCCCATATGGGATGCCGGCACTGGAGGTGGCAGCTTTATACGCTACAACACAGTGCTGGCCCCAAGGTTCCTATTCTTTTACAAGTGCTTGTAGGCAATCTCTACTAGAAAAAAAATATTTTCCTCATTCTTATACTGGAGGGGATAAGGGAAGCATATATATATAAAGAGACATATATAGAGAGAGAGAGACAGAGAGAGTTTGTGTGTGCGCATGCGCGTGTGTGTACCTGGTAGCAGTTAAGGGTAAGGTATTCTCATCAATCCCAGGCCCTATTTCATTTTACAGCTTATTTGTGTGACCTGTTCTGGATTTTTTGAAACTCACCTTTCCTTAAGCCTAAAGTTAGATTGAATCTTTAAAGTATACTTGTTCTAAAGCATTTTATGTCTTTGATTTGAAAGTCAGAGTTAGAGAGAGAGAGAGAGGGAGATTCCATGAGCTGGTTCACTCCCCAGATGGCCACAACAGCACAACACTGGCCCCTTTCTAAGTATTTTACAAGCACTTTAGACTCCTGCCCATTACTACAAAGATCACTCAAGATAAACTCCATGACTTTGGTTTTTGATATTTAGTCTATCATAACAGCCTTTTCCATGTGACATAAACAGTACCTGAGAATAGCTATGATGTATTAACTCATAAAAAGCCTTCACTCTTGGCCAGCGCCGCAGCTCACTAGGCTAATCCTCCACCTTGTGGCGCCGGCACATCGGGTTCTAGTCCCGGTCGGGGCACCAATCCTGTCCCGGTTGCCCCTCTTCCAGGCCAGCTCTCTGCTGTGGCCAGGGAGTGCAGTGGAGGATGGCCCAGGTCCTTGGGCCCTGCACCCCATGGGAGACCAGGAGAAGCACCTGGCTCCTGCCATCGGATCAGCGCGGTGCGCCGGCCGCAGCGCGCCTACCGCGGCGGCCATTGGAGGGTGAACCAATGGCAAAAGGAAGACCTTTCTCTCTGTCTCTCTCTCACTGTCCACTCTGCCTGTCAAAAAAAAAAAAAAAAAAAAAAAAAGCCTTCACTCTTAATGTGAGCAAAGTCTACACTGACAGGTAGATTCAAAGGCAGGGATGCTGAAGCCAGATCATCCCAGACTGCAGACAGGCTCTAACACTGAGTAGTTATGATCAAAGTCATGGCCTAGAAAGATTTGTAGGATTTCACTGAATGTTTCTATGCCTCAGTTTCCTAATGGTTAAAATGTGGATGTTAACATTACTTGCCTTAGGAATTCTGTGATGTTCAAACAGCTGCACAGATTTAGCTGAAAATAGTGCCTAGTACAGAGCAAGAATAATGTGTTGTGGTGATAACCACTCTTCTGGAGCCTGAGGCCATACAGAATAAATGTTAGAACAATGATACTATCATTACCATTCATAGTAATGTTCAGATCAGTGTCATTAATAGCAAGCTATGGCTTTGGTACACTAACTGGCGGGCTCTAGTGTTTAATTCTAAGGTTGAATGATTTTGCAGCTGAGGAAAAATAACCAGACACAACAAAATTAGATTTAAAAAAGATCTGAAATCAGTTACCTTTCAAGAGGCATCTCTAAGAAACACATCAAGTAAGTTCAGTTCTCCTTTTGGATCCAAGTATATCCACTTTCATCCACTGTGGCTTCATATATCAACACTTTAGTGGGGCTTAACAAATGTGCTTTATACAAACTATAGTATACACATATGCACAGACATGCACACAACCGCACAGCTAACATGAAAGAACACAAATTAGGGTGAACTCAAGGGAATAAAACTTCGCTGTGGGAAACATAGACTTAACTTTTATTAATTTAGTCAAGTTTCTCTGGCCAGAGGGCTTGGTTGTGTTAATCAGGCCTTCACACAGCGCACTCCTTAGCAAATGACAACTTATTCTTTTATTATTATTTTAAATTTAACATAACTTTCTTTAACAGTGAGAATGGAAAACCACCTGGACACCTTTCAGGGATGGAATTCCCATGACTGTATTCAAACAAGTTAAAATGTTAATATTTTAAATCAAATGATGAGCATAAATATTTGATACCTATTATCTATATCCTTAGGTACTTCTCTATTTTTTTTAAAATGAATTCAGAGGGCATAAAATATATTCTGTTCACCTTTGCATTCTCTAAAAATATCCCAGCAGCTTTCAAAAAGAAGGCATTCAACAGATAATTGTGTTAAATTGAATGGCTCATTAATTCTCAAGTGATTGATGAGTTGGAAAAGCATTCTCATTAATACAGGAAAGAGTTACTTTACCAGGATACAAAACAATGCTAATTATGATCAAGCTATTGCTTGGCCCAGACCAACAATCACCCTGCCCCTAGTTACACCTTCTTAAAACACCAGTAAAAATTAATCACCAATGTTTTAATTTTACCTCTGCCAACGGAAATCACACTGAGATTTCTGTTTTGTGTAATAAGATAGATCTGACAGTGATGTGCAGGAAGCAATATAACTCACTCCCAAAAGGAGAACAAAAACTGGTGCTGATACTGGTTCTTATGGGTAGACATGTTGGACCCATGAATAGAAAGTTCCTCTTAAAAATGACTAGGAAGAAAAAATTCAATAGACATACTGAAGGAGATAAGATGTACAGCAGAGGGATTATAGTTTTGTACCTGAGTACAGGCAGGTTGCCGGCTTTAGTTCTGGCAAGACATACCTTACGCTTCAAGTTTGTTATCAGGGACTTGCTTTAAAGTCATAAAGCAAGTGTTGCTTCAAGCTTGAATCAGAGACATGTTAAATATATTCCCTTCTACTAATGTGAAGATATTGATTCATTTCTTTAGTGTGTCCTGCTTTAAAAAGACTTAGTGAAATGAATGAAAAATAATAAATCATATGTATAGTTAAGAAGTAGTATCACAGCTGGAGTCATTTAACTGGTACTAAGAAATGATGAGTAGTTCCAAAATGTATCATATTATTCATTCTTAATTATACTTTGTCTTTCATGGTCTATTATAAAGGAGGCAGCTAGATTAAAAACAAGGCAGTGTGAAAAGAGACCTACTGACACTAATCAAGAAGTTTCAATTTCAAAATCTCTGCTTTTTAGTATAAAACAAATGCTTTGCAGCCAACGTATATTTATAATCACTTTGTATGGCTTATTATCTGCCAAAACACAGTAGACTTAACCCTAAGAGTTTTCCAAGATGTGCATTTCTCTTACAATTAAATAAAATCAGAATTTTTTTTGCCATAATACTACATATAGCTAGACAGTTCCTGAGAATAAAGAATAGCACTGCTGCAAAGAAAATTCAATTTTCTTTATCATAAGAATAACGGACCACAGAACAGTGGCTTAAGCAACTCTCAACACCAAAATGTGGGCATAGCTTCCTATTTGGTTTATTAAACAGTTGGGCCAGATGAAATGGTAGTTTAAATATTTCTCTGTATTAACTATTTCATTTTTTTTTTTTGTCTTCACTCACTATTTCATCAGAAACAGTATAGTTTGTCAGAATTCTGGATGGGGTGGGGGCGTTTTTTGCTCTACAAGGCCATCTGCTAAACTCTCTCCCAAAGATGTTAAAGGCAGTCATTAAATGCATTCCTATATTTCAGTTCCTCCAAAAATAAACTGGTGCAATTGGGAATGAGATGAAAAGTTTTAGGAGTTTTCTAAAAATGGCTCGCAATTCTGCATAAAAAGATAAGGAAAGAAATACACCACTTTCAAATAAAAGGTCTCCTTGAATGTATTTGAAGTCCTAGAATTCATTTATATGATGACAATGTGGGAGGAGCTGAGCTGAGATCTGCAGGTTTATATTCTGAGCTTAAAGGAGTTACAATAAGGATGGATGGGATAATGCCGATCAATAATACAGGAAGATATAACAGAAAACTTAAACAGAGTCAGACCTCAATCAAACACCACCAGTACTGGTAGAGGTGGGGAATGCTAATGTGACTGCAGAGATCCCAGCCAGCTGATTGTTCATGGGATTTTCTACTATTTTCCACATCGCATGTAACCATATCATAACACAATTATTCTTCAAATCAGTCACAATTTTCCATATTTAATTTTCATAGATACTAGAGTATATTCATCTTCACTTATATATTTGTTAGATTTTAAGTGGTTTTTAGAAAGTGAGAATGTAAGAAAAACTAGAGAGTTGAGGGTTCTGAAATATCTTCATCCTACAGGGACAACTTGTCCAATTCCCTTGGACCCTCCAGATCTATAATCTTGACTTTTTCTATATGAGTATATCTGTAGAAATCCAGAATCTTCTTCCACAACTTCACCTTATCTCATAAATTATGTACAGAAGAGTGCAACACAGACAGTGGTACCACAGGCCAAGTTCAGTGACTTGACAATGTCTTTTGTGTCCACTGTGCCTTCTGTGCTCAGGGCATCACAGGTCTCTGCTTTCCAAATTCAACTGTTTACTTAATCATCAATTTCCTCCCCTCTTGACTCTTGTGGTATTGAATTTCCTCAACTATTCCTTCCCCCTTAACATCTTTCCTCTCTCCTTTTCTACCAGTAGCACTTACCCTTTGTTTGTAAACATCCAGGCTCCCTGAAGGAGAGCTCCAAAAACACCTGGAAGGCATCCTTCTCTCAAACACTCAGTTTCAGAGCTGGAATCATCTTTGATTCCATGATTCTGACTTGGTTCCCAGTGTAAGTGCCCCCAGTCCTGTTTCTTAACCTCTCACATCTGAGGTCAGAGGCTTCCCACTCCAGTTCTTACGTAGTGGCCAAGAGATTTTTCTCTGTGTAACCAGAAGATGACCTTCTTGAGGACAGCACTTGTAACCATAATTTCTACAATCTTCACAGTATCTTCTAAAGTACATTCACCACAGACACTTATTTAAGAATGTAAGATATTTCTTGGTAGTTTCAAAAGTATAGACATTTTTTAAAAAGGAAATATAAGCTCCATGTCATTGACAGCAGTCTTGAACAATCTGTCATCTTATTCAGCCACACATGCACGTGTAGGAGTAAGCTGTCTTCACAGAGACTTCTATAATATGCATACTACTATAACAAGCAACTTGCACAGTCTTAAAACAAGGTGACAGAACAACCCAGTGGTTAAGAGCATGGACTAAAAGAAAGATACTTCCTGGGTTTCAATCTACCTTGGCTCTAACCACTTACTGTCCATATTCTCTTAAGCAAATGATATAACTTCTATGCCCCTTGGTTTCCTAATGTGTAAAAGTAGAATGATTATGGTACCTACTTCAGAGGACACTGTGAGAATTAGTCCACATGCAGCATTTAACAATAGTGTCTAATCCACTGTACTCAGTAAATCACAACCATTAATACCTTAGGTTAGTTAAGAACATTTACTTACAGAAGAAAAATTCGCTGTTAAAATTTATAATCCAGAGTAGGCATCTAACTTAGCAATGAAAGCGCTGATTAGGAATCTCATGTTGAGTGCCTGGGTTTTGTACCTGGTTCTAGCTCCTGACTTCAGCTTACTGGTGATGATAATACTGGGAGGTAGTGGGGATGGGTCAGGTTACGTGGGTTCCTGCCACACATGGAGACACCTACCCAGCTCCTGGCGTTAGCCTCCAGGCAGGCCTGTTACGCACATTTGGGGAGTGAACAAGGGGACAGGGGTTCTCTTTGTCTCTCTGTTGATCTGCCTCTCAAATAATTTTTAAAGGTTCAAGTCTTTTAAAAAAAATTTATGATCCCTTTTAAATGACATTTAAAATTATTTCAGAAAAATCAGAAGAAGTAGAACCAATAGCAGTATTTTAGGTTTGTGCTCTAGCATCTACCCGTATTTTAAAACACCAAAACGACACTGGGAAATAAGGTGATTTTGTTTACAGATTTTAGTTATCATACTAAAAATATGTGTACATACACATGTAGGTAGCTTCATACCACTTTTGGTATGGAGCAGACCTTCAGTAATTATTACTTGTTAGCATAATTGCTCCATTTGTTATGTTAGGCACTTTTGGTACCAGAGATCTTCAAGTGTACAATTTTCTTGGCTGAAATGTACAGGTACATATATTGCTGATTTACATCAGGGTGTCCTTTGACCATGGTAAGTATTATGCATAATGATCTGCAGGAGGGATGATTTTCTGTTCTTTATGTGACCTGTTCTAATGAATTTCAAAGCAAAAGGAAACATGGTATATTATTGTACCTGCACAACTTAGGCAACTGATTAACTGAAGGGTACTTGTATGAACCTCAGGAAGGTGCAAGTATAAAGTATCATTTTCCTTAATTCTCTACCCTCAGCAGGAATCTCCCTTCCTGGCTGGATAGATCCCTTAAAACAACCTGGAAAAGATCCCAGAACGTTCAGATCACTTTCAGTTGTTTAAAAAGTACTTAGGTGCTGGGTGTTAAGGTGCAGCAGGTTGAGCTGCCATGAAGACGGCATCATAAGTGAATGCAGGTTCAAGTCCTGGTTGGTCCACTTCTGATACTGTTTCCTGCTAATGATCCTGGGAAAGGAGCAGAGGATGGCCCAAGTGCTTGGGCCCCTGTCCATGTGGGAGACCAGGATGGTATTCCTGGCTCCTGGCTTCGGCCTGGCCCAGCCACAGGCATTGAGGGCATTTGGGGAATGAACCCCAGTGGATGGAAAAATCTCTCCTCTCTCTGTTTCTCCCTCTCTGTAACTCTGCCTTTCAAATAAATAAATAAAAATGTTTTTAAAAAAGTATACTTAAGTTTAAAATGCCAATCATATGCTCACATCAGGGCTTTTCTTAAGACATCCAGCTCCAGGGTCCAATGACAGGGTAAGGGTCCTTGAAACACCAAAACTGAGGGTGCAGGCCAATCAAGTCTCTTTGTGCCTGCTGCCAGTGTCCAATTTTCTTTGTGCTTGCTCACTTAGGTGTAAACACATGCCCAAAATATTTCTTGTATCTCATCAAGGAGAATACATTTCTTGGAAGCAATAACCCACATTTCTGGGAGGTCTGCTCAGTCCCTCCTTTTGCCACTTTAGCCCCAGGGAATGGAGAGGGGGTGGGGAGTGGTTACTTTGGGCCAGGATCCTGGCCTTCACAAGCCCTAAAGTCTATGGTTTAGGGAATAGAAGAGGTAAAAGTAATTTCCCATGGCTACAATTTTTTTTTCCTTTTTTTGTGTTTGCTGAATCTACATAAGACTCATTGACCTTCTCAGGGCATGCTGTGGGCATGGGTGATATTCAAAATATTTAACAAGTAAGGGTACTCACTGATAAGAAAGGAAGTGGTCTCAGAGCCACAGCAGGGTCCTACAGGTCCTATACTGTGCCCTCCAGTTACTGGACAGATCAGGGGAGTTTAGGGATGGTGGCCGAGTTCCTCTAAGAGTACTCAGGGGTGGGTTGCAAGCTTTCTACTAACAGTAAGAAGTACTTTGGCATTTAAGTATCAAGACAGCTGCACTCATGTGAACAAGCTGATTATCACTCCTGCTTGGGAGTGCACTTGAGAAGTTCCTGAGCAAAGGTGTCTGATGTGAGACCCTGTGCCAGGCCCGCCTTCTGCCAACCTCTCCCCATTACTGTCCAGTGGCTTCCTGCCTCATCAAACTGAATTATTTTCTATTTATCCACCTGACCCCTGGGAAATGCATATCTCTACAATGCCACACTGTAGGTGTGGCAGCCACTCCAGGCTCTTCCTGCTGCCAACTTCCTCAGCTCTCATTTTGCTTGGTCAGATAGATGAAGGATGCTGCAATCAGTTTGTTGGAAACATTTCCTGCATCTCACCAAAGAAGACACCTTGTGTGTACCTCCCCTGTTTTTAACTATGGGTCTCTCAGAGCTGCCTTCCCTTCTCTCGATAGGGGGCTAAGGATAAAGAACAAAAAGCACTTCTCTCCTTTCCTTCCTGGGACAGAGAGAAAATCACAGGATCTTCCCAATGACTACAGAACCTATGATATCCTACAAAGGATGCCTTGGAAGGTGTGAGTGGGGAAAAGAGGAGGAACCCCTCTTCTGGTGTAAGGGATGATCGTTGGATTGTAAATTCCAAGTGAAGGGTCTGGCCCAAATTGGAAGCAGTTTCTTAGTGACTTTCCCTGTGGGATGTGTGAATTTAAAGTTCTCTCTTCAGATTCCAGATAATGGTGCCAATTCTGGGCAACAGGAAAAATGCTCCTCCAATATCTACATGTATTTATTTCAAAAGCCTCCAGAAATAGTTAAATGTTAGATTTTGTTAAAAAAATGAACTTGAAATTCACATGGAATAAAAAATTAAAGAAGCATATATCTACCAGGGATTATTTGGAGATGCTAATATATCTGTTGGGCACATATTTAGGTTTAACTAGAAATTGGAAAGGCTGTAGGATATTCTTTCAAAACATCGTTTTAGTATTATGGCATAATACTCATGTGGCACAAAAAATAATGTGAAAAGATTTTCTTGGTAAATTATTTTTCATCAACAGCATATATTTTTATTCAAATAAGAAACTAACTCTGAGTATAAGCTGCATTGCTATAATTGGAATAGGCTTATTTCAGTCATTTTACCCCTTTAAATTATGATACCAGCATTAACATCTGTTAAGCATCTGTTTCGTATTTGGGATGTATCCCTACAAATTAGAAAAGTGGTCTTTTTAATGAGCTTTGATTTAATAAGGAATCCTTCTTAAAATAACTGTCATACCAAAGAAAGAAAATGAGAAGACAAATTCATTTTTTTAACACTCCCACATATCAAAGTATTTCTAAAGTTCATATATTTCTAACAAAAATTGTTTAATATTTTATTTTGGAAGCTTTTTTCATAACTAAGAGTTCACTACGTAAGCATCCCTATGTCTGTTTATACATGTGTGTGTACAGACATATGGATACATACAAGTATTACACACCCAGGAAAGGCAGAGGGACAGACATCTGCATCATCCGGGAAAAATCATTTTTTAAAATAAACTGTCTTGACAATCTATACAGTCATAAATGTATGAGACCAACTCACAACCTCACAATCTCCACTTCCTCAGATGTGTTTACAGCTTCAGTTCCCAAGGCCTCTCTAGGTCAGGCCTTCACTGTTTCAGCTGTGTGAGACGCTGAATATGCATGGACTCACTTCCCTGTATAAGCATTTCCTGTGCATTCCCAACATTTCCATGGAGTTTTCCAGGCATCCACAGCCCTTTATTTAGATATGAATTTGTCTCACAAAAGAAGCACATGTCAGCTTAGAGTCCAACACCAAAGGGTTAGTTTGTTCAACTGTTTATACAGTTTGTTATTTCAGGCCTTTGTATTTTTATAGTTCCAATTTGGATCTGGCTAAGCTTTAAAATCCTAGTTTAAACATATCCTATATTTAAAATTGCCAGTTTTATGTTACAAGGCTATCATAAAACTTAGAAATTTTAGAAAATGATAGGTCATCATTGGGTTAAACAAAATCACAAAGGATCTATGAAAGAACTATGTCATTCACAAAACAACACAGAGGGAACTCATTGGAAGGAAAGCCAGAAAAATGAGAGAATAAAAAGCTTAGTGTAAGAGATTCTTGATGATCTGTTTTGTATCTCCTAATTTATCTCACCGACACACCAAAGTACCATGCTGAGATGGTGAGTATCATGGTGTGGAAGATATCTCTTCTACACCTTCCCTTTAGGCTGGGTGTCACAGCCTGGCAGAGCAAACCACTGCTCATGCTCACAGGAGCAGCAACTGCTTCTGGCATCTTCCGCCCCACCAAGGAAGGGCTCTGTCCCTTAGAGACTTTATGAAAGCATATTACCTGGTTTATTAATGGGATAGTAGAATTTTATTCCCACCTCACACCAAAAGTGCAACTGATAGGTCCAGTCCTGTTGTGGTGCAGCGGGTTAAGCTGCCACATGTGGCATCCCTTACAGGCACTGGTTCAAGTCCTGGCTGCTTGGCTTCTGTTACAGCTCTCTGCTCATGCACCCGGGAAGACAGTGGAAGATAGCTCAACAAGTGCTTGGGCCCTGCCTCCATGTGGGTGACCCAGATGGAGTTCCAGTGTCCTAGTCTGGCCTGGTCCTGCCCGGGGCAGCCATTTGTGGGGAGTGAACCAGCAGATAGCAGGTTTCTCTCTCTGCCTTTCAAATAAATAAATAAATAAATCTTTTAGAAACAAAGCGTAACTGATAGATGTTACAAACCCAAACTTGAGAGCATCTCATATTATTTTTTCACTAAAAACCTAAAAGCTGAAACATTAACCACATGATATAACAGTTTCCCCCAGGGATATACAGATGGCTTGAGAATTAGAGAAGAGGAAAATAACTGAGGCTAACCTTTTTGAAACGATTTATTTAGTTATTATTTATTTGTAAAGCAGAGCAACAGAAAAAGAGAGGGCGAGATCTTCTATCTGTTGGTTCACTTCCCAAATGCCCACAACAGCTAAGGCTGGCACAGAACAAAGCCAGGAGACAAGAACTCCATCCTCATCTCCCACATGGGTGACAGAGGCCAAAACACTTGGGCCATTATCTGCTGCTTTCCCAGGTGCATAAGCAGGAAACTGTACAGGAAGAAGAGTAGCAAGGACTGGAACTGTGCTCTGATATGGGATGCTACTATTGCAAGTGGGGACTTAACCTGCTGAACCTCAACTCCAACCCATGAGCCTATTCTCCTGTTCAGGTTGGACTTATTTTACTCGTCAAAGTGAGATAAAAACTAACATTATTTTAAACACTACCTGTGAGGCTGGTGCTGTGGCACACTGTGTTAACATCCTGGATTGAAGAGCCAGCATCCCAGGTTTGAGACCTGGCTGCTCCACTTGCGATCCAGCTCTCTGCTATGGCCTGGGAAAGCAGTAGAAGATGGCCCAAGTCCTTGGGCCCCTGCATGCACGTGGGAGACCTGGAAGAGGCTCCTGGCTCCTGGTTTTGGATCAGCACAGGTCCAGCCATTGTGGCCAATTGGGGAGTGAACCAGGGGATAGAGGACCTCTCTCTCTCTCTCTCTGCCTCTCCTCTCTCTGTGTAACTCTGACTTTCGAATAAATAAATAAATCTTTTTAAAACAATACTACCTGTAAGAAAGATTTTTAACAATATTCCTGGGTAAACTTTTTCAAAGATTAATGGCTTTAAATAGCAAAACCTATTTTTCTGAAAGTAAAGGTTAATGCTCTCACTGTTCAAGGTTAGATACAATACATTTTATGGTGACAGGTAAGATGGCCCAGTTAAGAATACGGTCATAATTACATATTTTGTGATTTCCACCACTGCAAATCTTAACTTGATATAGTCTTAGGAACTTGCCTCTGCCAGTTGAAAAAGTGCAGACTTTCCACAGCGTTTTACAGGCTCAGCACCACCCAGTTGTGAAGTGTTTGAAGAAATCTATATTGAGAACAATTCACATAAAGAGTATTAATAGCGATACTAGAATCTTTGTTTCTCACACATATGCATTCAAGACTTTTCTTTAGTTGATCATCAGAATATCCCATGTCATGCTTTGATGACCATTTTGAAAACGACTCTTAGCAAATAACCTAAAAAATATTAAAGAACAAGTAGACTTCAGTAGCTGCTTAATGTTGAGTATTATTTTGCATTTTCCAGGCTTTAAATTTAACTTTACAAAACCTTAAACAAAGACATGCATTTCCATTTCTATTTAAGTACTAACTTACAAACTGGCCAAATACAAAACAGATTTTGAGCTATTTTGTATTTACCAGTTTTTAAGAAACATATTTGGGATCTCTGTGGAAAATCCCATCTTACAACAAATCAGTCAACAAATTTTTACCCCCAGAATCCACCATAGAAATGTTAGGCAATATGACAGGAGCTGGGGAAGCTGAGAGTTACATATAAAACATGGACCCCCACTTTGAGAGTAAGCTTTAAAGTACATGCGAGATCAGCAAGATCACAAATGTAAGTTGTACAGTCAAGGACCTATGTTATATCACCATATGTCAACATACAATATGGTATTAACTGCTACTCTTTTGCAAATTTCGCTAAACAGTGGCTGAACACTGATAAACATGATCAATACAATTCTAATTTTTAGATGAAAATTTCATTTTCAATTTCTACCCTCAGTAACAGCCAAGCAGGACACTCTGTCTTGAGGATATTTACAAATCATTTTTCTCTTCTGTGATCCTTAGAGACACTAGCTATAGTTAAAGCTTTTTTACATTCTTTATGGTTCTGCATTATTTCTCAGTTTAAGACAGAGCTAGGCTGGCGCCGCAGCTCACTAGGCTAATCCTCCGCCTGCAGCGCCAGCCCCCCAGGGTTCTGAGTTTTAAGTCCCAGTTGGGGTGCAAATTCTATCCCGGTTGCTCCTCTTCCAGTCCAGCTCTCTGCTATGGCCCGGGAGGGCAGCAGAGGATGGCCCAAGTGCTTGGGCCCCTGCACCTGCATGGGAGACCAGGAGGAAGCACCTGGCTCCTGGCTTCGGATTGGCGCAGCACGCCGGCTGTAGCGGCCATTTGTGGGGTGAACCAACAGAAAGAAGACCTTTCTCTCTGCCTCTCTCTCTCTCTCACTCACTCTGCCTGTCAAAAAAAAAAAGTAGAAAAAAAAAAAGAGTTATTTCTCAATTCTACTTAAGAGGCAATCCTGCCTTATGACTCCATCCGTACAGGTGGTCTAAGGTCCCAGGGAAGTCTATGGGGTTGTCAGGCCCAGGAGAGACTGGGTTAGCTGTTGCAGGAAACTTTCCCTAGAACACCTGCTGCATAAGAGGCCTTTGTAGACACGAATGCTTACTAAGGTACTCAGTCTATTAAAAAGAGTACAGTGCAACCAAGTTTTGGGATTCTTTCTTCCCAGATGGAACTGATTTTAATAGAGTCCCTTCCTATCCATTTTAATCATCTACTTTTTCTTTGGGAAATAAACTTACAGGGCTCAGTCTTTCTGAAGTTTGCAATATTTTTCTCTAGCTAAATTTTCACTGATAAATGCTACTTCTACTTTTTCTAGACAAGCTGAATTCAATTACTCACCTTATCTTTAGACTAAGAGAAAACACATTAATATCACTGACTCAGAGACTTAAGGGAATGAAAGACTGAACATAAATGCCAGTCTCTTGAATCAGGGCTGTGTAACAGAAAGGGCACAGCCTCAGCATCAGACAGAGATGCTTTCATTACTTTCTGTTGGGTGGACTTAAATAATTAAAGCTGTGAGCATCATTTACTTCACCTTTAAAATACAGACAGTAATTACCTGCCCCATATTACACTGTGAGGATTAGATTTGATGTTAGTGGGTGGCACAGGACTGAGGCCATATTTTGCTCTCAATGTATGGTAATACAATAATATACTCATAAATGATTAATAATGATTTTTCAATATTTACACTAATAAATCCTTTTAACAATTCCAAAAATTAATTATACCATGAAATTGAATGGAATTAAAAGTTGCAATGTCTGAGGATGATACTTATTAAATTTAGTATTCATAGAATATTAAATTTGTCACCCAATTAAGAATTACCAAGAGACAACACCCTAAGTATCCCTGCACTCCACAGCCCACATTCATTTTCTTGTTCTTTCACTGGCTCCCTCTGCTGTTGCTTTTTACAGTGTTTTGCTCCTGATTGTATTTGTTCATTTCCATATATTCTGTGCCTAAAGCACACTGAGAGGTTCAAGGAAAAACCACTGACTACACGGATGTAGTATCTGTCCTGTGAGCTAAAGCACAGTGGTCTGAGTGGAGATTTGGGAATGATTCCTTGCCTTTCAGAAGGATTTACCTAGGCTTAGAAGAACAATTTTCCTCACTGCTTCTGCGGGCTTTTTTATGTATTTAGAGGTGGAGGGCAATGTTTTAAATGCTCAGGGTTGCTTGAAGCCTGATTTCCAAGAAAGCGAGTTGAAGGGGAAAGGGAATTTCAACATATTTTAGCAGTTCAACACCTCCAGAATCTCCTAACAATAAAAACTCTCATACGTGCTCCAACAATGTCTTTTGACTTCTTAGTTAGGAGGGAAAGCTAGACATGCGTTAACTGCAATGGCTTGATTCTTCACCTTGATTCATCACCAGACTGTGATGCTGATCATCTTTTTCTGGGCATTTCTTCCCAGGGCTTCTATCAGCAGAGTCTTTGTTTTTTCCCAATTTCTCAGGGCACTCCTTCTTGCTCTCCTATGGTGGCTCTTACTATAGTTATCCCTTAAATCAGGGTTGGGGAACGTCCTGCCCATGAGCCACAAAAAGCCACAAAATCATCTGCTCTGGCCCTGCCAAGGCAACTGCAGGTGGAACTCTAAATTCAATAAATCCATAACAGGCTAATTTTTAGGTTGATAATTTTGTTTGGCCTGTGAATGATGTTATAAATATCCAAAAGGCTCTCGGCAAGAAAAAACAGGTTCCCCACCCCTGCTTTAAATGTTATTATTTTTCCTCAAGGTTTTGTCTTAGGGCTCTCTGTTTATTTTACACATTTTTCTCTCAGTAATCTCTTCTGCAATGATGGGTTCAATTCCAAATATAGCTCGTCTAGTGCTGGTTTGTTATCCCACTGCTCAAGCCTATCCGTACTTTCTTGTTTAAGAGACATATGCAGCCTTCCAAGTAAGAAAATAAACAAGTTAATATATGAGCATGTTTTTCAAGGACTGTTGGCTGTAGAGGGAAGCTGGTGTTTGCTACACTGGTGAGTTGGGGGCACTAGTGGGCCACACTGCATAGTGTATTGTGGCTGTGCTTTTTTATTTTCCTGAAATTGGATGATACTTGATAATTTTTTAATTTCCCTGTAGTCTCTTTTTTGGCTATTACATAACATTCTGATAAACAGTATTCATCCATAAAAGCTAGCAGAAGGGTGGGTTAACAGTACATTAAGTACAGCAAAGTGCTTAGAAAAATTATCACCCTGTATATTAAATTATTAATTTTATGGCTGCCTGAGGTAGATGAGCATACCAAAGAAACAGGTGGTAAAGATCAGAATTAAATTAGCTAATGGTGGAAGTCTTCCACAATTACGATGGATATCATAAACATTGAAGCCTGGGAGAAAACGACTGGTGATTGTTGAATGAATAAATGAATCAAAGAGCAAACGAACAATATGAGGACAACTGGTCTTCTGTACAAAGAAATATGAATGAATCAAATAAAAGACATAATACGTTCACTGATTAGTTGAAGTGAAAATGTACAATGTTCCTATAGAGTGTAATACTCCGTAACATATTGAGCATTCCATCATGAAAATGAATGCTTTAAATTTGTACTTATTGCTCGTATCCAACTGTGACAAAGCCTTAAATTTGGTGAGGTTATGGCTGTATTTATATTGGTAAAGTAAATATCTCCTAAGGAAAGTTTTAATGCTCAAATCTGTTTGTGTAAATCATCTAAATTAGCTTTATGCATCTTCAAAGTAAATAATGTAATTTTTCAATGCAAAGACTGGGGTAAGAGTCAGCCACACAGGCCAGCGCCGCGGCTCACTAGGCTAATCCTCCGCCTTGCGGCGCCGGCACACCGCGTTCTAGTCCCGGTTGCCGATCCTGTCCCGGTTGCCCCTCTTCCAGGCCAGCTCTCTGCTGTGGCCAGGGAGTGCAGTGGAGGATGGCCCAAGTCCTTGGGCCCTGCACCCCATGGGAGACCAGGATAAGCACCTGGCTCCTGCCATCGGATCGGCGCGGTGCGCCGGCCACAGCACGCTACCGCGGCGGCCATTGGTGGGTGAACCAACGGCAAAAGGAAGACCTTTCTCTCTGTCTCTCTCTCACTGTCCACTCTGCCTGTCAAAAAAAAAAAAAAAAAAAGAGTCAGCCACATAGTAGAGAAGAGGATATGTGGAGGACAACAGCTTCCTTCTGGTATCATATTTGGGTATTAGCCTTCAGTAAACTAGATCTAATAAGTGACTGGTATGTCACTCCACTTGTAAACAAAGAAAAATGCAGATAAAAAAGAAAACTCATTCTGACCAACTTAGTGGATCAGAGCCTGAAAACATAGAATGATAACACTTCATATGAGCCAAGTTCAATCTGGATGAAATATGAGTGCTAATACGGAATGGAAGGCAGGCTGAAGATGGGGTGGGGAGTGGCACATTCTCGGTACTCTATTTCTTTCTAGATCCTATAAAGCAACTCCACTATTGTTCTCTGTTTAAATGTAAGCATTCATAAGGAACTTATACACTAGACAGGCTTTATTAGGTTTCACATAGGTTAACTTCACTGGGCTTTCAAATGATCAGATTAGATTAAGAAGCAAAAATATCCTCAGCTTGCAAGGCAGAGACTCAGCACTTGATGTGAAAAAATAAGCAAACAAACTAAATTTTCATCTTAAAGAAATGCTCAGGGCTTATTGTTTTTAAAAAAATATTTCTCAGATAAATGTATTTCACAGTAAATGACCAATTTCCAGGAAAAGGTTGACCTAAATCTCTTCCTCAAGATAAACAATTTATAAATAAAATTAGCAGGAATGCTTTCTTTCGAAGATTTTGGTATGCTTGACCTTAAAATATTACAAAACTAAACACTTCTAAAGAGTTCATTGTTTCCTACATTAAATAAATATCCACTCCTCTCTAAGTGATTAAAGGATAGGGGATCCCTCTCTCAGGGCTGGGGGTATAAAATGATCCACTGGGCCCTTCTCCTAAATCACAAACTCTTGGACAGAGGCACAGCAGTCGGTTTGAACAAACCTTCTAGGTGATTCTAGGCATTTTAATATTTGAAAATTTTTGGTACAGATTAATTAGAGTGAAATTTTCAAGAGTCTCTGAATTTCCTCAAAGGTGATGGTGTTTTATGAAATAATTATTAAGAGCTTTAGGAACATCATTGCAGTTATTAATTATAGCCTATTCTATTTCTACTGCAGTATCTGTGCTCATAGCACATCTTATTAGATCACCTAGTTAGCTCTTGTTTAGCTTTAAATAAACCAGCCCAGAATTAATTAGGCTGACAATATGGTCAGATCATAAGATGTTAGGGAGTGAACTTAAGGTTCTCTTGTGTCAGATGAGGAAAATGAGAACCATGAACTTCTCTTGTATAATCACATATGAGCATAACACTTACAATTAAATAACCAAGGATGTAATAATTTGTTTAATTTTCTTAGAAATTACAAGGTTTTATATTATTAACCTATGCAAAATATAACTAGAAAAAGTAAAATACTGAGTTGTGAGGGTTGCATTTGATTGTAGGTCAAAACAAATTACATAGTTTTTACATTATTCATTTTATTTTGGGTTTGCATGAAGCACGCTCTTTTAGTGATACTTTGAAATGCAGTAAGTTTTCAAATTATTAATTTTTTAGAGCTTTCTTAAATCCTGTATATACTTCCTGGTCAAAATTCCAACGCCATCAGGGACAAGCGCTGTTGAACAGAAGAGCAGCCTATGTAAACACCTTCCTGAAGGACTCTCCCAAGTCACAGTTCTTTCCTTCTCCAGACAAAAGCTTAATACAATGAAGAGGCGAGGACCAATTCTTCACACACTTGGAGAAATGAGGTCCTGAGCAGCAAGGACCTATTAGTCTGACAGGTACAGGAGCTCACTGTGCAGCATTGCAAGATAGTGGCTGCCATACCATCAAACTGCTTCCTCAGAGCTGCCCCAGGGCTGCAGGAGCTCCTAATGATTCTGATGACGGTATCACTTAAATAACATTTAATCAGGCTCTGAGTGGTGATAACTGTTAAAAATGCACCACCCAGCTGAGCTACTTCACACTGGCATTTTACATTAGGTTGAATACCCTTGGCAGTTAATGCATACGGAAATATCAGGTGTGTCAAAGATGAGCCACTGCCTTTTCTAATATTCACGCCACTGAGTGCAGAATTTAATCAAACAGAATATATGGTAAGTAAACTCTGCTTTGAATGAAATGCTTCCAAAAGGATGGACGGGATTGGCTTACATGCCAACATTAAAAAATAAATCTAATCACCATGCCAAAATTCTCTTTTAACTCTCAAAAAAAATCATTAGTATCAAAAAAATGAGTGTCAACAACTAGAGGAAAGCAAGAACATATTATTCAACAAAGCTATTTCCTCAGACAGTACAAATAACAGGCTATTTATCAGAATGGGAAATTATAATGAAATCTTAATTTATTCAGACTATCAAGCAAATTGGTCTTCATAAAATAACATTCTGTGTTTGGGTTACCAGGCTTATACAGTAGCCCTCAGCAGCTACAGCAAAACCTGTGGCGGAAAGCCTAACATCTCAGAAGTCCCACTGATGGGATAAAATCATCGTGGGTGACACAAGTGCTCCAAGAGGAAGCAGCATATATATTTTTTTAAATGCAAGAGCTGAAAGTAATTTTTTCTTCTTTTCAAAGTAAGATGCTAGGGTTCCTCCTGCCAAAAGGGTATCATTTTACATTTCATTTATGCAGCACTCTTTATTCAAATGAATCAAAGTGATTCAATATATCAATATTAAACAGAACAGCCCAGCTTGTCTTTTTCTCTCAATCCTAGAAGAAATTGCTTGGTTTATGATATGCATTTTTTTTGGAATTAATTCAATGAGAAAGGGGAAAAACCTAAAGTAGACAGCACTTTATTTTCAAAAACTGTATTCATTTTATATTTAGTCATATAGTGCTCATTAGAAGGGAGCATATGGTTGAGGCCAAGGCTGTTGTGGAAAAATCAAGCATATCAGATTGGCCTCTCCTGCAGACCAACCAAGAAAATACTCTCCAGTGTGTGCCTGCTCTCTAGCTGACAATCCGAAGAAATCTGAGATCTTGCAAAAGCTGACCTGACCTAAGCCTGGGATTAGACACTAATAAAAATATCGGCTGAAGCTCCATCACATCGAAAACCAAGTGCTGATGATTTAACAGGTCCAATTCACCACTGCATTTGCTGTGAGTTATTCATGAATGACAACATCTAATTTCACTACTGGAAAAATGTAATAGATTGGAATCCTCTGGCTTTCATGTTGACAGGTTTTCCAAGTTTTTAAAATACATTAAAAATGAGGTAAAATGAAATGAATCACAGTGAGTTCCTATACTGAACGGACTCTAATGAACAGTGGGAAAATAGGCATAAAATTGGGAGCTAATCTGACAATGATTACACCAAAGGCAGTAAAAGGCAATAAATATTGTCATATGTATTATATCAGTAATGGTAAGAGGCATACCAATGTTATGACACATTACTGTAATTCAATGTTTACTGAACCCAACAATTTTTCTGAGCCCAAAAATAATGCAGCCATACCTCTGCAAACTGAAACAAGGCTGATGTTTGACACTGTTTTGTAGGAGCATCAGGATGGGATGTACTTGAAGATATCTGAAAGGAGACAAGTAATTTTTAATGCACAAGGACATTTTCCCATATCAGACTTTGAGAGTTCGCCATATATTTCCGCTGTAGACACTGATGATTAAAGAGTAAGACATGAGTCATCACCCTCAATCTCTTTTAGAAGAACAGTAGAAATGATAAAGGAAGACAAAGGCCATGTTTCTAAAAACAGATGGTTGGACAGAACAAACAGGCAGAGTTCGGCTCGTTTGCTATGTCCTCTATCAGTGTATCAGGCATGTATCAAAACACAGTAGAAGAGACCTGTTGAAATGAATTTCCTTATGTCAGTGAAGTTTTGTAAAAAAAACCTCAAATACTGGAGGCTGCGTGTCAGGTCTATCACTCTCCTCTACAACTATCACACTATCAGGTCTATCACTCTCCTCTACAACACTCCCTTCAAGCTGCTTTCTACTTCTAAGCAGCTGTGAAACACTGTGGGAGGAGCATATGGATGTGGGTCAGTCAGGGTACTGAGGCTAACTCTGAGCTCTGTCACTCACTAGCTATATCACCTTGGCAGCTAAGCTACACTTTCTGAGACTTATTTTTCCTAACTTTAAATTGATGATGCTAATAAGCCCAAAGTTTCATATAAAATTTTGAATATTTCATCACATATTTAGGTGTTGTGGGATTATTCATCAAGCATCTCTATTTTCAAAGTTTGGACCAACCTTATTTAACATGCCTGTAATTGCAGCTGAAACACTCTGCTATATGAATTTTTTAAGGAAACAACATACAAAACAATGAGAATCTACAGCTGATCTCATATGAGGCAGAAAGAAAAGAGATAATAGAGTATCATGTAAGCATGTACATAGCATTCTGGTGATATCACCAAGGCAGTTAGGCATTTTCTTAGCAACTCTTAAAGGAATGGACTAATATGCCACTATGAAAAGTTGCTTTGCCAATGATATATTAAGAACCACCAGGAAGGGCAGAGAGGACAGATGTGAATCCAAAAATATCCCCCTGTACAAATCAATAGCATGATGGGCCATTACCAGGTAGGAAGACAGTAGCAGAGAAAGTCTACTGAAAGATAATTCAAAAGATCAAGGGAAGAAAACCAGGGGCTTGAAAGTTTAGAAAAAAAAATAATCAATGAGAGCTCATATTGAGTTCTAGGGTAAATGAAGATATTTGGGGAAGCAATCTTAACTTAAAAGGCTTCATATCAAGGATAATGTGTTTTTCTATATCATCTCTTTGAAGCAGTATCAAGAGGCAAAAGACAAAAGACTTTGATAACTTTGATAAAAAAACAAAAGACTTTGATAACTCACACTAAAATTTCAATTAAGCCTAAAGGAAAGTATATCCCCTTCAAAAGGAGGGCTGGGATGCATAGGCAATAACTGAGTCATGAGTTGATTTGTCAAATCAACAGATTAAAAAAGCCAAAGTTCTAATAACAACCCTCATACATTAAAAAAAAAAAAAGATTTATGTATCTATTTGAAAAAGCAACACAGAGATGGGGTTTAAAAAAAAAAGAGATCTTCCATCCAGTGGTTCACTCCCCAAACAGCCACGACAGTCATGGCTGAGCCAGGCTAAAATCAGGACACTAGGACTCCATCCCAGTTTCCCCACAAAAGTGAGTGGTCAAAGTACATGGGTCATGTTCTGCTGCCTTCCCAGGCACATTAGTAGGAATTTAGATCAGAAGTGGGGTAGCCATGACTAGAACAGCACTATGATTTGGGCTGCTAGTGTCACAAGTGGTGGCTTAAACTGCTGGGTCACAATGTGTGCCCTTACTATATTCTTAACCTTACTACTCATGAACAAAAATTAGTGGTGAGATTTCAGTGTAGTAATATCTACTATGATGGAACATTCAGTTTCAATAAACAGATATTGCTATTGCTTATTTAACACTCAGGAGTTCCAAAAATATCTTTTCCAAAAACTTCTCTGTTCCCATTTATGTCTAATTGGGCTGAGTAGAATTTTTTATTGCTTTCAAGTACTGTCATCAACCGAAATTTAAGATCAATTAAAATTTTCTCATTAATGAATATAAATTGCAATACATTACCTCAGCAAACTGAAACAATGGTGACTTCTGACGCAATTCAGGGGACTCTGAAATATCAGGCCTGCCAGTCCCAGAAGTTATCTGAAACAAGGAAAGATGGCATAAGGCATCATAGAACAGTATCTGCAGAGGAGAGAAAAGACAAATGATACCTCAAATGACGCTATCTTGAGGAAAGAATGATGGTATTTCCCCTAATGTGAGGTCAACTCAAATTGTGACCAAAAAAGCAGCTACTGTGCAAAGTTTGGAGAAGATGGATAGCATACACAATTCAGAGAGGTTAATATTCACCTAAGAGGAAGTCACACAAAGATGCCCATTTAATCTCTCGGCTTTCTGCTACCAAATAAAACAAACAAACAAACAAACAAAAAAAAAACCACCCACTTCTTTCATGTTTTGTGCTTCTTGAATATTTCATATTACCTGACTGCAAGAAAACACAACTGAGATCTGATTATGTAAATCTTCTGGGAAAACAAAGCTAAAGTCAAATTCCTGTTTTCCAAGGTTTTCAGGTGTTCATATTCAAGCCTCCATCTTAGAAAGGTTAGTATTTACCTAAGAGACATTTCCTTTATATTCTCTTTTGTACTACATAGTGTTAGGTAGTGCTCTGCTATCTTCCTTTGTTATTTTCATGATTGACAACAGGTACAGAAACATTACTTTAAGAAATTTCTTCTAATCAAGTTTTCTTCTCGGGATATACATTTCCTCTTTCATCTCCATTCTAGAAACCATGCACTTCTGCATTTAGGTGATATCATCACTTAGGTAGCTACCTGTAATTCAAATGTCTCTTTTGAAAGTCAGAGTTACAGAGAGAGAGGGATACACACACACAGAGAGAGAATTTTCCATTCATTGGTTCATTCCTCTAAATGACCTCAATGGCCAACACTGGGCCAGGCTGAAGCCAGGAGCCAGGAGCTTCACCCGGGTCTCCCATCTGGGTGGCAGGAACCCAAACACATGGGCCCTCTTCCACTGGTGTTCCAACACAATTATCACGGAGCTGGATTAGAAGTGGAGCAGCTGGGGCATGATGGGATGCAGGGGGTAGCTTTACCTGCTATACCACAACGCTGGCCCCAATCTCTTTTTTCAAAGTTGAAGAACTTGGGACCAGAAGTAAATGACACTTTCCCTCCCCAACATTCAATAATCCTCTTATTCTTTAGGTAGCACTTGTCACCACAGTATTTGTCTATTGTACATCTTTTTTTCCCAGAGGTTTGCTTAATCCATTATCCCCAGCACTGCCTGGATATTATGTAGATATTCCACAAGTATTTGTTGAATTAGCTAATGTAAGTTGAGAACAGGTCTTCCAAATCTCACACCAGTGTGTACCCTCCCTGCTTTCCTGTAAGATGGCATTAAGGAACCTAGAGGACAACATTTATCTTTCCTTTAAAGGGAAAATAGTTTTAAATAACTTGTTTCCTGACTACAAAATAATCCAAGTTCACCATCAAAAACCCGGGAAAAACAAACAAACAAACAAACAAACAGGGATGGGTGTTAAGCTTAGCAATTAACGTGCTGCTTGAGACCAATTAGAAAACATTCCAATTCCATACTGGGGTGCTGGAGTTCAAGTCCTGGCAGTGCTCCTGATTCCAGCTTCTTGGTAATAAACAACTTGGGAAGCAGTAGATAACAGCTCAAATAATCGGGTACTTGATTACCCGGCTTCCAGCCTAGCCCAGCCTCCGCTCTTGTCGGCATCTGAGGAGTGAACCAGTAGAAAAGAGCATGCATGCTCTCTCTTAAAAAAAATTAAATATTTTGACTGGAAGAAAGCAAAATGGAAAAGAAAAATCACTAATCATGTTATTTCCCAAAGATAATCATGGTTAATATGAGGGTGCCTCAAAAGGTTCACAGGAAAGGAGAATTAAAAGGTAAGTTTATATTGGAGCAAAAATTTTTAAAGAGTTTTTCAGTGAAAATAAGATACTACACTGAAGTTATAGAATGTTGTTTTTAAACTTAACAATAATGTTTTTGTGTTATTAAAGCTTTTCCATTGTAATTTTAATGGCTGCATATTAGATGGTTAAGTCCCAAGAAAAGAGCTGCCAGTCACCCAGATTACGCTCCTTTAAATAGTTCTCACTGAGCCTGAGTGTGACGGGCCATGAGGCAGGAGCAAGCATTTGAAATTTTAATGGTCACCTCTGGATTTTAAAGAGTAATGGCCACCTTTTCCCAGTGATAAACACCATAGAGGAGGTACAGTATCTTTAATTAATTTGCCACCTGTGTTTTCGCTGCCAAGCCTGAATCCCTTTTATTTTCACTTAACTTTTTGGTCTATTGTGCCAAATGTCCTACCAAGGAGACACAAAATATGCTGAAAAGAAATCAACAAATCCTGAAATTAGTAGCCACAAGGGATTAGGAATTCCATTTTAGAAAGAATACATGAACAAAATGTATTTTTATAATTTACAAATAATTTTAAAAAGTCAAAATTTCCTTGGTTTATGAAGAAATCTTACATGTTTGGCTCCTAGATCTTGCAGAAAATAATAGTGGCCGGCACTGTGGCATAGCAGATTATGCCACCGTCTGCAGTACCAGCATTCCATATGGCACTGGTTTGAGTCCTGGCTGCTCCATTTCCCATCCAGCTCCCTGCTAATATGCCTGGAAAAGCAACAGAAAATGGCCCAAATACTTAGGCCTCTGCGTGCATGTGGGAGATCTGGAAGAAGCTCCAGGCTCCTGTCTTCAGCCTGGCTCAGCCTGGCTGTTGTGGCCTTTGGGGAATAAAACAGTGGATGGAGGATTTCTCCCTCTGTAACTCTGCCTTTCAAATAAATAAATAAATCTTTCAAAAATAAAAATTTTATTTAAAATTTAAACAATTTTTTAAAATCCAGTTAAGAATTAAATGTTCTTATAACACTAATAAAAGAGGCAGTATATGTGAAAGAAATCTAAAAAATATCATTGGAATTAAATATATTACCTATTAGGATAGCTACATTGTATAGACTCTAACTTATATTCTTATTTTAGATACATGACCTATGAGAAACAGTTACCATCTATGAAGAGGCAAGTTGCTTTAAAGCTTAGAGCTCAGCCGGCGCCGTGGTTCACTTGGCTAATCCTCCACCTGTGGCGCAGGCACCTCGGGTTCTAGTCCCGGTTGGGGCACCAGATTCTGTCCTGGTTGCTCCTCTTCCAGTCCAGCTCTCTGCTGTGGCCCAGGAAGGCAGTGGAGGATGGCCCAAGTGCTTGGGCCCCTGCACCCCCATGGGAGACCAGGAGGAAGCACCTGGCTCCTGATTGGCGCAGTGCGCCAGCTGTAGTGTTCTAGTCCCGGTTGGGGCACCAGATTCTGTCCTGGTTGCTCCTCTTCCAGTCCAGCTCTCTGCTGTGGCCCAGGAAGGCAGTGGAGGATGGCCCAAGTGCTTGGGCCCCTGCACCCCCATGGGAGACCAGGAGGAAGCACCTGGCTCCTGATTGGCGCAGTGCGCCAGCTGTAGTGACCATTTTGGGGGTGAACCAATGGAAAAAGGAAGATGAAGACCTTTCTCTCTGTCTCTCTCTCACTGTCTAACTCTGCCTGTCCAAAAAAAAAAAAAAAGCTTAGTGCTCAATTGTGCTCAATTAACTCTATGAAAACTCAACTTTTTTTTTTTAAGTGTACTTTACCGATTATTTGGTGACAACCACATATAAAATCACAAAGTTTAAAAGTTAAATGATGAACTTTGCAAACTTGTAGGATGGATTATCTCAAATTTTTCTATTTGAGTGGCAAATTTAGATATACATAATTAGTCAAGCCATCTCTAATCGTGCAAAAGGTCTATCTACTATACTATGCAATCAAAGAAATCTAGGCATGTTGTTGTGCTCACCATGAACTTGACACAGAGTAGGTGTATAATGATTATCTGCTGACTAACTTGATTCTCTGTCTATGTGAATATGAAGAATCTCCAACAACCCAGCCAGAAAGTACAACAAAGGCTGTCCAGTGGCTAACACAGTAATGGAATTTATTTTGCACTGGTGGACCATGTCTTCTCTCAAAAATACAATTACTCTTACTTTAAAGCATTGTGGACCTAACATATATCTTCAGTGTTGTATAAATGAAACAACACAAAAACAAAGGAGCAAGAAGAACTGGCTGTGCTATGTAGTTACCTGAGTTGTTTACCTGGTTCTTCAATGCATAGCATAGAAGCAGCAAATCAGAATGGGCTGGGAGTAGAGACAAGCAAAAGGAAGAGGATTGTGAAAGGAAGAAACAATGCCAGCAGCAAGATTAGACAGAGGAAGAAGATAGAAAAATTGTAAAGAACAGACACAAATGTTTCATAAAGCACTGTAGGCTACCTACAACAAATCAAAATAGCACCAAAAAACCTCAACTCAACAGAGTAATTAACATTTATAACTATGATTCTAAATTGGCAAGATAAAGTAAAAATAAGGTAAATTCTTTATTAAGAAGGCAGAAATGGTTGTGACACATGTTAGATATATTTCTATGTAAAATCTCAAAATATAAGAATGGTTCAATGACGTGGCAAATATATATATATATGATAAAACATACAATAAAAGTTTGTAAATTAGCACAAACATTGCTAAACACACAGGTTTGTTAAAGAAATAATTTAGAGAGGAAAAAAAAAAGATACCAAATAAGCAGTGGCTGAATAGAGGGAAAAGAAAAATCCAAGAAGCTGTTTCTAGAAAAAGTCTCTGAATTAATCTATAAAGCCACTAGGTGTTGCTCTATGCCCAAAAAAGGAAAATAACTAAAGGGCTCTTTTTTTTTTTTTTTTTTTCTAACCACATAGTCAACTTCCCTTAAATTCAATTTTTCCTTTGATTTTGCTATAGTTCTCAATAACCAAGGAAGGGGAAAGATTAGTATAATTAAGAATTATGACAAAGTAGTTATTTTTTTCCACAGGAACAATTCAGATAGTGAGATTTACAGACACAGGAAAGTGAACCAGTCTCCTGATATGCAACAAGATCAAGGCAGTTACGCACTTTCAGTGGCTTGGAAAGTTAAGTATTATCAAGAATCCATTCCTACCTTGCAAGGCACAGGACCATAGCGACGCATCGCTGGCACTGTGATGAACACAATGATCAACTGGAAAGGCACATGCATTGTGTAGCTAAGCCAAAGATTCCTACCCTTGCTAATTCAAACTTTTACTGATTACCTGCAATACTAATGAGCATTTAATATGTGCCAGCACACGGACCCTGATTTCAAGAAGCTTAGATTCTACTTGTATCCAGGACATGCTTGAAAATGAAATGATGACTAAAATAATGCACCAGACCCTTAAGCTGCTTGCAATTCAAGTGCAAGGGACAGCTATACATAAGAGTGCTTTGTGCACAATGGTGGAATGTGACAGGCCCCCTGGGGAACAGAGAACCAGCCTTTATTCTGTCACAGAAGGCAGTGAGGTGGTGTCTGAAATATGTCTAGAAAGAAGACGAGAACCGCTCTTACAAGAAGTGTGAAAATGGTGTAGCAGGTAGGAAAGTGAAGAGGCAAGGAAGTACCCTGTGTATCTGAGAACCAGCAGCTTTCCCAATGTGGGTGAAACATGAGATGTACAAGAGTATAGTGGAAGATAATCAGTCTGAGAGAAATCTGAATTCTATGTTCTGAAGTTTGAAAATGAGGCTGGAGGAAATGGGGAGTCAGCCATGGTTTTTAGTCAGAGGAAGAGCATGAGAGATGTGTGGTTAAGTAATTCTGTCAGTAGTGTGCAGGATGGCCTTGGCTGAGGAGTGAATGGAGGCAAGAGGTCAATTAGAAGGTTAGGGAAATAAGTCAGCTGATACACGGGGCCCCAATTAAATCAGGGATGCTATAAGCCAATCCTCAGTAATTGTCTGGAAGGCTGTCGGGGTTGAGGGAGAAGGGGCGGATCAAGCCAGTGTTTCCAAGGTCGATTGAACCCTTTCACTGAAAATGGGCATTTGAGAGGAGGGTAGCTTGCGCGGGACAGGATAGATCTTTTATGAGAAGAGAAGAGTGAGGGCACAGGATTTCATCTGAAAGCTAAAGGAGCCCTGGGTTCCAAAGCACCATCCTGGGCTACCAGTGCATCCTACATCCGAAAAGAGCAGTGGGTTGCATTGAGTGTACAACCAGACAGCACCACAGAGCTGAATGATCCCCACATTGGAATACGTGCCTAGTCATAAGGTGAAGGGAAAAGTACCGCCTGCTGTTAACTCAAGACATCAGTTCTGACCTCACTCCATGACTAAGGTTCTCCTCTTGTTTCATTCTGTGTGGCATAGCATAGTGCTCATAAGGGGTCCAGAACAGACTCCAGGCAACTTCTACAAACAACCGCAGTAGCAGCTAAGACAACTAAGACAGAAAGCATCTTTCTGCCCCAGTTCCCATATTTGAGAAAGTAGCTAACAATGCTACTCTGCCTTCTTCACAGGACACTGTGAGAACAGAATGCAATAATATACTGAAGATTCTCTCAACAGTAACACTCTTCTCTTGGGAAGGATGCCTCCTTTTTTTTTTCCCCCCTCTATCCTCATCTTTCTATCCCAGTTCTCTGCCTGCCCGCCTTCCACAGTGCTCCTTCCCTTCATCTCCCAGAGACCAAGAAATCCATGGGAGCTCATCAGTGCACCCTGGAAACCCACTGAGGACATAACAGCAGGTGTCTGTCAGGCTGGGTGCAAAGACCCGATTATCCCTGCTTTGAGCCCAACATTTATAAAAGGCTGGATTCTTTGGCTGGAAGGGCAGTTCTGTCCAAACAGGCAGCAAACAGTGATATAAAAGGGGGAGTTATTTCCCCTAAGAAAGCTCAAAGATCCCATTTCTCTTTACAGTGTAATTTTTAATATAGCATATTTAATATATATTTATTTTTACCCTATTTAATATAGTCTATTTCCTCACAAAATGTGTTTAAATGCTGTAAAACCTGGGGCAGGCATTCAGTCTAAATGTTGATACCCATGTCCTACATCATAGTGCTTGGGTTTAATTCCTGGCTGTAGCTTCTGACTCCAGCTTCCTGCTAGTGCAGACTCTGGGAGGCAGCAGTGATGGTTTATGTGACTGAGCTCCTGACACCCACATGGGAGACCCAGCTAGATTTCCAGCTCCTGGCCTTAGCTCTCGCCTGGTGCAAGCTCATGGGGGCATCCGGAGAGTGAACCAGTGGATAAGGAGTTCTTTCTGTCTGTCACTGTTTCTCTGCCTCTACCATCTTAAAGAAAAGCTATAAAACTGAGAAGAGGACAAAAGCTTTGATGTGGGTAGGGGGAGGAGTTAGGAACAAGCAGACTGGACTTCAGCGGATTTAAGTATCTTGAAATAGTCAAATATAGTAGGCTAAGAGAGGCATTATCAAATAACTCCAATATATAACGGGTAGGAAAATAATTTGTGCCATTTTACGGATGTCAAAAATTGTGACAGACAGGTAAAATCTTCAATTTTCTCTAAATCTGTATATGTTTTAAATTTAAAACCTGGGGTTTAAAATGTGCGTGTAATCATTTGTTCATTTGATAAATATTATTATCACCTACTGTCTTCTATCTCGGTGTTTTGACTATCTCATCATTTAACAGAAAATATGTAGGTTTAAATACTAGTGTCCTGACTTCCTCCACCTTGGAGAAGTTTTTCCAGCTCTCTAGCCTAGTTTCTTCATTTCTGAAATGAGGACAGCAATAAAGTGACACACGGGGTTCTTGGCAGGATGAAATGAAGTCATCAGTGTGAAGCCCTCAGCACAGTCTCTACCCTAGAAAGCACACAGAAAATGCCTGTGGTGGCCGTTACTGATCTCAGCAGGGTGCGCACCGGATGCCATGAGAAAAGTGGGCAGAGTTGATGAAGGGTAGGTGACGAATGCATCACAGAGTCCCCCATGTACTACACAAAGACTGAAGCTCATCCTCCTAGGTTTGAATCTCACTTCTGCCACTTCATAGCGGCACTTTCATGAGCAAAAATTTAATCCTTTTTTGTCTCTGATTCCTTTCCTAATGGTTTAATACTTACCTATAAGGTAAGTAATACATACAGGATTGTTTTGTGGATTAAGAGATACTTTTATTCAAATTACTTAAGAACAGCACCTTGAATGGAAACAGTGCTCAATAAATGTTAGGTGTTGGAATAACTATACTGCAGGTAAGACAGGAGCTCCGTACCCTTTAAATTGCGTCATTGTTCCTGACGCTAACTTGCTTAAAATCTTCTGGAGATAATATTTACACATAGTGCAGTAAGAAAAAATTTTAAAATAAGATCTTTACCATTGAGTTTATAATAAAGTATAAAACTAAAAATATCTAAGTGATAGAACATATAATACTGATAGTAAGGGTTGTAAGGGATTAGGAAGAGCAGGATTCTAACTTAGCTGAAGAAATTACGAAGTGTTGCCTGGAGAAGACAAAGGAGCAATAGTACAAATAAAACAAAACAGGGCCAGCATTGTGGTGTAGAGGGAAAAGCTGCTACCTGTCACACCAGCATCCCATATCAGTGCTGGTCTAAGATCCAGCTGCTCTACTTCTGATCCAGCTCCCTGGTAACATAATACCAAGGAAAGCAGCAGAGAATGGCCCAGGTGCTTGGGTCCCTGCACACATGCGGAAGACCCAGAAGCTCTGGGTTCCTGGCTTTGGCCTGGCATGGCCCCCGCTATTGCCACCATTTGAGGAGTGAACCAGCAGATAGACAATCTCTCCCCACTTCTCTGTAACTCTATCATTCAAATAAATTAAAAATACATATTTAATATATATAAATTATTTTCAGATTTCACTCATATAGAAATTTAGATACAAGTGATTTAAAATTTTTAAATGGCAGATAACAGTCAACAAGTGAAAATCAGAGATTCTTCTTAAAGCTTTAAGTTCACTTACAGGAGTTAAGATCTCTAAAAACTGGAATCTTAAGACAGAATCAGCTGCATGGGCATATACTTGTGTCTGATTTGTTTCCTGACATGCCTTGTACATAGAAGGCATGCAAATACTTTCCAAATGATCAAGTGTATGAAAAGATGGTATGCAGTTCTGTCTGTGCAATTACACAACACGCCCTTTAATGGTCTTAAAGGAGGTGTGCCATTATCCGCTGACATCTTCTCCGCTAACTCAGCTACTTTGCTGAAGCTATATTTTCAGTATTGATTTCTCCAGGTATGAAAAAGTTGTTCCCTTCTTGAGCACCTTGCAACAAAGAGAATAAATTATAACTGTAATTTCCTACAAGGTTTCAATGGACAAGGAATTCAGTGTGTGTGTGTGTGTGTGTGTACGAGTGTATGTGCTGCTAAAGCACATTACAGACTGTGGGAGTAATGCCTGATATAATTGAAGCTTTCGAGTATGAAACGCCTAGAATAACTTATGGCAATAATGCTAATATACCTGCAAGAATTCTTTCCTAGAGAATTAAAAATGCCTTACAGGTTTTATTTAATTAATGTTCATAGTAGTTCTGGGAGTCAGAGGCAAGCAGGTATTATTATTAACTCTATTTCCTAGGATAGAGGGCAAACAAAAAATAGCTCAGTCAGAACTTTCCCATTGTTATTTGTTGATTCCACAAGAGAGCCAGGCATTCTAAAATCACAGACCCAAAGCCTAAAGTACATGCCATTCATCTGAAACTATAGCTTCCCATTGTCATTCACCTAATAGAAATTGATGCTTTTAAAGCCTGTTATCAGCCTGACTACTCTGCCTAACTTCTAATTTTCCATGTCCCCCAATTAGCCTCCTTCTGGTCCAGCCAAGACGACTTTCTGTTGTTCACTTAGGTTTAACACTAAATGCCATCTTTTCAAGATTAATCCAAGGCTTTCTATACATTATATGCTGAGTAACTGTCCCTTCCACATCTTCTCAATTGTTACCTCCCTGCCTTCATCTTACAAATATAATTTAGATTCACATTTTTACTAAAGTAAGTAACAAGTGTAACAGAAAATATTTTGTCCTGGAGATGATAGCTAGTAATTTAGATAAAGTTTTTCCACTTTATTTGTTGTATTTTCTTCTTTAAGTAACTCCCTGATATGAAATACAAGGGTATAACTAACTGCCTTCACTTCAGTTCTTCTAGAGTTTGTTTGATGAAAACATTATCAGTTATAGTATATTTTTTGTTTTAGGTTCTTTTAAAAAAAAAAAAAAGACATCCACTTATATCTCTGGACACTGAGACTGGTTTTCACCTCCTCTATAGCTCCCTGCCAGTCCATATTCATCTGACACATATTTGATTGATTAAACAGCTTTTAGATTTCTGACTTAAATAATGCGCTGTAATCACATAGCCATCGATAACACTGCTTTCTCTTTCCTTTACTGTTATGGGGTTATTTTCTAACGAGATTTCTATGTTTATATTTTACCGGCACTCAGCAGATTCACTTAGTTTGCCATATTTGAGCCAGGGTCCTCTCCTTTATGTCTCTTGCCCAATCCATCAATTTTGTTTCCTCGATGAATAATTTTGTACCAACAAACACTGAATTTTAAAATCTAAAAGACCTAACACTGCCACCTTCTGAGCATAGATTTCTTTCTTCCTTAAGGGTCACTTCTTTAAGTCAGTTAGCGATCTCTCTCTCTAAGAGTTCTTTAAAAATTTGTCTAGCTCCATACTGTTTTAATTGCTTGTGTCAGAACTCTGCCTTTTTGAAAGAGGGTGGGAGAAATTCTCACTGAAAAAAGCCTAAAAGGCAAAACTGTAAGCAAAGTGGTGGTGGTGGTGGTGGTGGTGTTGGAATGTATCTTTTTCTCTGACTAACATGCCTAAGTTCTGCAGACCTTGATTTGTTTCTATGAGTATTTGAAAGTTAAAAAGAATGTTAAAAGGTGTTGGGACTAAAACACTGCCAAATTCTAATTTGTTAGGAAAGATGATGCTGATTTTCCCAACACAACACACTCTTGGAAAGAGTATGAGTCAGACTCAGTGGAAAGGTCAATGTGCATTATTAATTCAACATTCACTTTTGGAACATGTTTGGCATACTCTACACCTAAGCAACGGATAGTGTGAATTGCCATGAGCTAGCAGCCATGTGTTAGAAAGTGAAACAATGTCTGACAAAGCCATTGTGTTAGGAAGTACAAACAAGTTGAATAACAAGTAAGCAAAGGCACAAAGTGACACATTTTTCAGTTATAGATTAGCACCATGTAAATAACCACCAGTATACCAACTGGTACATTTTTTGCTACACTGAATTGAACATAATCAAAATAAACTTAAAGTGAATATACAGTGAGTAACTAGGATTGCAAATATAAACTGTAACTAATAAAAGCCTTATATAATGTAAATAGCCCATGAAGCTGAGCAGGCTTCCCCGGCAATCTGTATGGCATACTCACAACTTTGAAACAAAAGTTAAAAAAAAAAATCTGCAATAAAAATTCAGATAACTGCTCTTTTTCCTTTAAAGGCTCTGCTAGTTGGAGTTAGAAAATTTCCATCTTAAGAAACTAAGTGTAGTAAAATAACATGAGCTGCAGGTTAATTTGACTGGTCTCTGTTAATTGGGCCTGGAAAATAGTGGATTCCACAAATGTAAACTATGTTGGTTAACTGCCACTACCTGCCCATCAAAATCATACACAAAAGCATTTAGCAAAAGCGGTCCAGTAACCAGACAATGAAACTGAGGTCATAAGGGCCTAGGTCCTTTTCATTTTAAAGAATAAAACAATCTTGTAATGCCATGTTTCCTGGATTTCAAACAGGAGTTCGGAAATAGGAGACTAAAGACACCAACAGGTTTCCTTTTTTTACTTTTAAATTATCAGCTTTCCACTAGTGAATCTAAATGAGAACATCTCAAAGGCAGTGGATGCATTATTACAGGACCCCACTTACATATTCATGACACAGTCATGGTTAATGCCAATTATCTGTACATTAAATTTCTTTTTTTAATGTTTGCTTTCTCTTACTTGAAAAAGAAGGACAGTGAAAACAAGGAGAGAGTGTGTGTGTGTGCGTGTCTGTGTGTGAAAGAGAGAGAAGGAGGGGAGAAAAATCCTCCATCTGCTGGTTAATTCTCCAAATGCCTGCAAAAGCCAGGGTTAGGCGAGGCCAAAGCCAGGAGCCTGGTACTGCCATCCAGATCTCTGCTGCGGGTGGCAGGGCTCTAAGCATCTGGGCCATCATCTCCTGCCTTCCAGGATGCATTAGCAAGAAGTCTGATCAGAAGTTGAGTAGACAGTACTGGAACTGGTACTCTGATAGGCAATACAGGTATCCCAAGTGGCTGACAACGCATATCTCTCTATACACTGCATTTCTTATTCATATGTTCCCATGGAATCTCAGAATCGGAATGTGTTTGTGTCCTCTTGCTTTTATTTACATCACTTCTGTCACCCTCAATGCACCAGATGCACCGACAGATCTTAATGAGAACAATTATAGTAAAGTTTGTTCATGAGCTGTAAATAGTGATACTGCAGAGATCACAATGTGAACAGCATTCAAATGACTGTGTTCTCAATCTCTAGCATGTGCTGAGTGGAGGGGGTGGGCGCTGGCTTACCTCTGGTGTGCCAAGAGCATGTTCTCCAGCTAACAGCAGCATGCTCAGGCCTCCCATTTGAGTAGGATCTAAATAAGGTGAAAACAAATCATCAATGTATAAGCATAAAGGCCATACAATCCATAAACAGTAAAAAAGAATACTCAAGCAATCAGAAATCCAACAAAACCACATATAACCTTTTACACTCTTTATAAAACAGTAACCTGGCACACACGTGTCTATTAAATTCTACTGTTGTCCTGCCATTCCTACACAGAACTTTCTCAAACACAACTGTTTATAGCATGATTATCTCCTAATGGGAGGCTTCTTTCCTTACTACATGGGGAGTGTAAGTAGGATTAAAAAAAAAAAAAAAAAAAAAGAGTGCTTATGCTTGTCTTCCAAGAAGTCTGAGACTTGTTATTCCTGCATTGCAAAAATCAGGACTCACCAAACAAAACAAAACAAAACAAAAAACAGGCTGAAGAACACAGAAAAATTTACCAAATGGGCCTCCAAACTATTGGGCTTTTTTCAAATAACTGTCCACCAACAGTTTCAAAACAAGTTTAAATTAACTGATGATTTTTGACTTTTTGAATCTTAAGAGTAACCAGGTTTTTGCTCAAAAAGCCTTAAAAATTTAAAATTAATAATTTTTGTTATCAAAGGTTTCTGTTTCCATTCTTTCAATAATCAACAGAAACAGAAAGGCAAAATGAAAATAGTAAAGTGATAGATCCATGACCCAAGTTGTATCTAAACAAAGATAGGATTAGATTAGAAACCTACAATCCTCCAAGATTATCTTAAATGAATTAAAACTCAGAACTGCAATGAGAGAACATATGTGAAAATGCCAACTCACTGCCTCTCATAGTACACACAGGTCCTCAATAAATGTGTATTTTAGAAATCTCTCTATAATTGAAAATGAAGATCAGTTATATGTCCATAGACATTCAGTTGTTTATTTTTTTGTTTCTTTTGGTTAAAGGTTATGCCTCTAAGTATATCTGTGTATACAACCTGTCCTGGAAGCCATTTTTAATATTTTAGATACATTTTCCTTAAGAAGTAAGAAAATTCTGAGGTAGAAAAAAGCTAGAGTTGTTATAGGGACAAATTTGTTGCCAAATGATCCGTTATTTAAGAAACAGCTCAATATTAGGAAGCAGTGACACAGAAACACATACAAAATATACAGCAACACTGGCTTATGGAATGAAATGAAGATATTTATTATTGGTTTAATATTCCAACTTTAAATGTTCAGCTTAAGAACTACTGTGGCTGCTAAAATAGATACTTAAATTTATTTAAAACTCAAAAGAGGGACATGAATTTAGTAGAAAGGACAAATTTAGTTTGGCATTTGAGAATATTTTGTGGCTGTTATCCTAAAGGATGGGTTGGATGACAGCATTCGAAAGATAAGAATATGCTAATTCAAGTTACAAAGTAAAACAGGAAGCCCCATTACATGGTAAGTTACCTATCAATGTGATTTTGCAAGAAGTTTGCTGCATAGATCCTAAAACCTCAGCCAAAAACTTACCATCAGCTTTTGTATTAATTTATAGTTATATAAAGTTTTATTTATTTATTTGATAGAGTTAAAAAGAGAGAGGGAGAGACAGAGGTCTTCCATCCACTGGTTCACTCCCCAGATGGCTGCTGTGCAGATCCAAAGCCAGGAGCCAGGAGCTTCTTCCAGGTCTCTCACGTGGGCGCAGGGGCCCAAGGACTTGGGCCATCTTCTGCTGATTTCCCAGGCCATAGCAGAGAGCTAGATCGGAAGAGGAGCAGCTGGGAGTAGAACCGGCACCCAAATGGGATGCCAACCCTTCAGGCCAAGGACTTAACCCGCTGCACCACAGTGCTGGCCCCAATGTTTTTAGAACTATAAAAAATATATTCACATAAATAGCACACTTTCCAAGAGGGCTTATATTACAGTTTTCCTTTCACCCCTTGGAAATCACATAGGTGATTCAAAATTACAAAATATCAAGCCATGAGGGATATTGGGCAAAGCAAAAGAAATTTCATGTCAAAGAAAATTTAAATTGGCCTTTAAAAGCCCTTCATGATCCCCAAATCCAAATAGCTAAGCACTAGGTTTTAATTACAGGCAAACTCATTCACTTTCATCTTATTGGAAAGGGCCATAACTAGAAATATCAGACCACTGTTATCCATTATATACAAACTTAACCAAAGCTCTGATCCTTGATTATCTAATGATAAATGTGACTGAGGTATTTTCCTTCTTTCTTGTACTTTGCCTTAAAGAGTGGGCTTTTAAAAGCTGATTGTAAGGGGCCACTGCTTTGGTGTAGTAGGCTAAGCCTCCACCTACAGCGCTGGCATCCCAAATGGGTGCCGATCTGTGTCCTGGCTGCTCCTCTTTGATCCAGCTCTCTGCTAGAGCTTGGGAAAGTGGTAGAAGGTGGCCCAAGTGCTTGGGCCCCTGCACCTACGAGGGAGACCTGAAAGAAATTCCTGGCTTCTGGATTCTGGCTTCAGATCAGCCCAGCTCTGGCCATTGCAGCCATTTAGGAAGTGAACCAGTGGATGGTCTGTATCTCTGCCTCTCAAATAAATAAATGAAATATTTAAAAAAAATTTATTGTAAATATCCTGGTTGGAATCCAGTTTCCACTTTCACTTCATAGGCAAAAGACTGATTAATAAAGTATCAGAAACAATGCTCCAAAAATACAGCTTTCATAGCTTTCTGTGGTTTACCTACAGTTACTGTCTGGTTTGTGAAGAGCAGATATACGAAAAAAAAAAAAAAAAAAAAGTCCCACATACCCACATATACTGATCTAGATTTAGAAATGGAAAAAAAAAAACCCTGGATGCTAAGTGATTCGATTACAAGCCAGTCCTCCACACCCCCTTTTTGGTCTTGATAATAAAAGCTTTTAGAAAATACTCCAAATAGTATAATCTGGGAAGTCTAGAGGGCTAACAAAGACTAGTAACAAGTGGAAGCTAAAATTGTTTAAAATGATACCTAAACAAGGACAGATCTCTAAGTTTTGAGAATTCTAGGTAAAAGTATTGCTTTGGGAGCTCACATAGAATGATGCTACAAACACATACATAACAAGGACCTGAAGACTTTGTTTCCCATAATGCTACCATTAACGCGAGACTCACCTTTTAAAAGCATTTATACTGTGCATGCCACAAACTTTTTATACCATGAAAAACACACTGAACTATTAAGTATCAATATGTCTGCCAGCTATTTAGAAAAAAAAAATGTGGCATCACAATGTTGTTCAACCTTCTTTCCCAAACTTTCCATACTGAGGATGGTTTAGTACTCTGAAGAAAATTTGCTTACAACACTGAAATAGAACCTTACAGCTCCACACAACTTCACCTCTTCACCCTGCCCAGTCTTCCCAAACTCATCCTGGAAAGTTCTTTTTCTGATTGCTGCATTTGTAGCAGCAGGAAAAACAGCCATTTGTGTGGTGAAAATAAATACTTTATTTCATGGTAACACAATAGCATTCCTTACCACCCAAAGAGTATTAAAGGTCTCATGACACATGGAACCATCTGGAATTTTAAACTTGTCTGGCTTACACAGGAATGAGGGTAGGAAGGGGGAATAGGATGGGAATTCTAAGGCACAGCTGTCAGATTCATCTCAGACTAGTGATGAAGTTGTTCATTCTGTGACCTCAGTGTTTCAAATACACAGATGATCTACATAATTGTGGCTTTTTAAGTATCCATGATAACTAATGTTCCTACTGGCACAGCTTAATAGTAAGCTATTTTGTTAACATTAGGGAATTTCATAAGCTCCTAACAATATCCAAATTACTGTTTTTCCAAACTGTCAATGTCAAGAATCAAATAATACCCTTATAATGATTCCACCATTCAGTCTGTATCTCCTTCCTTTAATTATTTGTAATTCTATGTATATATGTTCCAATTCATTAAGATATGCTACATATTTGCCACTGCTTCGTACTGGTCATAAATTTTGCTCCTGTCTCTATTATTTTTTTTAAAAAATACTACCTAAATGCATCACCCCATCCTAGGCAAATGGGTAGAAACCGTGTCTAAACTTACCGGCCATTCCAAAGTTAAGCTGAGGCATTTCTTCAGTCTTGGCTTTCTTGGGGCTTGGCAAATCTCTTGACGAGTCAGATGGGAAGGCCCAGAGTTTTTTTCGTGGATTGACAGTGGGTGTTGGAGACTTCACAGGCTTGTTTGTGGTAGGACACCATTTGTAGCCAGGATTTGCTTTCATAAATGCATCTTTATACTATAAATAACACAACAGACAGCAGGCTTTCATTAACATATAGACTGAAAAAGTTCTAATATGCTTCACCCCATTGCCCCATTTACATAATGAGTAAGGAAAGCACTTTCCATGACTTCTGTGGTTTTCCTTGCAGAGAAGTGGCAATCCTAGCACAGGCCTCTAGAGACAGGACCTGACATTGACCTATTAGAAACCCCATTGGTGGGAGGAGGGTACAGAGGCTGCACACTTTGTATCTTTTAATTCTCACTTCTTTTTTTAAGTAACCAAGGAACTGCCTGGCTTTGGAGGAGAAGAGTTGTTGTTTGCAATGAAAAGAGCTAAGTAACCAGAAGAGAGAACACGCAGGGTTCAAATCCCAGCATTTCTACATAGGGGATGGTCACTAAAGTCAGAGGAAGCAGCCTACTTGGGCCTCAACCTTAGATTGCATGAACTGAGGATAACAGCTCCAAATGCCCAGGGTAAACAGTGTTGCAGAGTCAGCCATTACTTCAAAGTAAGCTTCAGATACACAGTACAAAGTGTGACTCAACACCAGGGCCCACGAACAGATTCTACTCACTGCTTAACTTAACTAATAAATATGGCAAAAAATTTATTTTGTGCTTTGATATACTAGTAGTAAGACAGATGCAAGCAAACTTAGAGAGCAAAGTACATGATTACTGGTTAAAGGAGTCCGGATCACAGGTGGCCGAAAGGGCAACATGATAGGCTCTTTCCAGTTACTGGAAGACACAAGGTCACTTAGAGGAACGTGCATCAGATGCAGATTTATGACAACTTTGGCTCAAAATGCATGTCTGCTTCAGCTGGTTGTGAACATTAGGCAGGTCTCTTAAGCTTTCTCAGCTTTAATTTCTCCATCTATAAAGTATAACTAAACCTGCCAATGTCCAAAGTTCTGTAATGACTGCACATGATAAGATACATGAATGAGCTCCAAGAGCTCTGCTGTGTGAGAGTACAGTTAATCCACCACAAACTTCATGTTTTACTTGGTTTCAACCTTCACTGACGACATATTTCCTTCTCCTTTCTTTTTCTGTGGCTTTCTCCTGTTACTTTCTCCCAACCCTAAATGTTTCCCCTTTGGTGAGAATAACAAATATTTTTCTCGCTATTTATTCCTGAAAAAATGTATTTTCCATGTATTCTTCAACTTTTATATGCTATTATTGCTGGATATTTTATTAATATAATCATTCTATTCTAGAGGCTTGCCTTTTAAAATGGTGACTCAAGGGGCAGGTGCTGTGGCACAGCGGGTTAATGTCCTGGCCTGAAGCACAGGCATCCCATATGGGTGCCGGTTCTAGTCCCGGCTGCTCTTCTTCCAATCCAGCTCTCTGCTATGGCCTGGGACTAGCAGTGGAGGATGGCCCAGGTCCTTGGGCCCCTGCACCCACGTGGGAGACCCAGGGGAGGCTCCTGGCTCCTGGCTTTGGATAGGCGCAGCTCCGGCCGTTGCAGCCAACTGGAGAGTGAACCATCAGATGGAAGACCTCTCTCTCTCCCTCTGCCTCTCCTCTCTCTGTGTAACTCTGGCTTTCAAATAAATAAATAAATCTTTAAAAAAAATAAAATGGTGACTCAAAATATTTTTTTTTAAAAATTTAACCCAATAAGAGAAAAAAGCATCCCTTTTAAACTTGGTTTAAAGATAGTACAAGAGCACTTCAAAAACTTCATGAAAAATGAAACTAGAAGTTTATTTTTGTGAAAAAAACCCTTGAAATCAATAATTTTTCCACAACATGCATTTTCTGTGAACTTTTTGAAGACCTCTCATATGTAACCTAGATTAATTTCTTTCCACCATTTCAATTTTAAACACATAAATGAAAATTGTAATTTAGATAATGCATGTTAATAGCTAATTGTCTAGAATTATTCCAAAGTGAATATTTTTATTTTTGACATGTAAGATGTAAATAAACCTACCTACTGACACTCAGACACATATGTAAATGAAAGGTAAGCATAAAAAATTATAGGATATACTTCACCTATCTCAGCAAAATAATGAAACTGGGATTCAAGGCCAGAGACAAACTAGAATTTACCATCACATAGTGGAAAACGTGTTTGGAGGTATCAACTGTGATAGAAGAGATACACTGCCACAGTGCATTCATGTGCATGGGGGATTTACATATTAAGCTGAGGCAGACAAATAGCCTTGCCTGTTGTCTGGAGGGGAAAGTGATGAATGGCTGGGTTAGGCAGAAATGAAAGTAGCAGACACATGCATCATTATTGTGTCCCAGTAAAAGGCACATGGGCCGGGTTTGTGAGATGAACAGTCACTTGGACAAAGGTCACCGCTCTATAAAGTGACAAAAGACTTTCAAACAAATTGATTAACATATTTGTCATGAGAAACAAAGTTACCTCTCTTCAGTGCTCCCTTCCACTCCTCCCTGTGTTGATCTGCTGGATATGCTGTTTCTCAGCAAGACGTTCTATCTTTTGCTAAGAATCATTTGGTAATTTGCTTCAGTGAAGATCAGTAAGTATAATGGCAATAATACTGTCATCCTTACGAATTCATTCGTACCAGCATCAACTATTTGTAAAACATTGATGACACTAATAAACGCCAGCTTCAACTAATTCATACTTGGTAACTGGTGCTGAAGACAAAGTAAAGCAGTGACAATCACCACACCTCAATCATCTTTCTTTCTCTGGCATGGAGGCCTCAAAACCTCATCTCAAGTACTTTGTGAACACTGAAGAAATCAGACACTGAGATACTGGGGAGAGAGAGAGTATGGAGTAAAGAAGTCTCTACCTTCACATTGCTTACAATCCACCCTGAACAACACTAAGCATATTATTTCTTTAAGCCCTCCTCTTGACTCAGACATGAAACATGGTTCTGCAACAGCTATATAAAAATGGATGCAACCTATGAATGGGATAACAGAGGGCAAGACAAAGACCTGGAATATGTACACTGTTGTGGAAAATGATAATTGAGGCCAGCACCATGGCTTAACAGGCTAATCCTCCGCCTTGCGGCGCCGGCACACCGGGTTCTAGTCCCGGTCAGGGCGCCGGATTCTATCCCGGTTGCCCCTCTTCCAGGCCAGCTCTCTGCTATGGCCAGGGAAGGCAGTGGAGGATGGCCCAAGTCCTTGGGCCCTGCACCCGCATGGGAGACCAGGAGAAGCACCTGGCTCCTGGCTTCGGATCAGCACGATGCGCCGGCCGCAGTGGCCATTGGAGGGTGAACCAACGGAAAAAGGAAGACCTTTCTGTCTCTCTCTTTCACTATCCACTCTGCCTGTCAAAAAAAAAAAAAAAAAGATAATTGAGTGTTTACTCTGAGGGCCAAAACTCTGTAGCTGTAATTCAATATTAATCATTAGATTCTCAAACTCAAGGTAAACATTCAATATCATGATGATATGTTTTAGTTCAATGAAGCATACAATAGGCATAAGGGTTAATAATGTGAGAAAGAGAGAGAGGGAACAGTAGCATATAGTCCTGGTTTTTAAGGACTTAAAAGCTTACATGGAGACATCAAAGCACACAGGTGAATACAAGCAGTGCACGAGCACTAAGTAAGAGGTGAGGCAGAAAACAGCCCCAGGATGTGAGGGAGGGGGTCTGTGGGTCCTGGGGACTGGGCGTTTGACACAGGCCTAGTCACCTGTACTGATGAGATTGCTAGGAAAGGGATTATAGAGAAGGCTGAGTAAGGGAAAATGAGCATAGATTTTGTGTATAGGCTGACAGACACAGCTGTGTGCAACTATTAGCATGAAGGCCAACTACCTGGGCAAAATCCACCATCATGAGATTGAAAAGGCCAGAGAGGCAGGTCCCACCATATCCAGATTTCCAGGGTTAGGCTGTCCATGTTAGAGATGGAGGAGGAAGTCAATCACAGGCTATTGGTTGTAAGACTTCAATGAAAGATGACTAGAAAACTACTAAATTCATATTAAATACTGATTTTTAAAAATTCTGCTGAAATGAAAATTCACTTCATGGCCTCCAATTTCTTTCTTATTCTTTTTTTTTTAAAGATTTATCTTATTTATTTGAAAATCAGAGTTACACAAATAGAGGAGAGGTGGGGGGTGGGAGGGTGTCTTTCATCCACTGGTTCACTCCCCATTTGGCTGCAACAGCCGAAGCTGCATCGATAGAAGCCAGGAGCCAGGAGCTTCTTCCAGGTGCAGGGGCCCAAGGACCTGGGCTATCTTCTGCTTTCCCAGGCCACAGCAGAGAGCTGGATCAGAAGTGGAGCTGCTGGGACTCGAACCAGCACCCATATGAGATTCCAGCACTGCAGGCAGCGGCTTTACCTGCTATGCCACAGCACCAGCCCCATGGCCTCCAATTTCTTACTGCAAATTTCCAGTCAAGTGGATAATCAGACACACTTCCTGACTCATACAAGGTGCTCAATAAATGCTGGCTCTCTTGTGCCCCAGTCATCCCCATGTTTCATCAGCAGTGGTGACAACATATCAGTTCAGTGTCTGATAGTATTGTTATTTGGTATTGGCATTAAATACATATCCATTCACACTATTTTGCCACCTCCATATATGGTAATTGTATTATGTAACAAAAGACATATATTATGTACTCTTTTAAAAATGGGGGTCTTGGGGCTGGTGCTGTGGCATAGTAGGCTAAGCCTCTTCCTATAGCGTCAGCATCCTATATGGGCACCAATTTGTGTCCTGGCTGCTGCTCTTTTGATCCAGCTCTCTGCTTATGTCTTAGGAAAGCAGTAGAATATGGCCCGAGTGCTTGGGTCCCTACACCCATGTGAGAGACCCAGAAGAAGCTCCTGGCTTCAGATTAGCCCAGCTCTGGCCATTGCAGCCATCTGGGGAGTGAACCAGCTGATGCAAGACCTTCCTCTCTGTTTTTCCCTCACTCTGTTTGTAATGCTACCTTTCAAATAAATAAATAAATAAATAAAACTTAAAAAAAGGGAGTCTCAACATTAAATACTTCGTAGATCATTTACAAAAATGGAAATCTGATCTGAAAAGCAACTTAATGTTCATGAAAGATATATTTACCAACTGATCTCCAATTGTTTATTATTAATGGGGATGGGGTAGTATTTAAAAGCCCACCTGCATTTCTAGCTATTATTACAGTCTAGGTTTCTCAGCAGACTGAAAGAGACACGGCAATCCAAATGTGATCCAGTAACAGGGGGCTCGGAAAATGTGTGCATAAAGAAAGACAAACGACTGGGGAAATATTACCACAAAATAAAATCTACCATAATCATGAAAAGAGATGCTACAGGAAACTATCTGATTTTTAACAGTGATTCAACACTCATTTTATAAGAATATATTCCACTGGGTGCTCTTTAACACACATTTTATTTTATAAGCATATACTCAAAGGAAGCTAAATATTTAACACATTTCATTTTATAAGCGTATACTCTACAGGGAGCTAAATCTTTAACACATTTCATTTTATAAGCATATTCTCTACAGTGAACTAAATATTTAGCACATATTTTATTTTATAAGCATATACTCTGCAGGGGGCTAAATGAACCCTTAATATATTCTGAGCCAGCTGTCTCATTTCCCATAAGCAGCAGCAATAACATTCTACAAGGGCAGAAGAGGACAGGGAGAGACTTGAGAAGTAGCACTAATCTGTACTTCCTTAGTTTGAAGACCTTCCCTTCACAAAAATTTTAAAGTTATCATGAAGATAACATGACTTGAAGAACTATGTGATCTGAGTTATTCTTGCTGTCTGTTTCTAATAGGGAGGAAAATTATTTAGAATGTTTCATGTGACAAAACATTGAACTAAATTTATGGTTTTGACTGAATAAGTTATATATAAATCTGCACAATGTTTATGATAAAACAACTCCACCAGAAACAACTCACTTGAAAATGTGGCTTGACTATGTGACCATGGTTGAATATGTGTCTGGTTGTTTTATTGTGGAAAGTCATCAAGAAAAAAACTGAAAGCAAGGCAGTTGTCTACAGATATGGCTACTTAAATGGGCTATGAGAGTGATGATTTTTAACCTGACAACAGTTTTTTACATATAATTTTTAAAAATATGATTTTAGTGCTTATTTTGGGTAATTATGCAAAAAAGTCAGTTTATTAATTAAAAGGTAAAAAATTTAAGAATTTCTTTAAAAGTACAATTTTCTTCATTTTTAAAAAATAGACAAGGATCTAGATGAGAAAACTAGTAAACAACTACTTTCTGGAGATGTATAAAAGACAAAGATTCATGTAAACTAATTTGAATTATAAAATCCTTACATTTTCTTAAAATTATGTTCACATAGGTTTAATAATTTCCTTAAACACTTTGAACTTTCTCCTTCCAAAATTGTTTACAGAATGAATTTTCAAATTTTTCCAATGGTGCAAAGCTAACTTTTTCCCATGTCTTTTTGAATGATCATTAATACTTTTTTTAACAGTGTCATACTTCAGTTTATTTTATAATCATAAGCTTAACCCTCCACTAAGTAAAGAATTCAACAAATAGTAAGAAGAAGAAAAAAAAAAAAAACCACTGATCCTCAACAGTGGAGACAACAGCTGTAAACATTAATCAATTCTCAAAATGTCAATTTCACTCATATACATTACTTTTTTTGTACTCTTTTAGTTACCACAGATCAGGGAAAACATGCTATTTGTCTTTTAGAGACCAGCTTATTTCATTAAGTGTAATGGTTTCCAGTTGCATCCATCTTGTTGCAAAAGACCGGATTTCATTCTTTTCATGACTTAGTAGTATAAATGTTATTATGTGTGTATATACGTATATATGTATACATATATCTGTTGATAGGCATCAGGATTAATATATCTTAGCTATTGTGTAATGAACTGCAATAAACATGGGGGTACAGAAAACTCTTTCATATGCTGATTTCATTTGGTTTGGGTAAATTCCCAAGAGGAATGAGATGGCTGGGTCATATGATAGATCTATTTTCAGATTTCAGATCTATTCTTTTCAAATTTCAGAATCTCCATACTGTCATCCAGAATGGCTGTAACTAGTTTACATACTCACCAACAGTGGATTAGGGTGCCTTTTCTCCCATATCCTCTCCAGCATTTATTGCCTTTTTTTTTTTTTTTTTTAATTTCTGTATGACAGCCATTCTAACTAGGGTGAGGTAAAACCTCACTGTGGTTCTGATTTTCATTTCCTGTATGGCTAGTGACCCAGAGCATTTTTCTCATGTGTCGGTTGACCAACTGAATTTCATCCTTTGGAAAATGCCTTTTCAAGTCCTTTCTCCATTTCTTTTTTTTTTTTTTTAATATTTTATTTATTTATTTGACAGGTAGAGTTACAGACAGAGAGAGAGAGACAGAAAGAAAGGTCTTCCTTCCATTGGTTCACCCCCCTAATGGCTGCAATGGCCGGAGCTGCGCCAATCTGAAGCCAGGAGCCAGGTGCTTCTTCCGGGTCTTCCATGTTGGGCCATCCTCTCCTGCTTTCTCAGGACACAGCAGAGAGCTGGACTGGAAGAGGAGCAACCGGGACTAGAACCACTGCCCATATGGGATGCCAGCACCGCAGGCAGAGGATTAACCTAGTGTTCCATGGTGCCGGCCCTCCATTTCGTTTTTTAATAATTATTTTTTAAAATTATTTATTTGAAAGTTAGAATTAGAGAGGGAGAAAGTAAGAGAGAGAGAGAGAGAGAGAGGTCTTCCATCAGATGGTTGACTCCCCAAGTGGCTACAACAGCAAGAGCAAGGCTGATCTGAAGCCAGGAGCCAGGAGTTTTATCCATGTCTCCCATGAGAGCAGGGGTCCAAGCATTTGGGCTTGCCCAGGCACACTAGCAGGGAGCTGGATCAAAAGTGGAGCAGCCATGACTCAAACTGGAGCTCATATGGCATGCTGGAGCTGCAAGCAGCAGCTTTATCTACTATGCCGCAGCACTGGCACCTTGCCCATTTCCTAACTGGATTATTTGTTTTGCTGTTGTTGAGTTTCTGGAGTTCTTTATAGATTCTGGATATTAGTCCCTTATCAGCTGCATAGTTTGCAAATATTTTTTCTCATTCTGTCAGCTGCCTGTTCCTTTTGTTCCCTTTGCAGTTCAGAAGCTTCTTAGCTTGATAATAATCCCCTTTGTCTATTTTTGCTTTGATTGCCTGTGTTTCTGGAGTCTTTCCCAAGAATTCTTTGACTATGCCAATGTCTTGCAGAGTTTCCCCAATGTTCTCCTCTAGTAATTTGATGGTATCAGGTCATCGATTTAGATCCTTGATCCACTTTGAGTTGCTTTTTGTATAAGGTGTAAGGTCTTGTTTGTACTTCTGCATGCAGAGAAGCAATTTTCCCAGCACCATTTGTTGAAGATTATCCTTTCTCCAGCGATTGGTTTTACTTCCTTTGTCAAGATTAGGTGGTTGTACATTTGTATCGATTTCTGGGCTTTCTATCCTGTTCCATTGGTCTAAATGTGTATTTTTGTACCAGTACCAGGCTGTTATAACTGCCCAGTAGAATCTCTTAGAATCTGGTATTGTGATGCCTTAGGCTTTGTTTTTGTTGTTTAAGATTGCTTTAGATATTCAGGGACTCTTGTGTTTCCATATGATTTTTTTTTTTTTTTTTTTTTGACAGGCAGAGTGGACAGTGAGAGAGAGAGACAGAGAGAAAGGTCTTCCTTTGCCGTTGGTTCACCCTCTAATGGCCGCCGCGGTAGCGCGCTGCGGCCGGCGCACCGCGCTGTTCCGATGACAGGAGCCAGGTGCTTAGCCTGGTCTCCCATGGGGTGCAGAGCCCAAACACTTGGGCCATCCTCCACTGCACTCCCTGGCCACAGCAGAGAGCTGGCCTGGAAGAGGGGCAACTGGGACAGGATCGGTGCCCCGACCGGGACTAGAACCCGGTGTGCCGGCGCCGCAAGGCGGAGGATTAGCCTGTTGAGCCACGGCGCCGGCCTCCATATGAATTTTATGGTTGTTTTTTCTACATCTGAGAATAATGTCGGCATTTTGATTGGGATTTCATTGAATCTATAAATTGTTTGGTAGTATGGACATTTTGATGATATTTTTACAATCCACAAACATGGAAGGTTCTTGCATTTTTTGTGTCTTATTTACTTCTTCAATGTTTTGTAATTTTCACTGCAGAGATCTTTTACCTCCTTGGTCAAATTTATTCCAAGGTATTTAAATTTCTATGTAGCTATTGTGAATGGGACTGATCTTACAAATTCTTTCTCAGCCATGGCATTTTGAGAGTAAACAAAGACTATTGATTTCTTTGTGCTGATTTTATACCTTGCAACTTTACCAAACTCTCTGAAGAGTTCCAATGGCCTCTTAGTGGAGTACTTTGGTTTCCCAATATATAAAATCATGTCATCTGCAAACAGAGATAATTTGACCTCTTCCTTGCCAATTTGTATCCCATTTATGTTTTTTTCTTGCCTAATGGCTCTGGCTAAAACTTCCAGAACTATATTGAATATCGATGGTGGAAGTGGACATCCTTGTCTGGTTCCCGTTTGTAGTGGATTTAAACGCCTCTACTTTTCCCCATTCAATATGATGCTGGCTGTGGATCTGTCATACTGTTTAAGGAATGTTCCTTCTATACCCATTTGCTTTTTGTCATGAAAGGATGTTGCATTTTATAAAATGATTTCTTTGCATCTATTGAGATGATCATATGGTTTCACTCTTCAGTTTGTTAATGTGATCTATCGCGTTTATTGATTTACATATGCTGAACCATCCCTGCACACTAGGGATAAGTCCTACTTGGTCCATGTGAATGATCTTTCCAGTGTGTTGTTGGATTGGATTAACTAGTATTTTGTAGAGGATTTTTGCATCTATGTTCATCAGGGATTTGGGGCTATAGTTTTCTTTCTTGTATCTTTTTTTGGTTTTGGAAATAAGGTGATGCTTACCTCAGAGAAGTAGTCTGGGAGGATTCCCTCCCTTTCAATTGCTTTGAACAGCTTGAGAAGAATTGGAATTAGCTCTTTTTAAATGTCTGGTAGATTTCAGCTGTGAAGCCATTTGGTCCTGAGCTTGTCTTTGTTGGGAAGGTCTTTATTACTGTTTCAATCTCCATCTTGGCTATTAGCCTATTTTGGTTTTCTATGTCTTCATGTAGATTGTTGCTCACAAATCTATCCATTTCTTCTAGATTTTCCAATTTGTTGCCATATAGCTGTTTGTAGTAATTTGTGATGATTCTTTTACTCATTGTTACATTTATGATTCTTGGTATCCATTGTAACAATTTCTTTTTTATCTCTGATTTTATAAATTTGGGTCTTCTCCCCCCAACCTTTTTTTTTTTTTTTTTTTTGGTTAGTTGGGCCAGTGGTGTATCAACTTTGTTTTATTTTTTCAAACAAAAAAAAAAAAAAACAAGCTCTTCATTTCATTGATCTTTTGTATCTTTTCTTGGCCTCATTTTTTTTTTTAATTTCTTCTCTCATTTAAAATTTTCCTCCTACTAATTTTGGGTTTGGTTTGTTCATATTTTTCTAAGTCTTTGAGATGCATTGCTAGAGGAATGATCATTAATTCTAAAGTAATCAGAATTTACTACAGTTAACAACTTACACAATATTTGAGTATTGGAGTATTGAGCCCCTCAGTTAATATAAAAATTAACATCTGAAACCAGATACTAAAATTAATTTTGACTCAGTCAAAATCTTCGATTTAGTACTCACTAGCTATAGAATCTTTATCAAGTCATTGTAAATTAATTTGGTTTGAAAATTTAAATACTGATGTTTATTTAACAAGTAGCAAATGGACTAATATTTCTAAATCAAGTATTTAGTTCACTTAATTGTACAATTACCATGGTATCTGGGAATTTTGGCACATTGTATATTTAGTTTTGCTGATTTGTGTGTTTCAAAGACTGATTTCTCATTTTATTTATTTATTTATTTATTTTTTTAATTTTTTGACAGGCAGAGTGGACAATGAGAGAGAGAGAGAGACAGAGAGAAAAGTCTTCCTTTTTCCGTCGGTTCACCCCCCAATGGCCGCTGCGGCCTGCGCACTGTGGCCGGCGCACCGCACTGATCTGTAGCCAGGAGCCAGGTGTTTCTCCTGGTCTCCCATGCGAGTGCAGGGCCCAAGCACTTGGGCCATCCTCCACTGCCTTCCTGGGCAATAGCAGAGAGCTGGAATGGAAGAGGAGCAACTGGGACTGAATCCAGCGCCCCGACCAGGACTAGAACCCGGGGTGCCGGCGCCACAGGCGGAGGATTAGCCTAGTGAGCCGCGGCACAGGCTTGATTTCTCATTTTAATAACCCTTTAGCATATTAACTATTCATAATAAAAATAGAAAATAATTGTGATATAGAGCAGTACTAAATAGAAACCAAGTTGTTTATCTGGAATAACTCTGAAACCTAACATTTGTAGAGCTTAAAACTTTAGATAGTGGTTGCCTATGCATCTCCTTACTTGCATCTTCTATTGCCCTTTTGAAGGCAGGGGTCTTTATTGCCATTTTACAGATGTGGAAATCTAAAAATGCCTGGGAAAGAAGATCAGGTTTGAGACCTGACTCTACTACCACACCACCTTCGACTTCTGAGATGAGTCACCTAGCTTTTCTGAGCCTCAGTGTTCTCATTTTTCACTTTTAGAAAATAAAATGTAATTCATGAAATTATTCTGAAGATAATTAAAGGTTTGTAAAATAATTCTGTCTAGAATAAAGCAATATTTAAAACTTTATCATCTTTTAAAAATAAAACATCTGAATTTTTAAAAACACACTAAGAAAGTCCTGATATCTGGGACATAAGAATGGCAAAGGCTTCAGAAAAAAGAAATATTGTTAAACAAGGAATCTAAATGTCTGGTTTTGCTACCCACATCCCCCCAACGTGGTAGACTCCTAAATGAATCACACTTAGGAAGCCACACAGAGAGTATAAGTCATTACATCTGAGACAGACAAAAGAGGTAATAGAGGAGAATTTGGGTGGACCCAAATTCAAATATATCTCAGCTATTCACAAAAGTCTCATTGAATTACAGACTATCAAAATATCCCTGTTTAGAAATAATGAGTTAAAGTCTTCAAACAAATTCAAATGATATGAATATTTTAAATAAGCAAGTAGGTCAAGTTTTAAATAAATTTCCAGGATTAAATATGTAAAATTAAAAAATTGATTTTTAAAAGGAACAATAAAATTTCATCCATCTGGAAATCATTTATGTGCAGCAACTGTTTCTCAAGGCTGCAGGATAAATGAGGTGCCACTTTAACAGTATGCAAAGTACTACAGCTTGCTCATAAGAACACCAATTCTATCTAGTAAGCAGTCGACTTGTAACAGTTAAAAATTCTCCACATTATAAGACCTGAGAAATGGAGAATATATTATTTTTGGAGAAGAGTTCATTTCTGATGAAACCAAAACAAAGGAATGAATGGTCCTTACAAAAATTATCCCAGTTGCAAATAAATAGTCAAAAATAGATTAATTTTGTCATGAAGAAATATGGAGGTAGAAGTAATCAATAAATACTCCATGGGCTGGTGGCAACAATAATCTTTGCTACTGACAGTTACAGATAGCGACATTTACTGAATAAGTGTCCAGTACAGTTTACTTTTAGGTTGTGTTTTCCTGCATTTAATTCTATGGCTTTAATTTGCATGCAACCAAAGCTTCAACGTTTTAGCGAAGCCTCTCATGATTTTTGCCTTATTTATCTTTATATCATTTCCTGTTACTCTCCCATACATAACCTAGGCTCTAGGTAAAACAAACATTTTGGTTCCTGAAATTGATCTCATTTTCCCACAGCTGCTTTTATCCTTATCTTTCTGAATCCTACACCACCTCCTTTATAAAGCTTTTCTTGATCTAACCCCATGTAGCCACCCACCCTCACTCTCAGCACAGGCAGATTCTTCCTGCAGGACTCACTTTTTACCACTACCATTCTTGCCATATTTATACAAATCCTCTTATCCCTCAGGCATTTAAATTAGGTAAGATAAAATTGTATTTTAAGGGTACTAGAGAGCCAGCATCATGGTGTAGTGGGTTAAGCCTCCGCTTGCAATGCCAGCATCCCATATAGGTGCTGGCTCATGTCCAGGCTGCTCCACTTCCCATCCAGCTCCCTGTTAATGCATTTGGGAAAGCAGTGGAAGATTTGGGGCCAGCGCTGTGGCTCAGTGGGTTAAAGTCCTGGCCTGAAGCACCAGCATCCCATATGGGTGTCGGGTCTAGTCCCAGCTGCTCCACTTCTGATCTAGCTCTCTGCTATGGCCTGGGAAAGCAGTAGAAGATGGCCCAAGTCCTTGGGCCCCTGCACCCATGTGGGACCTGGAAGAATCTCCTGGCTCCTGGCTTCGGATTGGTGCAGCTCCGGCCGCTGTGGCCATCTGGGGAGATGGAAGACCTCTCTCTCTGTCTCTACTTCTCTCTGTAACTCTGTCTTTCAAATAAATAAAATAAATCTTAAAAAAAAAAAAAAAACTTAAAAAAAAAAAAAAAACAGGTGTTTGGGCTCCTGCACCCACGTGGGAGACCTGGAAGAAGCTCCTGGTTCCTGACCTCGGCCTGGCACAGTGCTGGCAGTTGTGCTCACCTGGGGAGCAAACCAGCAGATGGAGATCTCTCTGTCTCTTCCTCTGTGTATCTCTGACTTTCAAAGAAATAAATAAAAATAATAATAATAATAAAGCACTAGGGTCAAACAACAAAGAGTATCCCAGCACTATGGTTCACTAGAGATATGACTGGTCAAGATGTCAACTTCTGAGGCTTACATTTCTGCTGTTAAGAACAGAAGTAATCAAAAGTTATGTGTTTGTGCTTACTTAAAATACTGATGACAGAATCAACCCATCAATCAAAACATATGTGTTCTCCCTATGCCTCTGATCCTAAAATAAAAAAGAGGGAATATCGTAAGAGTCATTCAAATCGTTTTCATTATTCAGATCTTCCCTTCCTCTCTGCACTATCTCTGTTCTAGTTGAAGGTCAGGTTGTGTGATCTTCTACATTTCTTGTCCATTTATTATGATCACTAGTGTTTAAGTGACAAGTTGAAGGCTTCAGTGCTATTCTGGGCAAAAATGTAAAGATTTGTATTACTTTGTTTATTTTTATAAAAGAGAATTATTTAGTTATTTATTTGAAAAGTAGAGTGACAGAGAAAGAGAAAAAGGAGAGGGATGGGGGAGAGAGAGAGAGAGATCTTCCCTCTGGAAGTTCACTTCCCAGATGGATGCAATAGCTAGGTCTGAGCAAGGCTGAAGTTTCCCACATGGGTGGCAGGGGCCCAAGCACTTGAGCTGTCTTCTGCTGCTTTCCCAGGCACATTAGTAGGAAGTAGGATCAGAAGTGGAGCTGCCAAGACACAAACCAGCACTCGGATATGGGACGCCAGTGTCCCAAGCAGCAGCTTAACCTGTTGCACAGACATGCCGGCTCTGTATTCCATTATTTCTAAGAGTACATATATATAAACATGTCGCAAGGTAAGGTAAAACTGCCTCTGCATTTCTTAACAGACAATCTCACATCACACTGTCATGCACGTTGCTAAATTTAAGGAAGCAACCCAGGTTATAGCTTCAGAATGGTATTTTTTTTAATTACTTAAAACCAATTATTGCTCTAATGAGATTCACCAGAGAACACGAAATTCTCATTTAACACTATTTTTTTCCCAACAATGCAAATTAGCACCAAACAATAGTTCAAGAAACTGAAAACAAATCCCAGAACGGATGCTTTGTCTTACCAGATGCACTAAAATAAGCACAGGGAGTAAGGGAAGAGTCAGAGAAGATTTTCATGAGCTATCAGGTGAAAAAACACAATCTACTCCAAGTCATATTCTTTGTTGTATGCATCTTTTAAAACCAAAAGGAGAAAGGAAAAATTATTTCTCACTCAACTGAAATGGGAAGATACGGGTGAATATCATTTAATATTCATATTCACACACACATTCTGCTGAAAGAACATGTCTTATGCATAATAGAGAACATGTAAAACACAAGGTTTAAAACTAAAATGCTCTATGAGAGGGTTTCAAAAATTCATTAAAATGGTTAAAAGATAAGTTTATTTTGGTACAAAAAGTTTTTAAATCCATCTATGTAAGGGATCTTCAAAAAGTCTATGGAAAATGTGTATTATGAAAAAACTATTTTTGCATTTCAAAAAATTTACATCAAAATAAACTTCTTTTAAAAATATTTTTACAGAAACTTTTTGAAGCAATCCTATACATCTAAAATAAAAATTTAAAAATGATTGTGTGTGGTGGAATAGAAGCCGCTTTTATTACTGACTTCGCATTAACAGCATCTACCACAATATCTGGTACATTGAAGCCAATTAGTAAGCATTTATTTTTCTTTTATTTCTGAGCCAGAAAGAGAGACAGAGTGAGAGAGGGAGAGTGCTGCCACCTTTTGGTTTACTCCCCAAATGCCCATGATGACCCTTGCTAGGACAAGGCCCAGCACAGAAGCCAGAAACTCAATCCAGGTCTTCTGGCAGGAACCTATTACTTGAGCATCACTACTGGCCCCCAAGGTCTGTATTAGCAGAAAGTTACAGTCAGGAGCCAGAGGGAGTTAATATATTTAGGCATTCTAATATGGAATGTAAACATCTTAACTGGTGTCTTATTTTTTTTTAAATATTTATTTGAAAAGCAAAGTTACACAGAGAGAGGGACACACACACACACACACACATAATCTCCTATCTACTGGTTCACTCAACAAATGACTGCAATAGCCAGGTCTGGGCCAGGCTGAGGCAAGGAGCCAGCAACTTGATCCTGGTCTCCCACATGAACAGCAGGAACCAAAATACTTGGGCCATCATCTGCTGCTTTCCCAAATGCATCAGCAGGAAGTTGAATTGGAAGCACTGCGGCTGTGCCTCAAACTAGCACTCTGATATGGGATGTTGGAGTCCAAAGCAGTGGCTTAGCAAGCTACGCCACAATGCGAGAACTTTATGATGTCTTAACTACTAGGCCAAATGTCTACTCCCTAAGTTCTTGTTGAATGAACTGACATTCCAATTAAGGCCAGGATATGAACACAAACAGCATCAGCACAATTACATGCACTTTAATGTAATTTTAAAACCATTCAGTAAACCTACTGAAACAAGTCAATTCACTTACAACTACAGCCCAATTGTATAATCATTGCGAAAGAAGCTAAATATTCTACTCTGCGCATCGTAAATGAGGTAACATCTCATAAGAATAACCATAAACAAGGTAAGTGGCAATGTGGAACATCCAGTTATGTCTCCACTTTGAGTAGATTCCAGGGGGCTACCTTAGCAGATTTCATTATAGCACCACAATGGCAAATATTGTGAACCTAATTAAGTAATTAGAAAGGGATTTCCTGTACAAAAATAATACTTCCTCCTCTTAAAAGTGGCCACCTATTGAGTTTGCAAATTAGCAGTCTTTAGTAAAAGGAAAACAATATATGGGAGACAGGCTGCATACTACCCAAAAAGAGCAACCTAAAAACAAACTCAAGTGTTTAATTACAGGAAGCTTATGCAGTTCCCTATGAGGTTTCAGATAATTGTTTGTTTTATTATATGACTATGAGAGGATGTAGGACTATTTAATTGGAAAGTTTTATTGCTAATTACCGCTATGCTAGTGGAAATCCACTGAAAACATTTAAAATCATATAGGTAATTGTAATTGATTTTAAATTTTCCAGATGCCCTACATAGTTCAGTTAATTCCTGAAGCCTTGGGTAACCATTAATTACACAGCAACTATGCTAATCATTTACTCAAATTTCCCTGAACATTTTCTAAGAAATTTTTATGTTCATAGTAGCTTATTAAACAACAGAGTAAAACCATGGCAATCAATAGTATTATTTTCCCACACACAGAGGTGTCTAATAAAATGTCTTGAAACCCTGTATTTTGTCCGCCTTCTTTTTTTTTTTTTTTTTTTTTGCTAAACTTAACCTAATGATTGGGAGGCAACATTTTTTAATGAATGGAGATTTTTTTTCAAATTGCAACAATGAGAACATACTATCAGAATTATTCCTTTCAGGTTTAACTACATTGATGTTACTTTGCTTATTATCCCTTATTCTGGGCTAAATCCATCACAATATATTTAAATGTGTAATGATCTCATATTAATTCCAGATTAATTTAGAAACAGACCAGTATACAACTTTTGAAGAAAATTATTAATTGTTACCATTTTGGAACTAATCAATGTCACAGAGCTATGGAAAGAGAAGGAAAGACAGGGAAAGTTAAAGAGAAATCTTCCACCTGCTTGGTTCACTCCCCAGAAGGCCACAATGGCCAGGGCTGAGCCAGAACTACATCAGGAGCCAGGAGCTTTATTTGGGTTTCCCACATGGATTATGGGGGCTCAAGGACTCAGCCATCTTCAATTGCTTTCCCAGGCCATTAGCAGAGAGCTGTATAGAAAGCGGAGCAACTCGGCAGGACGCACAGGATGCTGGTGTTGCCTACCGATGCCAGGATGCCAGCCCTTTGGCAATGCTTCTTACCAACTGTTGACTACACAGTGTTGATGTGTACGCATACATCCTGTTCCACTGCCCTTCATTCATTTATTAGTTTTAAATATTCATGCTGCACTCCCTACAGAACAGGAACTAGTCAATATACATTTCTTGATAATTGTGTTTATTATAAAAATGAAAAATGTTAAAGCTGTAAGGAATAAAAATATTTGTCTAACTTCCTCATTCTAGTTAAATAAAAAAGCTAATAATCGCAGAGATTGGTATATAAATATAAATATAGATACATAATTGAAAGACAGTGAGAGAGAATCTCAAAGCTATTTAATTTCAGAACTAGATCAAGAATCTCATGACACAATTAGAAAATGTAACATTGTCATTGTTATTATAGGCATTTTCTGACAGCAGAGGCTGAATTCCTAGGATTTAAAAAATCATTCATAATAAATTATCATGATAAAAAATTACCTATCATAAGAAAGCAATTATTTATATTGATCGGGGGGGGGGGGTTTACACAGAGAAAAAACCTCCTTGGGGGCCAGCGCTGTGGCATAGTGGGTTAAGCCTCTGCCTGTGGCACTGGTATTCCATATGGGCACTGGTTCGTGTCCCGGGTGCTCCTCTTCCAGTCCAGCTCTGTGCTATGGCCTGGGAAAGCAGTGGAAGATGGTCTAAGTGCTTGGGCCCCTGCACCTGCATCGGAGACTGGGAAGAAGCTCCTGCCTCTTGGCTTTGAATCGGTCCAGCTCTGGCTGTTTTGGTCATTTGGGGAGTGAACTAGTGGATGGAAGAACTCTTTCTCTCTGCCTCTCCCTCTCTCTCTGTAACTGTCTCTCAAATAAATAAATAAATCTAAAAAAAAAAAAAAACCCACCTTCTTGGTAATCCATTGCTCTTGGTATGTTCATCAGTATTTGCAAGGTGTGGTTAGAACACAGGAAGAACAAAGAAACCTCTTATGTTTCCACTTAGAACCTGCTTCAGTATTCACTTTCTCATTCTAAGAACTTCTCCATATTTGTAAAGTAGTAGTTACAGGTTATTTGTACATAACCACCATAATACTATGACATTATAACCTACCTCCTTGGCCATGTCTGTGTATTTCTGTTTTTCCTTTGGATCGAGAACAGCCCACCAATCAGCTAGTATCTTTGTAGCACCTCGGTTATCGAGCCTAGGGTGTTCCTGACGTACAAGAGAGCGATGTCGTTTACAAAATAAAAGAAATGCATTCATTGGTCTCCGAGCTCGCTGTTCTGGTGATTCATCATCTTCAGTCTCGCCAACATCTTGTTCTAGGCCATCGGCCCCAAGAAGTTGAACCTATTACCAACCAAAACAAAAGGCAAATTTTTAACACATATTGGACAGTTTGGATTGAAGAATTAGTCTTGGTTTGCAAATTTTTCTTATATCCATTTACACATTAAAATTTTTTTTTAAAAAATCATCAACTGTTGTCGGTAGCTGGTAACTAACTTATGATGGACCTATCTATCCTCTGCTTAGTTTCTATAGCAACAAGTGCATGTCTCTATGACAGCATATTTTACATAGTGTTACAATGCTTATATTTGTTCTTTCTCACTAAATGGTGAGCTCTCTGAGGACAAAAACTCTCTTATTTACTTTTATAATCTCAGCAGCTAGCTCAGTATCTGGTGTATCGTTAGTGCGTAACTAATTGATGAATGAACAAATAAACCTATGGTTTATGGGCCTCAAGATGAACAATGCCCATAAATACATGAACATCAACTTGTCTTTCACCTCTTCAGGAAGTACTTTTCAATAGCCAATAATATGAGAATGTTTAACATGAAAGCACATGATAAAAAGCTAAAAGAGACTATTCAACGTTTTTGTGCACATCACAAGTAGAGCTTTCTACTGTAAAAGATAGACATTTGACATGAACATTTCAAAGAAGAACTACACAGTAACTCTTTAAGCTTGGAAATATCAAACTTTCTTGTCTGGTGAAATGTTGTGGTGATAGTAATAAGCTTCCCTAAGCTCAAACCTTCAAAATCAGTTTTGAGTCCTCCCTTTTCCTAAGAACTTCCTATAATCATTGTTCAAGTTCTTCAAGGACTTCTACAACGTTCTAAATCTGTTCATCCCATGTATGTAATTCTCAATGCCAGTGTCCTTACCACCACTTTGGCCTATGGCCTAGCTTTCCTGGTTTTAATCTTCTCTACAATACTTCCTCATATGGCTGCCAGAGTAAGTATATTAAAGCAAATCTCAGATCAGAAAATCTCAGAATATGTTAAAATTGTAAAATATCTTTCAAGGCTAAAATACAATCTTATGATGTTTCTTAGAAACAATGCAATGAGGAGCATAAGTCCCGAATGCCTACTAGGATCACTTCTTTAACTACTTGTTTTAGTTAAAAATAGCAAGACGGATCAAGGTTGTCCTCAGTACACACTACCCAGTAAGGTCGTAGTTCTGAAATTTGAGTGAGTACTGGAATTGCTTCTGGATTGCCAGGTCTCATCCTAGAGATTCAGGCTTGGTAGGTCTTGCTGTTTCTAACAAGTTTCCAGGTGTTGCTAATGCTGCCCATCTGAGAGGCCCATACTTAGAGAACCAAAACTATAAGGCAACCATGTTCTTTCACACAACATTTAGTGGGCAACTCTAATAGGCACAAACTAGGAAAAATCACACATTTAAACCAAATTTATATTTAAAAAGTCTTTCAAATTTAAGTAACCACTAGAAATGTAATTAATCATCAACTACCTTCAACTACAAATAGTGCAGAATAATCTTAAAGCCACAGCTATCTTATTGGAAATGTATTAGAGGTAATTATTGGGGGAGAAAGCTACAGATTTATCTTCCTTATTATGTATACAGTCACTTAAGAGTGATTTGCATTTTCAAGGGACATTTATTTAGAACTTTGAAACTAAGAAGCCACAGAAAAAGTAGAAATAAAAAACTTGTTAAGGAAGTAACTGCATCTTCTCTTCAGAATAGAATGTTTTGATTCCATTACTAAATCATAAAAACTCAAGGTAAAACCTAGAAGAAGGAGCTTTCTGTTTTGGGAAGGAATAAAGACATATAAACAAATAAATTAAAAAGTTAGTTCAATGACTACATCAGGGAACCAGTGAGATAATAAAGCACTAGTTTATGGATAGAAGTACAAGAAAGTATCCCGAGAAAAGATGTCTGGGGCAGATGCTGTAATACAGTGGGTCAAGCCACTGCCTGCAGTGCTGACATCTCATATGGCTGCTCCACTTTCGGTCCAGCTCTCTGCTATGGCCTGGGAAAGCAGTAGGAGATGACCCAAGGGCTTGAGACCCTGAATCAATGTGGGAGACCCGGAAGAAGCTCCTGGCTTCTGATCGGCCCAGCTCCAGTCATTGTGGCCACTTGCGGAGTGTTCAGCGGATGGAAAATTCTCTCCCTCTCTGCCTCTGCCTCTCTGGAATTCTGCCTTTCAAGTAAATAAATAAATCTAAGAAAAAAAGATTTTGTATGAGCTAAATTTGCAAGATGAATTAGAGCATAAACAGGAAAACTAACAGAGATTAAGAGTTGAACATCAATATGCAAATCGATGGCACCATAGTACACAAAAGATCAGAAGAGTGTCCTGGGAGATAAGGTTATAGAAGAAGGTCTGGGCTGTTTCATAAAGAATGGCTTCTATCATGCTAAAAAACAGGTCTTTAATTCTGTAAACTAGTGTTTTTGGACTGCATGCACCAATAATAAAGCTTGGTTTGACATGAGTTATCAACTTTTTATTTTATCAAGTATAGACACTATCCTCCAAATTTTTAAACAGCTATCTAAGATTACCACTATTTTATTAAATTCATTAACCAAAAAGTAGACAAATACATGAATAAGTGACAAAATAAATATAAAACTATCTTGACTCATTTTTCTTTCACCAAGGGCTTATTAACACTTTAAAACATTAATACAGTGAGGGATCAACACTAGGACCCACAACTGGACACAACGGAGAGTCACACAGGGTTTTAAGTAGAGGGAAAACATCATTAGATTTAAGAAAGAACTGTCAATATTATAAAGCATGTGTTTTAAGAATAAAATTAGTGGCAATTAAAGCCAGAGTCTAAAAACTGGATAGGACTAAAGGTCAGGCTAAAGGCCAGGAATGAATATGTGAGAAAAGAGATAACACTGGGGCTGACATTGTGGCTTAGTGGGTTAGATCACTGCCTGCGATGCTGGCATCCCATTCATGTGACAGTTAGAGTCCTGGCTGTTCCACTTCCAATCCAGCTCCCTCCTGGTGGGTCTGGGAGGGCAGTGGAGGATGGCCCAAGTGCTTGGGCCCCTGCACCCACGGATGAAACTCTTTGCTTTGGTTCTACCCAGCCCTAGCTGCTGCAACCGTTTGGGGAGTGAACCAGCAGATGGCCGACCTCCATCTTTCCCTTTCTCTCTGTAACTCTGCCTTTCAAATAAAATAAATATATGTATAAAAAAAGATTTAGAAAGAGAGAGAACATTTTTGAGGTAGAACCAACAGTTGTTAGTATCGAGTCAGATCTGAAGGTTGAAACAGGAAGAGTGTTTCTAGCTCAGTTAGTAAGGTTTCTTCATGTACAACAGAGAATAATTTTTCTCCAATGATAGAAATCAGATCTTGTTGGGGGCCCGGCGCCATGGCTCACTTGGCTAATCCTCCGCCTGTGGTGCCGGCATCCCATATGTGCGCCGGTTCTAGTCCCAGTTGCTCCTCTTCCAGTCCAGCTCTCTTCTGTGGCCCAGGAGGGCAGTGGAGGATGGCCCAAGTGCTTGGGCCTCTGCACCCGCATGGGAGACCAGGAGGAGGCACCTGGCTCCTGGCTTCAGATAGGCGCAGCGTGCTAGCCGTAGCGGCCACTTGGGGGATGAAACAACAGAAGAAAGACCTTTCTCTCTCTCTATCTCTCTCTCTCTCTCTCTCTCTCTCTCTCTCTCTCACACACACACACACACACACACTGAAATCAGATCTTGTGGGAAGCAGAAGACCAGAATTAGATAGGCTGACTTTGAAGTGGCTGTAGGGCAGGCTATGTGGATACCCAAGTCTGTAAAAGGATGATCCAGCAGGTACCAATATAGAGAAGATAGTAAGACTATGATGGTAGATAAGATCACTAATTAAAGGTGAAAAGAGAAACAGGTTCAATGACTTCTATCTTTCACTCAATTAATATTTACTGAGCACCTGTGATGGGCCAGGCACTGTTGTAGGTGAAGCAGTTAAAGCAGTGATCATGCAAAAGCCCACCCGTGTGAAACAGAGAATGGCATGATCAGTCTTACTGGTTGAAAAAATTACTTTGGCTGCTTTGTTGAGAACAGATTGTAGCAGGGCAAGATCAGAGACACAGAGAGGGGTAGGAACAATAGTCTGAACTAGACATGGTACAGCTTGGATCAAAGTGTTAGCAGGGGACTGTTAAGAAGACATAAAATTGAAAGAGATTTTGAAGGTATGGCTGACAGGATTTCCTGGTGACTGTGAGGCTTAAGCAAAATAAAGCATGTAAGTATGATGTGCAAAGTTGCAGGGCTGACAAACTAAAATGCTGCAGTTTCCATATACCAAGAAAGGGAAGATGTAGAAGGTTTCAAATAGAAAAGCAAAAGCTTAGTTGAAACACATTCAAACTGAGATTCCTGGATGATAGTGGATACAGCAAGTAGACAGCCAGAAATATGAGTCCAGGGGCAGGCATTTTGACCCAGGAAGTTAAGGTACCACTGGAGACACTAACTTCCCATATCAGAGAGCTGGTTAGAATAACAGCACCTCCACTTCCAATCCAGCTTTCTGCCAATGTCCTGGGAAGGCAGAGGATGAGGGTCTAAGCACTTGGGGGGCCTGTCACTCATGTGGGAGACCGAGATGGAGTTTCTGGATCCTAGCTTCAACCTGGCCCAGCCCTGGCTATTGCAGGCATTTGGGGAGTGGAAGATATCTCCCTGTGTCACTCCTCCTTTCAAAGAAATAAGTATTTTAAATATGAAAATAAAGTTTAGAGGCCTAGAGGACAACAGTATTTGAGGGCAGAATAATGGAGAGGCATCAAATGAAAGAAACTGGAACGGAACAGTGAGGAAAGTAGAAATAGAAATAGAAGTGAGTGCCCTCAGAGAAACAGGAGATAGCTTCAAGGACCAAGTGAGCGCAGATGCAAATGTGTCAGAAAATCACTGAGTATAAACTTGGTAATTTCCTTGAATAGGGAAGAAACTGAAAAAAAAAAAAAAAAAAAACACAAATGAGTAAGAAGTGAACTAAATGCATAAGGATCATCCTGGTGGCTTCTGGCATCTCTGTGGGTAAGAAGAAAGGGCCATCAGTGAGAGAGACATAGAGGATATTCAGAGATTCTTAGATGGTGTCTGAGAAGGAGGAAGAAGGATTATAATTCCTGCTGAGACAAGTGGAAGGAGTTTACCAAAGCCAAGAAAAAAAGGTTGAGGGGCTAGCACTGTGGCATAGTGGGCAGAGCCGCTGTCTACAGTGCCAGCATCCCAAATGGGTGCTGGTTTAAGCTCCAGCTGCTCTGCTTCCTATCCATCTCTCTGCTAATGTGTCTGAGAAAGCAGCAGAAGATGGCCCAAGTGCTTGGGCCCCTGCACCCATGTGGGAGACCCTGACTCCTGGCTTCAGATTTGTCTGGCTCTGGGCGTTGAGGCCAATTGAGGAGTGAATCAGCTGATGGAAGATACCTCTCTCTCTCTCTCACTGAGTCTTTCAAATAAATAAATAAATCTTTAAATACAAAAAAAGAGGTTGAATAGATGTCAAAGTTCTGAAAAAGATTAAAAGCACACGTTCAGAATGTTTGTAGTGGTACAAAATGTATAATCATTTACTCTTCCATTCAATACACACAATACCTACTATGTGTCTTTCTGGAGAAAGACAGAAGGCAAGAGAGTCAAGGGCCCTGCTCTTGTTGATCTGCTACTCTGGTCTGAGAAGACCGACATAAACAAGAACACAGCTAAACTCATAGCAAATAGTAGCAAGTTTTGATTTGAATGAGCTGGGTAGAAGAGCCACTTGGAGTGGCTTAGGTGCCATTTCTTTGGTGAGGGAGTCCTCATGCTGAAATGTGAATAATGAAGGAGACCCAGTTATGCCAAGACCTGGAATGAAGTGTGACTTTCTAAAGTCAGCTGCAACTCTGGCCTCAGAATCAGCCCTTAAGGCATTCAGATCTGGCTGAAGAGCCCAGGAGAGTATTTTAGGGATGGAAAGCCAAGACGATCTGGCAAAACAACAACAACAAAAAACACCCAAATGAAAGATCTCTGAGAATGAGAGTGAGATCCCAGTGGAAAAAATGGGCCATCAAAGAAGGAGGTACCTTTCTCTGAAGGGAGGAGAGAACTTCCACTTTGACTATGACCTTGTCTAAAAAAGATCGGAGTCAGCGAACTCAAAAGGCTTCCATAGCCTTGACAACTCATGACTAGAGCCTAGGGAGATTACTGATGCCATAAACAAGAGTGTCAATTTGTTAAGTCAACAACAAGAGTCACTGTGCACTTACTCCTCATGTAGGATATCTCTGTCCTTAATGTGTTGTACATTGTGATTTAATGCTATAACTAGTACTGAAACAGTATTTTACACTTTGTGTTTCTGTGTGGGTGCAAACTGTTGAAATCTTTACTTAATATATACTAAATTGATCTTTTGTATATAAAGATAATTGAAAATGAATCTTGATGTGAATGGGATGGGAGAGGGAGCGGGAGATGGGAGGGTTGCAGGTGGGAGGGAAGTTATTGGAGGGGGGGAAGCCATTGTAATCCATAAGCTGTACTTTGGAAATTCATATTTATTAAATAAAATTTTAAAAAAATAAAGTCAGCTGCAAGGTTGGATGACTTTCTAAACATGGGCCAACTGTTCAGATGTGAGGCTAGGGAAGCAGACTTGCAGGACAGACTGACCACAGGGGTTTGGCAGGGCAGTGCAGTCAAATGTTATGAATGCCACAGAAATCAAGACCAGGAGAGTAGCTCTGGGGCAGCCTTGGGTGGCAGGGCTGGGCTGGGCTGCAAGTGAAGAAAGATGGGTCACCGGAGCAATGGGGTGGGAGACAGGGGAGCTCAAGTTCTATGAACACCCCCATTTTACCACACCTAAATATTACCTACAAATCACTAGCTGACTGACAGAAATAGTATTGAAGAAGGATCTGTTTCTGTGTGAACTACTAGAAGGTACAGATAATTTAAGGGAGATCAATAACTGGAATGGTGTGGGCGTTATGGCACAGCTGGTTAAGCCACTACTTGGGCTGTCGCAACCCCGTATTAGAGTGCCTGAAATCTCTCTCTCTGCCTTCCAAGTAAATAAAAATAAATAAAAACTTAAAAGAAATTGACTGAAGATGTAAATCAGTTGAATTCAAGTTTTATGGACCTTTAGGAAGCTATTTTTCATACTATACATATTCATCCTTGATTCTAAAATATTATGAGTTTTTAAAAAAAAACCTGAAACTTTTAGAGTGAATGGAAGACTTACTTTATCAATATCTTCCTCTTCGTCTTCCTCTTCCTCCTCCTCTGAAAAGTCAAGAAGCTTCTTGGCCAGCAATGGATGCCACTGAAGACACTTCCTCTTTGGTCTCTTTCCAGCCCCTTCTCCTTCTGCTGAGTGATCTGTATTCCTATTACTGCCTTTCATTACTGTGACCTGCAGTGAGAAGAGAGACAGACAGACAGATGCACACACACAGAGGGAGAGAGAAATCAAAGTAAACTTGATTAAAATTCATTTATTTAACCCCCCGAGCTTTAACTGGATTATAGTTTTAATGACTAAACTACCTACCAACTCAAGCATTTACTAAATTCAGTGAGACTCTTAAGTACATAATCAAACATTTCATTTCAATGGGCTAAACTGAGCTAATAAAATTTGCCTTTTAGGAAATATGCTTCTCCCACTACTCTGTAACTTCTGAATGAAAAACCAAAACAAGCTTTAGGATGATTACCAGTTACCTTCACCTACTCAGGTTTCTCAGCTTTCCAACAAAGGAATATGTAAGCTTCCTGCCACGGGGACAGAAATGCTCACAGAGGTGGCCTTCCAGGAATTCTCTGATGGCTCCTGGTGTAGTACAACAATCTATGTGAATTTTGCATTCTACACTACAATAAATCTGTGCTGCAAGATTATTAAATAAAATGATTGTAAGAAATGATTTAAATTTGAAATAAAGCTACCTCATAAGATGAGACATGTTTTTCAAACACTGTCTATGCTGCCTCCAAGGATTTGCTGCTTAAACACACTGTGAGTCACTACCTAACACAACAGAGAACAATGTCTTCACATTTCTCAACACCTACAAAAACCTGGTAACCAACTTTTGCTCCTGGGTTGTTATTATTATTATTATTATTAAATGATTGACTAAATAGCTAAGAGATAGCCAAGCTATGAATATGATAAAAGTTTTTAGGATCTCAAACTTGATACTTTTTGAAGAGTTAAAAAAGTAAAAAAGAAAACTTCTTGCTGATGTTAAAAGCAACACATGCTCATTTTATAAAGAGAAAATAACTAAAATGAAGAGTGTCCTCTCTATATGCCCAGCCCCACAGTCCAAGGAGCAACTACACATCAGTTTCCTATATACTTTGAGTCTTTTTTTTTTTCTGATTTATTCTTTATCACTCATTCAAAATACCATTACAATACTGCTTAGAAATACTCTGGCAAAAATACAAAAAAATCAAACAATACAGTCAAGCCATCAATGTCAATGATTCCTGGATGCTGACAATTACAAATACAAATGCAGTTGATAAAATCATTGGGTAGTGGCCTTTCTGTTCCATACATGTTTGTACTGGTCCAGTGCCTGCCGAGTAATATCATTCAACTTTTAATGCCATATTAAAACTGGAACTGGGGTCCAGGAACGTATAATGTCCAGATTCATCCAGTTCCCAAGAAAGTGGCACAGGCAAATTAATCTGTCTTAATTATTTCTGAATTTCATGTCAAACTTAGATCTTCCTCACTTTAAAACCAAACAAATTTTTTAAGAAATTAAAAAACCAAGACAAAAATCAGTAATGTTTTCTCCTAGAATTTACCTGGCTTTATCGTGAATATTTTAAATATTTGATCAATCTGAATTTGTTCTGAAAAACTAAGCCAATAGCATTTATTAAATATTCCAGTTTTCTACCATTCCTTCAGAATGTCACCGTTATCCTATACTAAACTACCATATGGATATGGTCTATTTCTAGATACTTTTCCATTAAAAATAATCTCCCTTTAGCTGCTTGCCTATCTTTTGACCAATGGCAATGTTGTTAGGGACTACGTCATTCTATACTTTTTAAAGTATATGAATGTAGGGGCCGGCACTGTGGCACAGCAGGTTAAAGCCCTGGCCTGAAGTTCCGGCATCCCATATGGTCACCGGTTCTAGTCCCGGCTGCTCCACTTCCCATCCAGCTCCCTGCTAATGTGCCTGGGAAAGCAGTAGAAGATGGTCCAAGTCCTTGGGCCCCTGCACCCACATGGGAGACCTGGAGGAAACTCCTGGCTCCTGGCTTCGGATTGGCACAGCTCTGGCCGTTGCAGCCATCTGGGGAGTGAACCAGCACATGGAAGACCTCTCTCTCTGTCTCTACTTCTCTCTGTAACTCTGTCTTTCAAAGAAATAAAATTAAAATTAAATATATTAATATGTATTCATTTAAAGCTTATAAGTTTTTAATAAAAATAATCACATTTTCCCTAGGTCAACCCACTTGCATCACTCTCAAGGTGTTATTTTTTTTAAAGATTTTTTTATTTATTTGAAAGAGTTATAGAGAGGCAGAGGCAGAGACAGAGAGGTAGAGACAGAAAGAAAGAGAGATCTTCCATCGGCTGGTTCACTCCCCATGTGGTTGCAACAGCTGGAGCTGTGTGGATCGAAAGCCAGGAGCCAGGAGCTTCTTCTGGGTCTCCCATGCTAGTGCAGGGGCCCGAGGACTTGGGCCATCTTCTACTGCCTTCCCAGGACATAGCAGAGAGCTGGATGGGAAGTGAGGCAGCCAGGTCTCGAACTGGCGCACATATGGGATGCAGGCACTGCAGGCAGTGGCTTTACCTGCTATGCCACAGTGCCAGCCCCAATCAAGTTGTTTTTGTTTTTGTACTGCCTATGTAATAACCCAAATCACTCCACCATTGGTGGATATTCAGATTATTTCTTCACTGATATAAAACCCTTCATTTTAACAAAATCATTTTTAAACGTTCATTTTTATCAAAATCATCATAAATGTATTAACTGCTATGTGTAGCCCCCCCCCCCTGCAAAAAAAAAAAAAAAAGAATACAAAAGGAGGGAAAGCAAAATACATTCCTGTGGCTTTCTTGGCAAGAAAATTCTGCTGAATATCTGAAGCAATTACATGGCTCATATGGCTGCCTCAAGAGTGCAAGAAGTTACTGAAAACTCTAAATGGAATTAGTTACCTAGTGTGCTCTTAATAAAGGAACAAAGATTTCTTGTGAATTGACAGACCATTCAACAATTCCCATTCTATCTGCAAAGAAAACTTGGCACAAGCAACCCATTTTCCAAAAATACCGATGTTATACAGAGAGAGGAGAAACTGGTTATTTTTGTGGCTTATTAATCACTTTAGGATGAGCTGCTTGAGTGGTAATTAAACCCATATTGGGGCACAGTATTTTATGAGATAACTTGTTTTTTAAAAAACAGTAAAAGAGCTGGTGCTGTGGCACAGTTGGTTAAAGTCCCGCCCTGAAGCATGGGAATGAGATATGGGCACCAGTTCTAGTCCCAGCTGCTCCTCTTCCGATCTAGCTCTCTGCTATGGTCTGAGAAGGCAGTAGAGGATGACCCAAGTCCTTGGGCACCTGCACCTGCGTAGGAGACCTGGAAGAAGTTCCTGGCTCCTGACTTCAGACTGGCTCAGCTCTAGCCATTGCTGCGCTTTGGGGAGCGAACCAGCAGATGGAAGACCTCTCTGTCTCTACCTCCCTCTGTAACTCTGTCTTTCAAATAAATAAAAACAAATCTTTAAAAAAAAAAAAAACAGTAAAAGAAATCAATGAAAAATTATAAATCAGGCCGTTTTTATCAATCAGAGATGGTAAAGTGATGGCCAAAGCCTAGGGAAAAATGTATATTTAGCTCCAGGAATTCTTAATTAAATCATGCTACTTACTTTGGTATAAATGTATTTATACATACACATATACATGTATATATAAACAGATGTGTACCTTTGTGTATATTTGTATCATTTCAATATTCAAAGAGAAAACAGAATCTCAAGGTTTAAATTAATGGGCAGTTTATATGGCTTTTGAGTTAAAAATAATCACATTCACTTCCCCCACCCCCAGTTCTTTCCATGTAACTAATCCACATGCTACTTTGTATAGCATATCTTTTCTGAGACTACAAAAATTAGTCTCTCCTTATCCAGAAATACACTAGAATGATTCTATATTGCTAGCAACATTACCACATTTTCCCTTGAATTATAATTATTTGAGTAGATCCAGCCTTCACCACTTAGCCTTTTCTTTATCAGCTCAGAAGCATCCTGGCACAGCAGAATGTGAGGATCCGCTAGTTGTTCGAGCTGTCACAGGCAACAGTAAGGACCCTTGTGCTAAACTGTGGTCATGATTCACTATTTTAATACAGTAAGATGGCTTCAAATGAACTACCCTCTCTCATTTCTCTTTATTCAGATATTCTATCTTGAGGGGGAATACATGAGGGTTGAAAATGTACTTCTGACGTGCTGAACAGGTGGCATGTGGTTGTGAGAACCACCTCCCACCTGGGCTTAGAGGGAAATAAAGTTGGCCACCCCCAAACGGTGCCTGGACAAGTAGGCACATTTTTAGCATGGACGAAATATGAAGAAATGAGTGACTTGGAGATGACATAGCTCAGATTAAATAATCAAGAAGAGTGTAATGATTTAAATGACTATGAAATAAACAGGATATTTTTAATGATTTGTGGTTACCTAATTATGTTCTAATTCTCTATGGATCTATTTTCAAACTGTAGAAATAAGATAAAACATAGTGGAGGGGAATGATTTCTTGATTATCATTCAGAAATAGTGAGAAGGCAAGAATGAAGAATGAAAGATTAAAAAAAAAAGATAAAGACATGCACAAAGAGAGCATAATTTTGAGACAATGCTATTACACATCTTACTTCAACAATGGTGAGGAGGATAAACTGTTAACTTTTGACAGTGACCAAGGTCTAACCTTGTAATTATTTTGCCTCTAAAAATCTCACATGTTTTAAAGTTTGCTTCTTGTTCTGGAACAAGTACAAATTAAGCTAACAATCTATATGCAACAAACAAAACAATTGGCTGTCTTTATTCAAAAGGAATCATTCTTCCATTCTGTACTGCAACTCTAGAATTATTAAAATCAGGTTATTTAACTATCAATAGACTCTGTGCTTGAAAGATTCAGTATCATCAAATTATGCTGCTGAGACTGTCAAATAACAATATCAAGGTCATTATCCAAAAGAATGAATAATCATTTGTCTTGTAAAAATAAAGCAAACCACATGTGCTCCCTTTATATACCAAGATGAGTAACCTTAAATAGACACTCATTGTACTGAATTCCATTTAAATCAACTTGACAAATTAGGAAAAGCTTCATTTAACCACATTCTTCAAATGTACTAAGTCCATGAAGGCTTTTATCAGGTTCAAACTCCATGAACAATGCAAAGAATATCATAGAAGAAAACAGTACAAAACAGGTATCACTTTAAATAAAAGAAAACAAAAGGACACTGGAGCCTGGCTGGCCTGGTTTGGAATCCTGCCCCTCTCACTAACTACCTGTTGCAAAGTCATTAATACTGCCTACTGGGAGAAGACATGTGATACTCAGCACGGTACCCAGAAGGGTCTCACTCCCCTTCTTTACCCACAAGCCTTTTAGAGGGTACATGGGTTTAACAGGCAGCATCTGCTGGCTTAAACACAGCTTAAGATGCTGTTCATGGCAAAGCACAGATGTCTCCGACTGAACTGTGGTCCACATGCTTCACAGATGATCTCATCTCCAGGCTCAGAAGCCAAAAAGGAAGGACGGAGCACTTCCTTTCCTTCGCCTGAGTGACAGTCAGACACAGTGCCTTTAGGCAGTGAAAAATTCTGTGAACAGGATCGTCTCATCTTTCTATAGTCTTGTCTTAAGGCTCAGGCCCTCAGTACACCTCAGTCTTTAAGACACTAATGTGAAGTTAACTGCTATAGGGGTATCTTAGAGTCTAAACTGTGTCCTAAATGCCCAAGAAAATCTTACTCAAACCCTGGTAATGGAAATTCAGACCCAGTGAAATAGGGAAAGGTAAGGGAGGCCCATGAGACATCCTGGTTAGACAACCATACAGTCTAACCACAGGGCCTCTCCTTGGGTCCACCTAAGACTGTAAAGCCTCCAGGGAAGAGGAGAGAAAACAACACAAAGAACAAAGTAGCAACTTTAGTATCTCCCCACAAACTGAACTGACCTGCTTTCAGTCTTTCAGAGGGGTTCTGCTACCACAAAAAGCCAGGACACACCCCAGCTTGGAACCCTTGTTCCTTCTCTAAAATTCTCCCATTTTCTGTCAAAGTTCTTCTCATCCACCAAGGCCCAGGTCCAATATTCCTTCTTCTCTTAAGACTTCTGTGAATGCCCTAAGTCAAAGTTCACCACTCTTTGCTTTGAGATTTGATTGAACTTGACCTTGTCAGGTAAGGCACTTACTCTAGTGTCTCCAATCCCACTTCCTCCCAGTAGGTGGTGAGCTTCTACAGGTTAGGTACCATGGTTTCCTTTTCTGTCTCATTCCCTAGTACTGAGCCTGACACACAGCAGTCCTTGAAAAGGTATTTATTGGTTTATAATTAGTTTTTCTAACAGTCACATGTAACTTCTCAGTCACATGTGTCTCTCATGTTTTATAAACAATACCAATACACAACATTTATTAGCTACCTGTGTTTAATTATTTAAATGTGTTTTTTATACTTGATATTTGCCATCTTAGTTATCCCTTACAAGAACCCTCCCAGGCAGATACCACTGTGAATCCCACATAAGGAAAATGAAGGTTAAGTAACTCACCCGGGTTACACAGCTAGCGAGTTGAGAAGCTGGAACTGGAAGCTGGAAGCCTACTTCAAAAGCCCAAATGCTTACCTAGGAAAAGGAGCTCTACACACAGAGCCTTTCAATCTGTGGACTCTCCAACCATTTCCCATACAACAAATAGTTTCTGGGTCATGGAAAAACCAAAAAGGAGTTCCAGGGCCTGGTAAAGGAACACTTTTGGGATTCACAGTGGAAAGGCAAATATTTGTTTGAGTCTGAAACTTCAAATGACAAGTAAATTAACCCTAAAGCTCATTGCTGATAAAAGCTTTACAAGTGCTAATGATTATTATTTATTGTAATCCTAATAACAATCCTAAACCTTAAAGTGAAAAATATCTCATCCAATAAATTAATACTTTCATTTAGAAGCAATTCAGTCACTGTTCATGCAAAGAGTGTCTTTAAATGTGCTCCTCATTGAAAAGCAGTAGCTCTTCAAGTTGAAACTTTAACTCAGTCATGATGTTATCTATATGCACTTCATGAATACTAATAAGGCATCCACTATTCAAGGAACGGCTAAGCTGTACTGGCAGTTCTGGTCCCTCTGCCCTTTCTTCATGAAGGAGCCTGCATTTTCAAGATCTCTTAATACTTGCACTCCATGGCACTTAGCCTTGGGACAGATTAACATGGTGCTCAAAATGGAATGTTACTCTAAGCTACAGATAGAGCCAACAGCTATCTTGAAAGAGAGAGTGTGCCAAGGGAGGGGGCTTAAAGAGGAAAAGCTACTTACACAGCAAATGTTGTACCAGGCTAAGGCATGTTATCCATCATATCCCTCAAAACTACAACCTTCTGTTTTCTGTAATTTTATGCATGTGTTTACATTCTCAGAAAGTCATCAAATTCCTACTCCTCCTAGCAAAACAGTTTGCATCTTTTAGTTTAAAAACTACAAAAGTTTTTATTATATGCATTTATTACAAGGCTATACAATAATCACACTGACAAGAAGCTGATGTGGGGCCGGCGCTATGGCAAAGCAGGTAAAGCCGCCACCTGCAGTGCTGGCATCCCATATGGGTGCTGGTTCGAATTCCACCTGATCCACTTCCGATCCAGCTCTCTACTATGGCCTGGGAAAACAGAGGAAGATGGCCCAAGTGGTTGGGCCCCTGCACCCAAGTGGGAGACCCAGAGGAAACTCCTGGCTCCTGGCTTTGGATCGGCCCAGTTCCGGCCATTGTAGCCAATTGTGGAGTGAATAGGGATGGAGGACCTCCCTCCCTCTCCCTCTCCCTCTCCCCCCCCCCCCCCCCCCGCCTTTCCTCTCTCTGTGTAACTTCCTGACTTTCAAATAAATAAATAATTCTTAAAGAAGAAGCTATTGCACTAGAAGACAAGTTCATGGCAGTCTCTTCCTTTCTTCTCTCTCTCTTTTTTTTTTTTTTTTTTTTTTTTTTTTGGTAAGCAAGAAGGGGAGCAAATGTGCTCCCATCTGCTGGTTCACTCCTCAAATGCTGCAACTCAATCTTTGACTCCTGAGTGGCAGGAACCTGATTATTTGTGCCATCATCTGCTGCCTCCCAGCATTGGCATTAGTAAGAAATCTGGAATCAGACCATAGCAGTGATCAAATCTCTCTCCCTCCCTTTATTCCTAATGCAGTTGAAGACTTATTGATCAGCTGGCAAGCCAGGCACTGTGGGAGTTAAGTATCCAGACTTATGGCCCTTTCAACTCTCCTCTGGCCTCTGCTCTCCTGCTGGGCTGTGCCTGCCCTGTTCTCCACACTTGCCAGGTGCTTGTGCACTGTCCTTTCTCTGCCTCCTCAGGCCTGCACATCTTACCCTACACCTCCACTCTCACTTTCTAGGCAAGGCCTCCGAATCCTCTTTTCTAAAAAGCTGTATTTATGCCAGTTCATGTCTCTCTCCTTCCTAAGTAGTTTCTCTGGCCACCATCCACACTTAACAGTTATGTGTATTTTTTGACACTCGACCTTAGGATATCTGTATCATTTCCCTGTACAATATATAGATAGATAGATAGATAGATAGATAGATATAAAGATTTCATGTAAATTCCTCCAACAGAGACCCTTCAGGGTAATAAGCATGCAAGATGGGTGTGGGTTTTTTTTTTTTCACTTTTTATTGTTGTTTTTTGATCTATCAGATCAGAGATCTTCTTAACAGACTGCGATAGAATATATGAATAATTGAACACAGAAACAATACTTTTCTCCTCTTACTACATTTTTCTTTATGCTGTTTTGCCAGAAGGCAGAAGAGATATAAAGCTTGAAAACTAAATATGCAGAGAGGGAAAAACATGAAGCCAGGGAGGACTGTTTGAGAGGAAAGAGAAAAAGAAATAAATAAATCAACAGGACGATGTAATGACTATAATGAAACCAATGTCACTTCAAAACCACTGTCAATACTAGTCTTAAACATGTTCCAGTAGTTTTCTTCCCTTCTCTGGTTACCTGTCAATGATCTTCATTATGCTCTCAAAACAGAAGAACTCAGAGCACTCCTTTCCTAACTAACAGCTAATAAACCTGTGCTCCAGACCCATCCAACCACATGTCTTCCTTGAAGTCTATCCCCAGGTTCCTAGCTGCTCCCCCATGGTCTGACACTATCACAAAGCTTTCAATCTTAGGTTGATTTTATCATTCACTGGTAATCTTTTATACTTGTTTTATTCAGTTACATATCCAGTTCCATAGAGTCCATTTTAATCTGTCAGTTTCTCCACAACTCCTGTTGATGATAATGAGTGAGAATAATAACAATGATAGCCAGATATATATGATAGTACAAAATTCACAGACAATTGAATTAAAAGGTATGTTAATTTTGATGCAAAAAAATCTGAAATCTGTACATAGAGGGAACTTCGAAAAGTTCATGAGAAATGCTTTATATGAAAACTTATAGGGGCTGGTGTGTGGAGTAAGTGGATTGTGAATAAGTGGATTATGCTGCTGCCTGCAGTGCAGGCATCCCATATGGTCAAGAGTTCAATTCCCAGCTGCTCCACTTCTCATCCAGCTCCCTGCTGATGTGCTTGGGAAAGCAGCAGAAGAATGCTCTGGGAAGCTCTAGGCTCCTGGCTTCCACCTGGCCCAACCTTGCTTGTTGCAGCCATTTGGGGTATGAACCAGAATGTGGAAGACCTCTCTTTCCTTGTCTCTCCTCCTCTCTCTGTATCTTTTGCCTTTCAAATAAATAAAATAAATCTTCAAAAAAACATACAGAAAAAAAGAAAAGCTATACATGGATAGCAAATTTTTTGCACCAAAATATTATTTTTAATTCTACTTTCCAATGACCTTTTTGAAATAAGGATATAAATGTGTGCATACATGTGTGTGTTTAACTGTCTCTCCACAAACTGAAATCATTGCAACTGGCTGCTTTGCCCACCATAGAACCTCTCACCAAGGCCTGCCCCTTCTACCTCCCATATGAGGTCTGCTCTACTCTTCATCCCACTGAACTGGTTCCCCAATCTGTTCTAATCTACGGCTATGCTGACTTCAATTCTCCACACTACAAATATGTGCTCATGCCCTTTTCCCTCAGGGTACTACGGAAACAGCCCAAACTTGATCCTTCGCGTAACATACCAGGGCACTTCAAAAGTTTGCAGAAGATAGATATAAAAGATAAGGCTGTTTTTGTGCAAACAAATTTTGACATCCATACATACAAAGGGTCTGACCCAGCACTGGGCATGCTGGAGGCAAATACTTGTTCAATGATTGTGTTCTGGGTCAGGTCCCTGCGGTGCATTTCTCTCACCCTTAGCCCTTCTCCTTGTTTGCCACTGCTTCTTTCTGACTCCATCCTCGTCACACCCTGTTCTGTGAGCCTCCATTTCAAAAATTCCTAGCACTCAGAACTGGTGACTTCATTAACTCAGGAGCAGATTTTATGCAGCACATGAAAAAGAACTCCTAATAATTTTTACCTCACAAAAGAAGTAATTATATACTCCCTTTTCTCTGATACTCACCACTGAACATGGATTAATCTTCTGTGTTCCAGTTTACATATAGCCATTTGAATTTTAAGAGTGATCACACAAACTTTTACAAAAGTATATATTAAATTTTATCTAAAATGGTCTATGTTTAAAAGGATCATTTTTCTTTTATGATTTTGTTGTTTTTTAAGTTTAAAAATAATTTTAAAATCTGGATATTATCTATCATCCTAATTTTTAAGCATAATTTTTAAAAACACCCAGAAAATTGGTTAAGAATCAACAATCAATAATAACACCAAATGGAATCTTTTTCCTAAACTACTATTTTTTACTCCAAATAGTTAACATGAGAGTTTACTTTATAAGTCAAAACTTTTCAGTCTTAATGGTTGCAAACCAAAAATACTTATTTTTCCTCAAAGTAAAAAAGAACCACTTTTTCTTACTTTAGTCGTACAGTATTGAAGTAGCTTATCTTAGCACCTATAAATCCTCATGCTTTATACTTTGGCACCCCAGAATTAACTCATCATTTACTAGGTTACAAATTACATGAAAATAGGTTGTTGCTTACCATGACAAGCCCACATTCCTACAATACTGCCTTGAACATATATTTATTAAACAGTGCTTAAAAATGCATGTGTTTAATAATTCTATATCTTCCTGTACATTTTCCAAGAAAATTAGAATGCGTAAGATAGAATGATTCATTTACTTTTTCTGTGGAACTCGAATTAAGCAGAAAATCACTTGCTTTACACTTGGTTAATTTTTCTTAAATATATTCCACGTTCCTCATATAATACATAAATGGTACAAATTTGATGATTCACAGTCACAATAGTGCCCTCTTCAGAACATTAACAAATTTTGATTTCTTTCATATTTCATATTCCCTTTAGAGATTTGCATTATATGTGCTCTAACCTCAGGCTATTATTTTTTTTAAGTTTATTTATTTGTTAGAAAAAAAATTCTTCTCTTGACAGAGTTAACAAAGAAAAAAAAAAAAAACAGTTCCAGTTGTAGCTTATTTGCTTACCCTTTCTCCTTTTTTACAAACTTCCCAAGTAAGCATATAAAAAACTAGAAGTTTTAATATGACCTAACATTCCTTCCTTCTGCTTCTCTCTCAACACACACTATGAAGCTGGTGTATAGCATACCCGAGAGGTATCTTGGAGCAAACATTTTTCTACAGCTCAGTTCACACAAATCTGCTCCCTCTACTGGCCAATTTTTCATCTTCTAGCATTCTACTTAAATAAAAAGTTAATGCTTTCTACAAAAAGAAAATAAAAGTTCCTTTACAAATTAGAAACCTGAAAAATCACTTAACAAGCTCTTCTGCAACATTAAGGTGTGGTGTTAATTGAATTTAGGCAAAAGTAATTATCAAGTACAGAGGTAAACTCAGGAACTTCAAATTTATTATCATTGTTCCCTTAAGCAATTCTTCTAAGAACATTTCTTATTAGCCCAGTTCTCAACCTAAACTCTCCACAGTACTTTACAACGAGTGTCTAACCAAGACTTTGCACATTGATACAACAGCATTGTTAAGGGACAGGAAGGAGGGAGCGTTGTTCAGTGATTTGTTAAAGCCACTACATTAGTGGCAGAATAGATAATCAACAACAGGAACCACAGTGCTATCAAAGAACCCGCACCACTTTCCAGTTCACTGTCTTTCAAAGATGGATTATACTATAGGAAAAAAGTCATTTTTTTCACATATCTAAGAAAATCTGTTTTAATTTTAATAAAGTGATTTATAATAAAGAATCTAAGTACACTTCATTAAGTTCCAAGTATATTTTCTAAAACAAACAAAAAGAAATCAATAGTGCTTTACATTAAAACCCCATGGGCTACTTTAATTGCCACCTTCCCATTAGGTACAACTTTAGACCTTACACTCTATTTAATATGATACAATCCTTCAAAGTGGGTATCAAGATGCCCATTCTGCAGCTCATTTACATAACTTACATAATCTTTCCAAAGTCATTATAAGGCAAAGTAGGAGCACAGCCTAAAAGCTCTGACACTGAAGCCAGAATACATGTACTTACTTCCATGATTTAATCACATTGCTGATTTGTTTTTAGCACATTTATGGGGGTGTGGGAAAATAATTTCATTTTACAAGTCTTCTTGGCATTTAATTAGTGTATCTTCATATTTATTTTCAAGGATTCCCAAATTTCTGTTCAGATTTCAGAACATTCCTTCACATAGATTTAGCCATACATAGGAGAAGAAAAGGAACTCAAGGGACAAGACAACACATGTATCTGTGACTCAATGTACTTTTCCTTTGCATTCTGTAAATACTGATGTCGCAGCTCTTAAAATACTCTCAGAAGGCGTTGTGACTGACAGTCTAAGGGCTGTGTCTTTCAAAACAAATATGCTTTATTGACGGAGAGCACATGCATCCCCATTTAATTTTTCTGAGGCAGAGGGGTGGGACTAACACCAGGAATTCTCAACATTTTAACTAAATTCAGTATTCTACACTGAACACAACAGGCAGGTTACTGAGTAACAGACGTCATGGAAGCCCGTCATTCCTATCAGCAGCACAGCATGTACGGGAAGGGTACACTCTACACGTCTGCCAGTTAATCCCAGAGCAGCGAACAATTTTCTATGCCACTGCAAATATCTTTAAGTACAAGCAAAAAAATTTAACACATATTATAGGAAAAAATCCTTACATTTGCCTAAGTATTTACTAGGTTTTAAAATATGTAATAATATACTGCTTGAAAATACAAGTTTGAGCAAGTACTTGAAAAAGAACAATCTAGAGTAAATAAAATATATTTTGACCTCTGTGATTGTATGAAGAAAATCAAACCTGTATTATCTGCTGTGTATCAAAAATTACAAACTAAGAGTAAATGTCAGCCACATTTTGTATCGTGTTGCAGATCTTCTCAAACTGTTAAGATAAGGCTCATCCAAGAATCAAAGGAGAATTTTGTTTGCTGAGCCCGCCCAGCTGTTTGGCTCTGATGATTGTCAAACCTATACTTTAGAAGTGAGCAAACAACCTGGTGTTAAATTGGAAATGGCATAGAAAATTAATTAATTTTAAAAAATATTATGTAGGATCTCTGCTTTAATGTGCTGTACATTGTTATTTAATGCTATAATTAGTACTCCAATGGTAGTTTTTTCACCTTATGTTGCTAGATGGGCAAACTGTTGAAATCTTTACCTAATATATACTAAACTGATCTTCTGTATATAAAGAGAATTGAAAATGAATCTTTATGTGAATGGAAGGGGAAAGGGAGTGGGAAAGGGGAGGGTTGCGGGCGGGAGGGAAGTTATGGGAGGGGGGAAGCCATTGTAACCCATAAGCTGTACTTTGGAAATTTATATTCATTAAAAAAAGTTTAATAAAAAAAAAAAAAAAGAAGTGAGCAAACTCCTTCTACATCTTTTACACAGCTCCTCTGGGGTCAACCTCCTGTGCTCAGATCAACCTTCCAAGGTCCGATTAATGAAGTCACAGTAAGTGAGGTGAAACTAATTGTAAAAGATGAGTTGGACCAATACAGGATTTGTTGGTGAGATAAAACCTATATAGTAATAAAATCATTTGGGAACTAGACAGCATGTAATAGAGTGCAACAACTATGTTAATAGCCATCAGGGACTAGATGGTATATACTAAGACATTTTTGGCACCTGGATACTTGGCAACTACAAAAGCTATGGGGAATTCAGACAATTCTCTTTATTCCCTTTGATGACCTCATTTTGTCTGTTAATTAACCCTTTAATTAATGGCTAGCCTTACTCACATTGCTGAAGTCACAGTCAGTGATGACCCTGAGGTTCCAGGAGCTTTCCTGCCGCTGCAAACTTAGCCAACTCTGAACTGGCTTCTTTTGCTTTGGCTATTAGTGCAAACAACACTCTGAAAGTGTCTGAAAAGAATAGTTCAGTTCCTTGTGCTGTTAGTCAGGACTGGGATAGGTTCTGCAACTTTCCAAGGGATGAAATAGCTAGAAGGAAGTCAGGAAGCTGGCCATTCCTGACATCTCGAGCTCAACTTAAGAAGAATTGGCTAGGCTTTTACGGGAAAGTAATTACTTAAGGGAGAACAAAACTTGAGTGGAAATTTTGTTGGCATTCATACAGAAATGGTCAAGGGCAATCTGAGAACACGTGTTCAGTGTAGTAATGTTTTGTGCTTCTCATACTTGTTTTCCATAGGAGAAGCAGGGAACTATGGAATCAGTCAACAACAACCAGATTGAGAGAAGAATGCTGCATGTCCAGTTTTAGTTTCCACCTCACAGAAAGAGTAAAAGAACCAATGTCAGGTCTGTTCCAGGATAAAATTTGAAACTGATAAAGGAGAAAAATGGTGGAAGGTCTTCCAGCATTGGACACTTGGTCTAGATGACCTCCAAAGTTCATTTTTACTCCATACTATGATTTTACCTCATTATCTACAGCTACGCCCTTCCCTACACTTCCCCTCTTCAACTACCCTCTCCCAGAAAGACAGAGACAATTAACCATCTTCATAGCACTGATAAAAATTTCTTATCTGTATAGTAGGGTAAAAAAAAAAAAAGGTGACATTTATTTTGTTTGTTTTCCTCATATTATTTGTATTTTTCACATAGTTTAACACTGAATCCTATAACTTGGAAACTGTCTAAAATACCGATTTTTGTACACCTTTCACTAAGTTGTTTTTCAATTTGTAACATATTAAACATTTTTCTTGTGCTGTCTTAGAATTCTATATTAAGGAAAAATTTAAGTAAGATTTTCCAACATCTATTTAGAAAGTATACAGAAAAGCATTTTTCCTTTAAAACAAAAAAGTTAATTCCTAACACCTTTAAAGCAAAGCCATGGAGGCCCTTAATAACTTTTCACTTAATACATAAGTCAGTATAAGACACAAATGGCTGATGTACTGTGCTTTAAAAGTCAAAATTTCCGGGTTTATTAACTGTAAGATAACAGGAAGAACTCTACTCAGTTTCTTCTTCACTTTCAGCCGCTGAAATGAACTTGATCAATACAGGGAAAGTTTCTGGCAATTTTATCCTATAACCCTAATGAGAGAATTCACAGCAGACACGAAATGATCTATTTAGAGGGCAATTTACAATTCTCAGCATTGCTTGCCATGTGAAAGAGTATCTCAAAGCAAAGGCACATGCCAACAAAGTCCTTGCGGCTGCAGAATATAGGAGCAAAAACCTGCGCCGACAGCTTTTACTGGAAATCATTACAGACAAAGGCCAGAGAAGTTAAAAGAAGGATTGGGTATTCTCTCTGTCTCCCTCTCTCACTGTCCACTCTGCCTGTCCAAAAAAAAAGAAGCACTGGGTGGTTACTGTGACTTCCGCTCAAACGGAGTATTAGTGCAAATGCTCTTGGACTCAGTAACGTCTGAAAGGCATTACATTAGGCAATCAGGGTGCACTACTGTGGCAGGATAGTCTGCACCACCCTCTCACCGAGGCCTCTCTGACAAGAACGGAACAAAGATGATGGTGTATCTTCCACATGTAACTCAGCAAACTTCGATGGCTTTCCTTTCTGGGTGAGTTTCCCTCTCTTCCCTCCCTTCGACTTCACTTAGAAAAATCATCTTGGTTAGGGGTTCGAGTTTGACTTTGTAAATAGCCTGTCCCAGATTACTGGCCCCAACATTCCCTACAGAAAGCACCTGGTTAAACACTCTAAGGTTAAGCAAATCAAGGTAACTTTAGGTTGACTTCAAGAAACTGTCAAATCAACAAATTCTTCACTTTGTCAGATGTTGGCCCCTGTCAGAAGGATTTTCCCACTCCTTCAAACTTGCTTCTTGTCGCTGGCAACTTCCTGTCTGTCTACACCATAGGTTCCTAAAGCTTACAAATTCTTATTTCCCATTCTCCAGTTGCTCTGGAGATTACCCTGTTGACCTCTGCTACCGATCTGGCAGAAGTCATCGAGAAGCCACTATAAGCGATCTTACCACAAAATGAGAACTGCCTAGTCACCAGAGCCAACTTCACTTTCTGTAATGCCTCATTCAGTTGTCCATGTTTTAAAACAATTCATAAAAAAGGATTGCCACTTCTGTGGTGCTTCTTGTTTTCTCCCTTGTCTTTAATAAGAAAAAAAAAAGGCAAGAAGGGGCCTATCAAGAAGTTTTTTTTTGAAGACAGAAAATACTGGAGTTAAAAGTATATTTTTATTAGAAAAGCTATTCTTCTTGAACAAATTCTAAATACAACATCTGACTTCAATCTTGGAAGTGCATTTTTTTTTCACTGTTCACTGCTAACACTGATGATTCAGTTAGGCACCCAACTCTCGACTATGGGACAAATGTTTCCTGAAATTCAATCATGTGAGTTATTAGTTTTTAGCTGTCAGCCTAGAAGTAACTGCTCTGCCGCTGTTGCTTCCTAGGATATTTCTGCCTGCTGGGATGATATGAGAACTTGCCAGAGTAATAGCATCTACCTGACCACCTCTCAGGTTCTTCCGTATGATGTCAGACAGTGTGGGTTAGTTATCACATATCTTCTTGAACAAGGACTATTATTTCAGGATAAGTATCACAACCATGAAAACAATTCTGAGGACCTGAAACTGAAATAGGATTTAAGTTTTATATTTAAAAATGGAATCTATTTGTAACCTTCCACAAAAATCCAATGACAATATATACCTTTGATAATGGAACAGCTTATTTTAAAACAACAAAAATATCCCTGGCATCTCCAATGGTCCATTTTAAGTAACTTGAGAAGATAAATACTACTTCTTTACGTCATTTATTCAAACATATTTTCATACCTGCAGCAGCTGTTGTTTGAAGAAATTTACTAAGACAGTTTTCCATCTGAGGCCTTTTAATGCAAGGAGGAAGTAACAGACACTGACGTAGTAAAATAATGCAAGGCTGTAATTTTTGGTAATAGTCCTTAAAGTTATGTTAGCAGAGAGAACCAGTAGGATCTAATTGAACCCTAGGATAGATTTGTAACCCTTGGTAGAAAGCTCCCATTATCACAGTAGACTCTTCCTGGGTAAGAAGGAAAAAGAGTACTTTTCATGAAAAGAACTATGCTTTTAAAGTTAACATATGTGCACACACATCATCTACAAGCTGTAGAGATGATTGACGGACAGATGCTGCTAACTATACTTGGAAGCAAAAGTATTCCCTGCTCTCATAAAACAGAGTTTTGTCTAAGCATGACTTCAAAAGAGAAATGTAAGTTTCGAGGCTCATCCACAAAGTCAGGACTCAGTACATTGTTGACCCACAGCCTGACAACTTGGCTTCCAAAAGGAGCACTAGCACTGACCACCTAAGTAGGTGAACACCCATGACTCCGAACATGTGTAGCCAAGTTCTAGGAAGCAGAATTAAAGAATGATAATCAAAACAAGCACTGTGTGTCACTGTTACTGTCAGCACCAAGGCAAATGTGATCATAAATAAATTCTTACAATACCGTGAAGTTTTTCTCCTTTAACAAAATACCTATTGTCTTTTCCCAGAATTAGAAAACTCTGCATCCTGTCTTAATCAAATAGCAGTAATTTTACTGATAGGAATATATGAGTAAGTAGTTCTAAAATATACAAGCTCACATATCATCACAGCTTGAATCTCATCTTTGTAAAGTATAAATAAAACACTAAAGCTGGAGGAAAACTCTAACAAGAAAGGGCACAGGAACTTCATGATACATCAATAAAGGAAACATTTTTTTTCAATAAATCCATTTACAGTAACATCTATATACCTGATTCTAATTAAAAAGAAAATAAACTACAAAAGCATTTTTATTCTTAGAAAAAAAAAACATTAGAAGGATACACATCAAAATGGTCATAAAGTATACTCATTGCGAGTGATTATTTTGGTTTTCATGTTTTTCAGTGTTATATTCAACATGGATCATTTCATAGGCAAAAAAGAAAGTCAATATGTTATTTTAAAATCAAATATTGTAAATGTAATTTAACAAAGGACAAAGTGTCAGTCTTCTGACGTAGCAAATCAATACGCTGCAGTGGAAAGTCATTTTCTTTTCTGTGACCATGTGACATCCTTTTACACTTGCTCAAAATTAACTGCTTCGCTACATAATTACTGCAACTACAGCAAATGGGCTTTTTCTGTCTGTAATTCAATTACTGTGGAAGGTTTTATAGTTTGAGAATTAAGAAATGAAGCATTTTCTTGACTACTCATAGACATAAAACAGACTCTCAACATATCATGCCCTAATTAACACTGCGTTTCAAAATTCTGTTGTCTGTAACAGAGTCATCCTAGATTATTGGCCAATCTTTTGCAGTCTAACAAGAGAGTAGAAACATTGCTCTGTCCCATTTCCAGGTAGCCCATGTGATTTCCCTATGATGATCAGAGACCAGAGTTGTTTACTAGAGTGTTACCACAGTATTTTATTCACACAGCTACTGTGACATCATCAACTTGATAGAAAATTTTTGTTTGCAGATTTGTCTTCCACACTACAAGGAATGTATTCATTAAGTTATGAATAAATGAACTGTCCTAGGAACATCTGAACTTAGGGACAAATGTCAGAGATGGCTCAGGAAATCACAGTGAATCATCTGTAACATCAGTAACACTGAAAGGAAACTATTAAATGTTCCTTTCTTAAGAAAGGTTTCCGACAACTTAAGTCTCCTTTCCTTCCTCTACCCTTATTCCCACTCCCCCATGTTCCTAACATATTCATGAATTCATTCAACATCTGCCTTTAAAATGAAGAACCAAATTAGTTTTATGTGTAATAATTTTAAGAACGCCTGATTTTTCCTAACTCTTTTTTGCGCTTTGGATCTCATTATACTGCGCTGCTATGGAGAATGTTGAATATGTGCTGTTTTATTTCAGGCTGGGTTACAGTACCGGCCTCATCAATAGCTGCTGAGAGCATGCTTTAGTGCTGCTGTGGGTGCAGCCGCCTCCATGGTCTAGAGTGGCTTTTATGGCCAGCAGGCGTGAGATTCTGGGAATTTATTTATTTAGCACCATTATTTAAAATTATTATTATTTGAAAGGCAGAGAGACAGAGATGTCCCACTCTCTGGTTCACTCCTCAAACGCCTGCAATGGCTAGGGCTAGGCCAGATCAAAGCCAAAAGCCAGAACTCAATCCAGGTTTCCCACCACATGGGTGGCAAGAACCCAACTACCTAAGCCCTCACCACTGCCGTCCAGGGTGCACATAAGCAGAAATCTAGAAATGGAAGCAGAGCCGAGACTCAAAGCTACTCACTCCCATATGGGCTGTGGTGCTCCCTCCTGAGAGGCATCTAAGCTGCAAAGTTAAACACCCACCCTAGATTCTAAGAATTTTATCTACAACCTCTGGTGTTACCTTTTCTCTGACTTGAGGAAATAAAATTTACCTTCAGTTAAGCAACTCAGTAAAACTAACCACAAGATAACTCACCTTACGTGTGTACAAATCTCCAGAATTTCTAAAGGATTACAATACCACCCACCATATTCTTTATGTATATGGCATGAATTTTCAGAGTCCACAGGGCAGAAGTTCCCAATTACTTATCTGGTTCTGCTTAATTTACAGGAATATTCTGTACTCTCAATCAGCAATTCTCAGTAAGGATACTTCTGGCATTTGGGTAAGACAAGTCTTTACTCAGCAAGACTGTTTTATTCTGTGCTGAGTTAACACATCAAGGCTCCCCTCCCACTCTCTGACCCCTACCACAAATTTCCCAACACTTCCAAGGGGGTGATGGGATGTTTGGTTGAGGATTACTTTTCCAAACAAACCCAACATATAAGAATTCCAATTTTAAAAGTAATTTGACTCCTTTAAAAACAAGTTCCATAAGGTTTTTCACTCAATGATTACATAAACTAAAACTCCCTCTCCTACATACACACACACACACACACACCTACTTTCAGGAACAGGCAAGGTTTGCCTCCTATATTTTTAAGGTGTCCACGATCAACCTGAGTATTTCCAATGTGACCTCTGCTCACAATCTGGATATCGTAACATTTCCAAGTCAGTTTATATTCCCATGTCTATTTATACTGACTACTTATTTAGTGTCCAAATTGGTTAATCTTATTAAAAATAGGTTTCTAAAGCATTATTTATTAGCATCATGGCTTCCACTCTTCAGGTTTCAATTTTAAAAACATTACAGGAAAGGAGTAAATAGCTACTTCCTCTGTGTACAAGCCCCTTCAGTTCAAGACACATAAAATTGCACCCTCCAACAACCAGAGAGAAAGAGTATTTTTGCAAGTTTAGGGCCTCTGGTCAGAAGAACAATGCAAAAATGATGAGTCATTTCTAAAACATGAAGTGCAACTGTAAAATGTTCAGAAGAGTCACATAGATCCAAGTTGTCCAACTGAGGAAAGGCTACCTAGAATCATAAATCTGTTTTTTTTTTTTTTTCATTATAAGAACTTCACAGTCACTTAGTGTGGAAGTTGAAGCTTTAGCGCTTCCCTTCTCTGCATGTGCAGCATGCCTTACCGAACCTGCCAACAATTGAAGAGGTCTTTTAAAAACTGTATAGCAAAGCGTAGTAATTCAGAAATGATCATACATATGTATATACACTACATAAACAGTAGCTGCGGTGACTTCTGGCTGAAAACCGGCACTTTCTGCTCCTTCTTCCGACAGTATTACACTGTCAGGTACAGCAAATCCTAATGCTTTCATACTATGACTCTTGTGTTTCGAGCCAATCAACATTCTCATTTTACTTGGAAAGCATTTCACCCTTGCTTTCTGATGTGCACTCTTTGGCTTCTTTTTAGAAAGCTTGGCCTTATAAAACCCTATTTGGATTTTGGGTCATTTTGCCTTGAGGAGAGGTACTCCTCTGAGATGGTAAATGAGTCCAAGACAGGTATGGCTCTATTAACACAGGAAGCCACATGTATTCCTTTACCTCATCTTCTAGTTCTGCTCTGTGAACAGCTTATGCGGACCTTCCTAGAACCCAAAGAACTCTATGCGGGCAATAAGGAAGGTCTGGCCTCTTAATTTCTCCATCATCTCAATGCAGGACTCACTTATTGATAACTGATCAGCTTCTGGTCATGGTAATACTTACAGGCTCAGCATCTAAAATCTTGAATTATGCTCTTGCTATACACCTCTTCCTCCCAGACTTCCCTGATTTGTGGGATTCAGACTCTACTTTCTTACAAATGCTGCTGTTAACTGCCTAAGACTCCCCACCAGTTCTGATCCCTCAGGCTGACACGGAGGAGCTGTCCCAAAGACACAAGAAGTGAAATGCTGCACAATAAATTAACACTCTCTTAAAAATATTCTCTAGGGAAGAGTAATTTTAATAACTCTTCACAGAGGAATTTTAGACACTATGAGTGTATTTACAGAATGCCTGCAGGACAAGTTAAGAGGAAAGAGAAAACCTGGACTGGACCATCTCCTTGTTTTTATTTGCTCATTGGTTTTATTTTTTCCATTTTATAAAGAAACTATGCTAAAGCAAGTAATGAAGCAGTATAACTTTAAGGAGTCTGTTGTTTCTAAGACCTTTTCAATGTTGATGGCTACATACCATACCCTTCTTAAAAGGACTACATTATATTTATCTTTGTATGCCCAATGCTATAGGCTGGTACATATTAGGTGCTTAATAAATGCCTACTTAATAAATGCATTACAGTCTGCACATTAAAAGCAGCATGACCTGGACAAAGGTGAGAAAATATGGAACCTAAGCCCAGAAAACTCCTTGAGCCTGAATTTTGGGTAACAGGCACCAATTATTTACTATGGTGTATAAATTTCATACATGTTAAAAATATTTACATCATCTTCATAAAGTAAGACATTTTCTGTGTCAGGCTTAACAGTAACCTATTTATCTACATTATGAGCTTTACAACTTGTAATCTCACATTCAATAAGAAAATTTGATGACAATGATAATATTTTAAAGGACACATAAATCTTCAGTCTTTTTTAAAAACATAAAGTCCTTAAACAAGGCTTCAAAAGAAACCGCAGACTATCCTGTTTAACTCCACTTTGTCTCTATCAAGTACTTCATGTGATCTGGCATAAAAGTTAACAGTGTGGACTCCCTTTATTCCCCCTAGATTCATAAAGCTGTACCTATAGGTTATTGGGTTATTTTCTCACTGAGTGACCAAAGGCAAGTAACCTTCCCCTCATCTGTACCTTGCTTTATCTGTCTGTAAAAAGGAAGATGGTAGTATCTACTACAAGGTGAGGGTGACCAAGCCAACTTTTATAAACCCACACACATACTAACACAGTTCCTTGCATACAATAAAAGTAATTGAGAGTAGATATGAAAGACCAAAATGTATATATAAAATTTATATATATATAAATATGTATTGTGCAAATATATATATATATATAATGACTTATAGTAGTGCCTTGTACACAGTAAGTTCAAGGAAAGTTTGCTATTATGATGATCAATCATGGAATATAAACATTTAAAACAACTTTAAAGAAAGTGCAATTAACTATTACTAACCATTAACCTCATGTAACCCAAAAGTAACAAATTCATTCAACATGATAGACAACTTATTATTAACTAACTGCTGTGCTAGGTTGACCAATGCTGCTTTAATGCAGTGCTCTGATTAGTAAATACAAGGAATATCTCTGCATATAAAAAAAATCTGTGGTTAGAGAAAAAATGGGGGAGGGACTAAATATAAACAGTAGGAGATTGGTTAAAATGAAACAATTTGTAATGACTAAGAAGTCTAATAGATTTATTGACAGGAAAAGCCATTCAAGATAAACAAGTGGTAGTAAAGAAGGACAGGTTCTCTGGGCTATATGAGTATAATTATTTTTCTGCAAAATGACAAATATGTGCTTCTACATATGCAGAAATACAAATGTATCCTATTAGAAAAAATATTAAATTATTTACAAAATCCTCTCTATAATACAATTACAGGTTAGTTTTTCTTCTTTTGGGAAATTTTATTTTCTAACACTTTTTAAAACTCAAAATACTAGTAACTCAAAAATCAAAAAAGGAAAGAACCGATGCTGGCATTGTGGCACAGTGGGTTAAGCCGCCACTTGTGACACCAACATCCTGCAATGGAGTACCCATTTGAGTCCTCGTTGCTCCACTTCCATCTACCTCCCTGCTATGTGCCTGAGAAGGCTGAGGATAATGGCCCAAGTACTTAGGTTCCTGCCATCCTTATGGGAGACCAGGCTGGAGTTCTGGCTCCTGCCTTCAGCCTGACCCAGCCCTCACTCTTGCAGGAATCTGGGGAGTTAACCAAGAGGTGAAATATATCTTTCTCTCCATCTCTGCCTCTATGCCTCTCAAACAAATACCAAGCTAACTAACTAAAGCATTCACAAACTTGTATGCACTATTAAGACTGTTAGCTTATTTAGAATTAACTCTTTGGAAAATGACTAGATAGATATATCTGCTATAGTTACAATGCCCTACACTGGGAAGAAATGAAGATTATTTTCTAATTAATTGGTAATTCTAGTAGGGGACAATTTGTTTCTGTTCTCTCCATATTTTATAAATTAAGAACTTAAATGGTTAGGAAAGTAGGCTTCTCAGTGTTACTAAAACAGGTTCTCAATGACAAACTGTGTTCAGGAACACATTAGAGATATACAAATGGTCCATGCAATGACTGGGCAGTACAATAAAATGAATAATAAAAATCTTCTCACTTTAAGATTACTTTAAAGTAACCATGAGTTCAAATATTCATCAATAACCTTCAAAGGCAAAAAAAAAAAAAAAAAAGCTTGCTTCAATTACACTCTCTGGTCAAGAATGGTTCAGGCTGATTCTAAACACAATTAAAAGGTGCCATCTAGTGGATATACATATTATAAAGTTTCTCTTACATCTAAATTCTGAGAAATAATCTTTCTAAGAGTCTGTGAGGAAATCAGCATCCTTTACAGAATTTCCTTGCCAATTACTGATCTGAGCTGGTGGACAAATGCCTACCTTTTAAAATACAACACATGCACATGCGCACAAACAAAACACCTCTGACTGGTAATATTGATTTTAAATCTCAAGTTGAACCTCTGCCACCACCATAAAGAATAAGGAACAGTTCAATTATCTCCTAAGTGGTCCAGGAACCTATAAAAGCTGAGTACACAAGTTAGAAAGGAGATCCAATTTAACAAACATGCTATTATCATTCACTTCAGATGATGATAATACAAGATTAGCATCATTACAACAGAGCAGTAATTACAGTTACTGCTGCTCTATGCTATCGGAAAACAAATTCACTTGTTCTACATATACTATATCTGATACTGAGAAGTCAGTACTGTTTGCAGCAAAGTCCTAAAAGGAAGGTACTGTGTCCTTGTAAGTGCACAGCTGGCCAAGGCCCTCTTTCAACTATGTGGGTGACATTCACACAAGTCAGGACTATTAAAACAAAATTAGGGGCCAATGCTGTGGCATAGCGAGTAAAGCCACCGCCTGCAGAGCCGGCATCCCACATGGCTACTGGTTTGAGTTCTGGCTGCTCCGCTTCTGATCCAGCTCTCTTCTATGGCCTGGGAAAGCAGTAGAAGATGGCCCAAGGCCTTGGGCCCCTGCACCCACATGGGAGACCTGGAAAAAGCTCCTGGCTCCTGGCTTTGGACTGGCACAGCACCGGCCATTGTGGCCAACTGGGGAGTGAACTAGTGGATGTAAGACCCCCCCCTCCCCCCTGCCTCTTCTTCTCTTTTGTGTAACTCTGACTTTCAAGTAAATGAATAAATCTTTTAAAAAAAAATAGTGAAAACACAACATGCTATAAAGACAAAAGGCAAAATGAAAAGCTGAGATGTCCAATTAAGCATTTAGAAGCATTAGCCTGGAGTAATTCAGATAAAAGTTTATAGTTAGATTTAATCACATGAAATCCACACCTCCCTAAATCATTTTATTTGTGGTCTTCATTTGCCTTTTGGAAGCGGATTCTATACTTTTCAAAGCTTAAAATTTTCTAGATATTTTCAGATTCCCACACTGTAAAACAGAAATTATGGATTTATTTGGAGAGCACCCTACTCACTGATGGAATGAAAAATATTTACTTTGAAATGAGTTGTCTACAGCCTGCTGTAACTGGCTCCTTTAGGAAAACTTTTTGCATTTGTTATTACTGTTATAGGTGTCATATTTAATTTATAGTACAATTTCTGTTTAAGGAACTACTCTTCTACAAATGATATCCTTTAGAATTGCTAGGAACTGCAAACCTAGCCCTTGGAGATCATCTAGTCCTCCAATTGACAGAAGAGGAAAACAAGACCCATGAGCCAAAGGCTGGCTCAAATTCACCAAACCTATTATTTTCAGAGTTTAGATCCATAAAATCAGATCTCTTTCAACTATACTGCACTGTCTTTTATTTCTTTACCAAATAGAAAATGGAATGCTTCCATTCTAATCTGAAAGTACTACAGCTTCATTGTTAATATAAAAAGTCCCTAGGCTAACTGCTGCCAGTACCATGTTAATCTCATTTTAGCTGAGGGAGCACTACACCTTCGGCATGTGCACAGAAAGTGATGGCCAATAAACAGGAATTCACGGGTCAACCCTTAGTTAAACTAGAGAAGAAATGCTCTTATTTCCCTCAAAACTGTCATCATTCCTTCTCATCATATCACCAACTACTAGGCACACCACACACCTTTTCAGCTCTGAACCAATTCCAATCTCCAGACTCTCAAACTTTTACCCAAGTATCCTTACCTTATTTATGGCAACTGACACTTCTTTAGGGATCAATAAGTTCATTGAAAATAAATTAAAAGTTCATTCAGTGCAAAATATTTTTAAATGTATGCATAGCTTTTATATAATATGCATTTTCCATAATTTTTTTAGCAGACCCCCTCATATTTGGTTTTTAAGCTATGGTTAAAATGTTCTTTTTATTATTGTTTACAATGCACTTCTTACTACTCATAGGACCATATTCTGACATGGTAAACATATATAACCGTTAAAGTCTGAAAACCTGGATTCAAATGTTGACTGTAGGCAGAAGCATGTCTTGGCTAAATCACCTAACCTTAAAAACTCAGGTTTTCCCATGTGGCCCTGGAGATGGTCCTTCCTGCTCTAAATTATATTAAGCTGTATTTGTTGAAAGCATTCTAGTACAGATTTCAGTACAGCAGAACTTATCAGGCCTTTCCTTAGTAGCACTTCTTTAGCTCAGGCTTTAACAGGAATCTGGAGAGTGTAGTGACAGGTCCAAATCTAAAAAGGAGTTCTTTGTAGGTTACATGTGAATTGCTTTTGAGAAAGTCTCTGCAGACATCTTACTTTGGCTCCTCCTCTATACAAACTGCTGTGGCAGCCTAAGAAAAGCAGCTTTCAAATGTGCAAGTACACAGATTTGGTGCTGCTGCTGCCAGGCTACAACTGCTGCCAAAGCAAAGGGGCGAGTCAAAGCAATTCTGCGCATCACGCTCCTCAGTGTCTTCCCCTGACTTGGCAGCCATACACTGGGATCAGTCATCCGGCTAAACGGTCAGAGTCCCAAAGGCTTCCAGTCCAAAACTTTAAAAGTGATATCAAAGTTTAAAATTAATGCAAATGATTCCTTTTTATGCTACTACCATACGCTTAGAATAATCTGAAAAATTAAAGGGCGGTGAGACAAGGAATTACACAGTGTGGGTGTCAGAAGGAACATCCAGATCTGCCTTCTGGATCAAAGATGTTATAATCAAGTAGAATCAATACAGAAAATTCTTTTTTTTTTTTTTTTTTTTTGACAAGCAGAGTTAGACAGTGAGAGAAAGACAGAGAGAAAGGTCTTCCTTCAGTTGGTTCACCCCCCAAATGGCCACTACGGCCGGCGCGCTGCGCCAATCCGAAGCCAGGAGGCCAGGTGCTTCCTCCTGGTCTCCCACGCAGGTGCAGGGCCTGAGGACCTGGGCCATCCTCCACTGCACTCCCGGGCCACAGCAGAGACCTGGACTGGAAGAGGAGCAACCGAGACAGAATTCGGCGCCCCAACTGGGACTAGAACCCAGGGTGCCAGTGCCGCAGGTGGAGGATTAGCCTAGCGAGCCAAGGCGCTGGCCCAGAAAATTCTTAATACTATTTAGAATTTTCAAATATGTGAATGCCTCACTTTCAGGCTCCTATGACACTTATTTCAGCTAGAGGGCTTTTAGATGATTCACCTACAGGTTCATTTCCCTCGAAAAATACAAGGGTACTTCAAAAAGTTCATGTGAAATAAAATTTTAGTTTATTTCAGCCCAAATTTTTATTTAATTCAAGCACTGTTTTTTTACAATTTACATTTTCCATGAGCCTCTGAAGGTTCCTCATATATCATTATAAGTATTATTAATGGTTTTGGTCAAATTACATCATCTGTAAGTTTGAGCGCATTTTTTCCCTAAAAAAGAGTGCTTCAGTTTATATTTTGTGGTCAGACCACTCTGTAAAGAGCTGCTCATGTCTGTCCATCACCATAAATGAATACTTGAAGACCGTCACTGAAGACAACTCCTGTTTTACAGCAGCTCTTCCGTGAGTCTTTCACATGAAAAGAAACTTGCAAATGTAGAAGAGATACGTACTTCAACATCAGGAAGCGTATTTCTAATGAACTGGTATCTCCTTCACTAAAACTGTCCTACGTGTGGCACGTTATGCTCATTTTCCAGAGTTTACAGCAAACAAACGTTAACCAAAGTAACAGAAATGTCTAAGAAAAAGTTTGAAATAAGTCCTACAAATAACCTGTTTTCTGCTATCAAGAGTAATTGATCAAAGGGAGACCCTTTTTTACAACAGTGATCTTTCATCTTCATCAGTATTATTTTTATCTTCAAAAGCCTGAGACTTTTGAACTTTGGCCTATGCACGGAATTTTTCAAGGAAACAATCCAATGTTAAAGAGGAAATGAATAATATGATTCCTATGTGTTTTTCTGAAGCAAAACTGCCCAAAGTTTAAAACTATACAGAATAAAGTTTTATCAAGAACAGATGTAAATAACCATTTTAGCAGAAATTGTTGAGATTACTCACACACAAAATATGAAAACTCACTATCATACCCTAAGAAAAGTTCTTTGCTCTAATCAAACAAATCTCATTGCCATTTCATTTCACTTAAGGTTTTGCTACTGTACTTCAGACTCCTTCTCCTTTAAGAAATGTTTCCTCTACTATTTGATTGCTTTTTCTTCCTTATCAAAAGTCTGCTAAAAAGTTAATGTGGAACTCTTTTTCTTATTAACCTCATCTACTTTAAGTATAGTCTTTCACTCATTTTGAACTCCCATTTTATCCTTCATTCAAAATAATAGAATTTGAGAACTAGAACAAACTTTGGAGACAAGCCAATTTAACTCCTTCATGGAAAAAAAGAAGAAATTCTAGTAAAAATTAAGAAATTTGCTCAAGGTCCCAAAACTTACTCAAGGTGAAAGATCTGGGGCTAATACAAAGTCACACAGGAGGTTCATCTTTCATTTTCATCCATCACTAAGAAAATCTAACTGACTACTAACAAAGGCAACTGAAGTTTATTTAATAGTTTTGGGGGTCAGCATTGTGGCACAGTGCTAAGGTTAAGCAGCAACCTGCAACACTGCCATCCTATATGTGTACTAGTGCTGGTTCCAGCTGCTCCACTTCCAATCGAACTCCCAGCTAGTGAACCTGGGAAGGCAGCAGAAGATGGCTCAAGTGCTTGGGCCCCTGTCACCCATGTTGGAGACCCAGATGAACCTCTCAGCTTCTGGCTTTGGTCTGGTCCAGCTCTGGCTTTTGCAGCCATTTGGAGAGTGAACCAGAGGATGGAAGCGCTCGCTCGCTCGCTCTCTGTCTCCCTCTCCTTCTTTATATAATTCTGCCTTTCAAATAATAAACAAATTTTAACAAAAAAGTTTACTTAGCATTTTTTTTTGACAGGCAGAGTGGACAGTGAGAGAGAGAGACAGAGAGAAAGGTCTTCCTTTTTGCCGTTGGTTCACCCTCCAATGGCCGCTGTGGCTGGTGCATCTCGCTGATCCGAAGCCAGGAGCCAGGTGCTTCTCCTGGTCTCCCATGCAGGTGCAGGGCCCAAGCACTTGGGCCATCCTCCACTGCCTTCCCAGGCCATAGCAGAGAGCTGGCCTGGAAGAAGGGCAACCGGGGTAGAATCCAGCACCCCAACCGGGACTAGAACCCGGTGTGCCGGCGCCGCAAGGCGGAGGATTAGCCTGTTAAGCCACGGCGCCAGCTATACTTAGCATTTTTTTTTAAGTTTTATTTATTTATTTTTTGTTTGAAACACAGAGTTGCAGAGAGAGAGAGAGAGAGGTCTTCCATCCCCTGGTTCACTCCCCAAATGGCAGCAATGGTCAGAACTCAGCCAATCCAAAGAAGACGGGAGATAGCAGCTTCTTCCGGGTTTCCCATGTGGGTGCAGGAGCCCAAAGACTTAGGCCATCCTCTGCTGCTTTCCCAGCTGTGTTAGCAGGGAGCTGGATAGGAAGTGGATCAGCTGAGATTCAAATTGGCGCCCATATGGGATGCCAGCACTGCAGGCTAACGCTTTAACCCACTGTACCACAGCACAAGCCCCTACTTACATTATTTTTTTAAAAAGCAAATAATTAACAGATTTTATAAAGTATAAAAACGTCATCAAAACTCATATCATTAACATCACTTTATTTAAACAACCAGCAGTTATTCAACATTCACAATATACTGATCCTCTGCTCTATGAGAGGTAGTCTGAAAAAAGGACAAATTTGGATCTATGCAAAAATTTATCATAAGATTCTAACATTCTCCTGGAAAGGTTTAATTAACTCACTAATTCATATTCTAATGAGCTATTTAACACTTAATATAAAATATACCATAGTTGGGGCAGGTGTTGTGGCATAGTGGGTTAAACTCACTGCTGGCAGGTTAAGCCTACAACGCATATTTGAATGTCCAGGATCAAGTTCCACCCCTACTTTGGATCCAGTTTCCTGCCAATATACACTCTGGGAGGTGGCAGAATCACCCAAATGACTGGGTGTCTGTCACCGACATGGGAGACTTAGATGGAGTTTCTGACCCCTACACTTAGCCTGGCCTAGCTCTGGCTGCTGAAGGTATTTGGAGAATGAATCAGTGAATGGAAGGTTCTCTCTCTCTCATTTGCTCACTCTATCTCTCCCTCTCATTGTCACTTTGCCTTTCAAACAAATAAAACATGTTCAGAATAAAACACACTGTTGTCTCATATTATTCCTTTGCATTCTTGTCTTCAATCTCTAAATAATTCATAACTTATAAGAGATGCTATCTTGAGGAACTATTAATAGTATAACACAACAGTTTCAAAAATACAATAAACTTTCAATAAGGTTTCTACCTGGACTACAAAATGTTTGCTGTCAACCTAGGTTCTTTCCATGAAAAGAAGTATTCAGCTTATGCTTGAAAGCTGTGGTCATAGGGCCTGCGCTGTGGCATAGCAGGTTAAGCTGCCACCTGCGATGCTGGCATCCCATGTGAGCACTGGTTCACATCCCAGCTGCTCTATTTTCAATCCAGCTCCCTGTTAATGGCCTGGGAAAGCAGCAGAAGATGACCCAATTGCTTGGGACCCTGCATCCACATAGAAGACCCAGAAGAAGGTCCTGGCTCCTGGCTTTGGCCTGGCACAGTCCCGGCCATTGTGGCCATCTGGGGAGTGAACCAGCGGGATGGACGATCTCTCTCACACTGTAACTCTGACTTTCAAATAAATAAACACATAAATATTTTCTTTAAAAAAAAAAAACTGTTTTCATATTATCTAGATCCCATGTAACTTAAAATACCACTTTGTATCATATGTCTATAAAGTAGCTAGAACCTATCTATGAAGAGGTCAAATCCTCTCAATCTTACTAAATAAGAACATTTGTTTTTCATAATTTGTGCTAAGAATTATATATGAATATGTAAAATAAATCAATGTATTTAATTTTATGCTTGGGTAGCTAAAGCAAAGAGATCCTTAAGATTTTACACAAGTGATTCTAACATATCTTCTCTCAGTCCCAATTCAACAGTCCAGACATAAGACTTCATTTCAAATAAAAGCATAGCATTTCTAACATGCCAAATTTTAATGAGTTTATCATTGGTTATAATTTGGTGTTAAGGTCTTTCTTTAAAAAAATTTATTTGAAAGGCAGAGAGAGAGAGAGAGGCAGAGAGAGGTCCTCCATCTGCTGGTTCACTCCCCAGATAGCCACAATGACCAGAGCTGGGCTGATCCAAAGCTGGGAGCCAGGAGCTTCCTCTGGATCTCCCATATGGGTGCAAAGGCTCAAGGACTTACTTGATCCATCTTCCACTGCTTTCCCAGGCCACAGTAGAAAGCTGGATCAGAAATGGTGCAGCCAGGACTAGAACCAGCGCCCATATGGGATGCCAGCACTGCAGGTGGCAGCCTTAACTGCTATACCACAGCTCCAGCCCCTGGTGTTAAGTACTTTCTAAACCATATTGGTCCTACTGTAGCTATTAGAGATAAAGAATCACAAGTAGAGACTTTGAAAATACAAGATTTTCAAAAAAAGCATCTCAAAAAACAGAATCTTAAAATTAACCTGCATTTCTAAAGGTTTTATTTATTATTTTAATACACTATTCCATTATGAACATTTAGTTATGCCAGAGGCTTATCAATAATCTTTTGCTTCCAAAATTGAACAATGGTCTCTCAAAAAGACACTTTGCAGTGTATAATAAGCACCAAAAAAACTGAGAATAGTTTCATACTGCTGCATTCAATTTTACAGTTCCTGAAAGTCTTCTGGGACATGATTCTCAATATACTCTGGCCTTGTTCATTTCAGTGTTTGAATTGATTTTCTCTGGTGAACTAAAGTATTCCTTGCTTTTCACCAAACAACACAGACATAAAATCTAATTTTTTTTCCTTTGGAATAATATTGAGATGTATCCCTTTTCAGGTCAGCCTTGAATGAAGATTCAGGTTTTACATTAAGGACCAAAAAAATAATTCTGAAGAAATACTGAACTCTACCACTTCAGTCCTCTTATTAACAATCTCAAAGTTTAGACTCAAATTTCCCCAAATTTCATCCTAAGATTACGCTAACTGTGGATTTCAAAACTTCAAGTTATAGACAGAAGCTCTCATTATAGCAGCCAAGATTTAATCTGAACACTTATTTTGATTTCTTTACACTACCCCAAATCAAATAACTTTTGTTGGGCAACTGTAGACACTCAGCTGAGTCAATGAACATATTTCAGACAGCTGCTTCTTGTTTGCGAACCTAAAAAGATCTTTGCGGAAGAAAATGCAGGTTGTAAAACAGAAATTAAAAATTAAGATCCAAAAAAGAAAATAAAAAAATATGTTCACCAGAAAAGCATCCACTTAACATATTTAAGGATGAAAGAGCAATTTGAAGTATATAAGCAAATCTCAGAACACAACTAATTATATTACTAATGACACTTTAAGGGAAATTGCTTGTAAGAAAACAAAGGCAAGTTATAAAAATTTAATAAATCAAAAAAATTTAAAAGCCTCCCAGAATGTCAAACAGGGAATGGAGAGGTGGGAAGTGTTTGTAGTGGGCATTTCATTGGGTGTCAAGATGTATTCAAGGCCCAGCTCTCTGCACTTGGGGGCTTTTTTTTTTTTGCCTCTTATCATTTGCCTGGATATCTATAATCTCCTTCTCTATTTCTGTCCACGAAGGCCAAATATTATCCTAGGCAAAACAACATCTCTTTCCTCAAAGTTTCTTAATTCCCTACAGCATAAAACTGGGTTGTGACTCAAATGATTATTTTAAATCTGTGCCTCTTAGCCTCTTATTGTACACTTCTACTCCAGACACATCCATATGATCACCAGGAGCCTTTTAATTATAGACCATGAGTCCTGAGGTCTCCATTGAAGATTGTGGATTTAAATCTGATAAATTAAACTTGTCCATGGTTCATCCTTTCCACAATTGTAACCTTTGAGTGTGGAACAGTAGGTGGGGAAGGGTGGGTGGCCCTTAATCATCTCTAAGGTCCCATAAAAGTATAAAGGAAGAAAAAAGAAGATAATCCCATCACAATTTCATCAACCTTAGCAAATGCAAAGAATAAAAGAGCCAGAACCTAAGGATGGAAAGGGTCTTGGAAGTCCTTTAAAAGTAAATAATTTCAGGCCGGTGCCGTGGCTTAACAGGCTAATCCTCCGCCTTGCGGCGCCGGCACACCAGGTTCTAGTCCCAGTCGGGGTGCCGCATTCTATCCTGGTTGCCCCTCTTCCAGGCCAGCTCTCTGCTATGGCCCGGGAAGGCAGTGGAGGATGGCCCAGGTCCTTGGGCCCTGCACCCGCATGGGAGACCAGGAGAAGCACCTGGCTTCGTCTCAGCGAGATGCGCCGGCCGCAGCGGCCATTGGAGGGTGAACCAACTGCAAAAAGGAAGACCTTTCTCTCTGTCTCTCTCTCTCTCTCACTATCCACTCTGCCTGTCAAAAAAAAAAAAAAAAAAGTAAATAATTTCAAACAAATGAACTAAAATTTCTGGTACATTACCAGAAGTTTAAAAGAAAAAAAAAATGTACTCAGCTCAATCACTGAGTAAACTCCAATAAGAGCAGAAAGAAAGGCTGTTCTTGATGAGCTTCAATCCTGAAAGAACAGCTGACTGGAGGAATCCCTTCAATGAAAATCAGACCCACTCCTTGCTGGAGATCTAGATGGTCTATGACTCAGAGTTGCCCAGTGCTACCTTCCCAAGTTCTAGGATGGTTCTTAGCAGTTGGCAGGTTGCTAAGTGATAAAAACGCAAACTCCATGTCTACTGGGCAGTTCTGGGCTCACAGAAGTAACAATACCATCTTCCTAGTTCTAACAAATGCACAATGTAAGGTGCAGTGTAAGGGTTAAGTAATGGCAAATAACCATAAATGGATGAAAACAGAAGCCAAGATTCCTCTAAGATCAAGACATACCTTAACCTAAGAGTAATGATGCCATCATTCAAAGGAGACTCAATTCTTGGCTAGCACAGGAAAATAGCATCAAGTGTCTACCAGCTCAGCACAAAAGAAATGCACAGATTCTGAGCAAGATTTGGTGGAAGAAAATGGCTTGGCATATGCACAGGAAAAACCACATTCAGGGATCTTTAACAGCAGAATGGCGTCCCAGTGGGCATCCCAGCAGGCATCCCAGCAGGGTCCTACTACCTCAAAACATCTATCAATATGAAAATGCAGCTGCTCCACTTTCTGTTCTATTGTTTTTATAGAAAACACTTGGTGATTTATTTTTCATATTTAATGAAATCTAGTCAGCCTTTTAGAAATGTGGATTTTACAACTAAGATTAAATGAATGGTAACATACTAGGAAATGAACTTCCGAAAACAGATTCATTGCTCACTTCTTTTTCCCCAAAATTACAGACCTACATGAACATTTTAATGTTTCTTAGCCAAATATAGACTCGAAGACAAAATAAATATTATTGCAACAACACCTAAATCTGAATGAGGCTAAACTATTTTAGTGGAATGCTTTTCAATAATATAGGTAAATCTATATATAATTATTTGAATAATTACATAAAGCTTAATCTTGAGCTTATTTTTCTATTTGTCTTTTTTATTTAATTTTGTTGTGTAACAGATGTAAAATAAGAGTAAAAATTAAATACATCATAAAATATTTAATCTTGATTAAACATTTAAAAAACCTTTTCTAGGGCAAACTGTTGAAATCGTTACCTAATATATACTAAACTGATCTTCTGTATATAAAGAGAATTGAAAATGAATCATGATGTGATTGGAAGGGGAGAGGGAGCGGGAAAGGGGAGGGTTGCGGGTGGGAGGGAAGTTTTGGGAGGGGGAAGCCATTGTAACCCATAAGCTGTACTTTGGAAATTTATATTCATTAAATAAAAGTTTAATTAAAAAAAAAAAAAACCTTTTCTAGTAACTCCATTCAATTAGAAGCTGTCATAATCCATTTGCTAGCCTCTTTAGGAAAAAAAAATCAAAACACATGTTTATTTATCAATTTTCTACTGTATTTAAAAATTATTTGTACAAGTTATCTTATTAGTACCACAGTTTATTTCTGATACTTGCTGCAACTTAAATCATTTGGGAACACACGGTTCTCCTTAAGAAGACATCAAATTAAGAATATTAAATGAGTGTTGAAGGCTTTGCAAAGCACTTTAAAGCCTGTCTGAGTTAACAAAATACTAAGTGAATTAATGCTACAAAATAAACTTTTATCACTGATAATTTACAATATAAATGTGAATACTTAACAGATCAAGACTTTTTACGTTAATCAAAGACACAATTTAAAACAGAATGAGCATTTTTCCTATTAGTAAAGTTTTCATGTCAAGTAATTTCTCCTAATTTCCCCTCATCAGCATAAAAGGATGTTTCTTTTCTTACATTTTTTTTTTTTTTTTGACAGATAGAGTTAGACAGTGAGAGAGAGAGAGAGACAGAGAGAAAGGTCTTCCTTCCGTTGGTTCACCCTCCAAATGGCAGATCCGAAGCCAGGGCTTTCTCCTGATCTCCTACGTGGGTGCAGGGGCCCAAGGACTTGGGCCATCCTCCACTGCCCTCCCAGGCCACAGCAGAGAGCTGGAATGGAAGAGGAGCAATCGGGATTAGAACCCGGCACCCCAACTAGGACTACAACCTAAGGTGCTGGCGCCGCAGGCAGAGGATTAGCTAAGTGAGCCACAGCGCCGGTCCCTCTTCTTACATTCTTGAGGAACCAAAAAGTAATCTGTTCTTGAGATAGGATGGTACCAACTGCTTCTTTGGAGAAATTCAACACTCAGCATAATGTTTTCTTAGAGTTTTGTCAAGTAAGCAGTTGGGAGGTGCGAATTATCACAAATAGTATGACTTCTTGCTGCTCATGGCTGTACAGCCCAGTGGGTCTTGGATATTTTGTGCATATAGAGCTGCAGGTGGAAGGTTAACAAGTAGGCTTTCAATAAAAAGTAATTTAGCATTAAACAAATTTTAAAAAACCTATTTATTACAACTCCAAATTTGATTTAGCATTAAGTGAATGTTCTAAAAAATAAATTTTTCATTAAAGATGTTTCTATTTTCATTTTAGTTGCAAAGTTCTCCTGTCTTATGCTTTTCTTAGCCTAAGGTTTATCTCTTCCATGGGATTTTCACATAGTAGATTCATAACATCATGATTATTTTGTGTCCTTTGATAAAGGTCAGGAAGCACCTACTCGACCTTTTAATGATCAATACAGAGCTCTCTGCTAGGATGCTCCAGGGTGACTGGGTGGTATTTACAATCCATGGGGAGTTAAGATGAGGTTATGTCTCCTCCACTTGGCAGCCTGATCTCTAGCACATTTTGCTTTTGTTGCAGAGGTCATAGAAACTCTCAAAGTGAATCCTGGACAAGTGATATGTTTAGGAAATACCAGTTATGTAATAACCTGAGAATTCAAATAACTTCTTAAAAGTGGTGATAGCGCTAATCCATCTAAAAGTAAAAAGGAGTCCCAGCAATAGCAATGGGAAGACTGAATGAAGTTAGGAAGAAATCATCCTGGCCCTCACTCACCATTTTCCTGGAGTAGAGGTGTCCCTAGCAGGAAGGGAAGGCCAATTTGCCTCCAGCAGTGGATAATGGAAGACCCAAAGGCTAAATAGGAAAAACCAACACTGATTCAAAGATGGTAACTGGAGTGTGAGAAAAGACAGGGAGTTAAGTTGTATGGCAATTAACAAAGGGTAGGATGAGTTGCCCTGGTCACAACTGTTAAGGTTTGGAGAAGATGGGAAAGGGCAAGAAGGCCAAACTCAAGCTTTTACACTGAACTATGTATTCAAAGGCATTCATTATAGTTTCTCAAAGAAAAATAAACATATAATTTCCCTATAACAAATCAACCCCAAGTAACGAAGAGAGGAAGGATATGCCCCACTTGCTGTGGTATGAGAGACAGTAACGGAGGTGGCTGTGACATCGCTATGGGCCTTTAAAGCCCAGTAAAGCAGATACATTCAGACTCTGGTAATGCGCAAACAGGGAGAAACATTTTTTTCACTTCAGTTTAGAAGACAGAATTTAAAATGCTGGGGTTTAAAAAAAATCTTACAGATCACTGGTCTACCTTTCCCAGTTTTCTAAAAAGTAGAGTAAAGCTAAAGAAGAAATGTCTTGTTTCAATAAAACTACTTACCAGAAGAACTTTTACAGTACTCATGATTTTTGCCCTGTTCTTTTAAGAAACTTATGGCCACTGAGTAGGGAAAAAAATCTCAGTGTTTACCACATTTACTTTTCTTTTTCTTTTTTTTAAGAATTATTTATTTAGGCCGGTGCCGTGGCTTAACAGGCTAATCCTCTGCTTTGCGGAGCCGGCACACCAGGTTCTAGTCCCGGTTGGGGCGCCGGATTCTATCCCGGTTGCCCCTCTTCCAGGCCAGCTCTCTGCTATGGCCCGGGAAGGCAGTGGAGGATGGCCCAAGTCCTTGGACCCTGCACCCGCGTGGGAGACCAGGAGAAGCACCTGGCTCCTGGCTTCGGATCAGTGCGGTGCACCAGACACGGCGGCCATTGGAGGGTGAACCAACGGCAAAAAGGAAGACCTTTCTCTCTGTCTCTCTCTCTCACTATCCACTCTGCCTGTCAAAAAAAAAAAAAGAATTATTTATTTATTTGAAAGAGTTACACAGAGAGAGGAGAGGCAGAGAGAGAGAGAGAGAAGTCTTCCATCCACTGCTTCACTCCTCAATTGGCCGCAACGGTTGGAGCTGCGCCTATCTGAAGCCAGCAGCTTCTTCCGAGTCTCCCACACAGGTGCAGGGGTCCAAGGACTTGGGCCATCTTCTACTGCTTTCCCAGGCCATAGTAGAGAGCTGAATCAGAAGTGGAGCAGCTGAGTCTTGAACCAGCGCCAACCAGCACCGAATCCTTGGGCTCCTGCACCCATGTGGGAAGACCCAGAGGAAGCTCCTGGCTTCGGATAGGTGCATCTCTGGTCGTTGCGGCCAACTGGGGAGTGAACAACAGATGGAAGACCTCTCTCTCTGCCTTTCCTTCTCTCCCTGTATAACTCTGACTTTCAAATAAATAAATAAATAAATCTTTAACAAAAAAAAGATTAGCAGGATTTTTTTTTAATTTTATTTATTTATTTAGACAGGTAGAGTGGATAGTGAGAGAGACAGAGAGAAAGGTCTTCCTTTTTGCCGTTGGTTCACCCTCCAATGGCCGCTGCGGCCGGCGCATCGCGCTGATCCGAAGCCAGGAGCCAGGTACTTCTCCTGGTCTCCCATGCGGGTGCAGGGCCCAAGGACTTGGGCCATCCTCCACTGCCTTCCCGGGCCATAGCAGAGAGCTGGCCTGGAAGAGGGGCAACTGGGATAGAATCCGGCGCCCCAACCGGGACTAGAACCCGGTGTGCCGGCGCCGCAAGGCGGAGGATTAGCCTGTTAAGCCACGGCGCCGGCCTAGCAGGATTTTTTTACGATTAAAACTTGAATGGCATGTACAATGATAACCAGATACCTAAAGAATTATTGGCCAAGAAAAACAAAAGTGAGTGAAGCATAGAAAAGGGGAAAAAGCAACAAAACGACTTGAATCACTAACTCAAGCTTCCGGGACTTTGGCAATACAGAAAAAATACAACTTGATCAAGTCACTGCAGCTTGCAAACAGTCCTCTGTGGGTCACTCTTTCTCCATCCCAAATGAAGGGAAAAAGAAATCAGTAAAAGACGTGCACATGTTTGTGTGTCTGTCTTAGAAGTAAGGAACAATCAATAATGTTCATTAATCATAAGAGACATTACATTACTATGAAATGGTTTTCTGAAAGAAAAAATTTAGGGAGCAAACACAGCTAACTACTTTAGCATACAAAGTCTTAACTGGAGTTGAGAAAAGGTATAAGCAACAACTAGAAAACTGAAAGAAATAAAGATGCTGCAAATAAATGAACTAAAAAATGGAGGTCATTAGGGTCAATAATAAGACTGGGGTACAGGAAACTTAGAAAATGATCTCTGTTTTCAAACTTCTGCCCAGATATAGTAATATTCACATAGAATATGACTTACAAATACATGGTAGATACATTAAGCAGAAATCCAGTAATTCATAAGAATTATAGCAGATAAAAGAGAGGAAACACTTACATGATTAGGGGAGTATAAAATGTAACAGTTCTTTGGAAAGCCATTTGGCAGTAACTTGTGGAGGTTGAAGTTGGTTGAGAGTAGCCAAAATAGTCATAAAAAGAAAGTAAACAGTGGCATTTTCATGTAATGAAATGTATAAATACAATCATAGATGAATTACAAATATAAGCATACTGATTCTCGCAAACACAAGGCTGTGCAGGAAAAATAAGTGTTGCAGAAGAAAACAAACACTTTATGTAAAATTCAAAACAAGCAAAACCTAGTGTTGGATGTACATAATTAAGTAGAAACATATGAAAGTAATAAACTCCACATGGAGGAATTCAGGAGTATGGAGAAAGGGGAGAGAGAGGTATAATGGAATCAGAGGTAAAGAGCAGAGCAGCAGAGACAGACAGAGAGAGAGAGAGAGAGAGACTTTTTATCTGCTGTTTCACTTTCAAATGCCCATTATAGCTGGACTGGATCAGGCAGAAGTCAGAAGACCAGAATGCCACAAAGTCTCCCCATGGGTGGCAGAGGCCCAAGCTCTTGAGCCATCTTCTCTGCCTCCCAGGATGTATAGGCAGGACTAGAAGCAGAATAGATGGGACAAGAACCAGGTACTCCAAAATGGGATGAGTGCATCTCAACCAGCAGCTTATTGCCCTGTACCAAAACCACTGCCCCTACTTCTAAGAAACTCCCAGAAATAACTCTGTATTTAACTAGTTTAAAGGTAATTTTAAGTATGCGCAAGTAACAAGCAGGTTCTCAGGACTTCATAAAATTATTTTATTTCACATAACTTTTCACAGTAAATATGCTCATTAGTTTAAATACAAGGAAACTAGAATTATTGTTGTTAAGTAGATTTCAAATGTTACACAGGTAGCAGATCTGGGATTCAAACCACATCCAACTCTGATATTTAACTCTAAAAACCATGATGCATCTACTGAATCAGACTAACATATGAGAACAAAAATAAATTTTCAACACAAAAATAAAACAGACTTGTTATACTAAAGCTTGCTATTTTAATTCATTCTAACATTTAAAATGCACTCCTGCATCATGTTCTAATAGTCTGCAGTAATTTTATGCCATAGTACTTCTTTATTGCTTCATAATCATAATTTACCCTTAAACTCTGTAAATTCTAAAGCTGGCAGTACATACCACTTATGTTTATGGAAAGTCTCAACTTGGCTGTACTACCTTTCATAACTTGAGTTTCTCTACGACTGGGAGCTTAAGGAAAGTTAGCTGTTGGTAGGCTGATTTTCTCACTCTCATTTTACTACCCCCACATCAGGCATTTACTCGTAAGCAAGTGAACAGGCCTGCCAACGCCCCACAGAAATGAATGGCTTCCACTCTCTCTCTCCTCATCTCTCTTCCAACCATACTTCAAAACCTAATTTTAAACCCATGCAAGAAACCTAGCTGATACCACCTTTCTCTACTTCATTAACCTGGGCTCCTTGAGCAGACACACAACACAATTCATTTATACGATTATCTGTCAGCTTTTTAATTTGTTGTTATTTTCATTGGTGTGTCCAACAGGCCAAAATCATTGAGAAGGGATTACAATTTGTTTCTTCTAGGCTGTTTCCTAACTCATTCTTCTTCCCCTAAAGTACCACTAACTCTGTGAATAGCAGTCACTTAATAAATGCTGATTGACTTACTACAGTGGAACAATTCGCCTCTGGTATTTCTCAATATCCCAGTGAATCCTCCACATCTACAACATGCTGGAGATGATACCAGGTACTGCTAGAGGCTTGGGGTCTTCCTGAGGATTCCTGGGACAAGAAAAACACAGAAAGAGACCAGAGACAGTCAGGAGAAACACAGAGAGGGGAAACATGGAAATAAACCAAGGATAGACTTAAAGAGTTGAGAAAAAGCAAGAGTGGGGAATTACAGAAAAATTAAGCAGCCAGCATAGCTAAGAGACAGGGAGGAAGTTGGAAATCAGGACTTGGGTTTTGGTTTTGAAGCTACACTTTCTGGTACCATTTATTCATAAAAAAGGTACCTTCTTTTTACCAGATTATGATATAATCAGCCATTCCAAAGTTATTGCTGAGTTTTTAATGAGCTTCATCCACTAAAAATAAACTTTATAAGGTTTCATTCTACACACACACACACACAGGCATACACAGTCCTCTGAACAATTCAGTGGTAAATAATGACATACTGTTTCCAATTTACAAAAAGATGTCCAAGGAGGAAGCATTTGGCCTCACAGTTGAGATCCCTGCATTCCACATAAGAGTATCTGAGCTCAACTCTGTGTTTTGGCTCCTGACTCCAGATTCCTATTAAATATAGACTTTGGGAGGCAGTGGTGATGGTTCAAGTAATTGGGTTCCCAAAATTCACACATAAGACCTGAAGACTGCTCCCAACTTTGGCCCCAGACCAGCTGTTATGCGCATTTAGGGAGTGGACTAGCACATGGGTTTGTGCTCACTTGCTTGCTCTCTCTCTCTCTCTCTCTCTGCCTCTCCAATTTAACAAAGTAAATAAATAATAGAAAATAAAAGGCCGGCGCCGCGGCTCAACAGGCTAATCCTCCGCCTTGCGGCGCCGGCACACCAGGTTCTAGTCCCGGTTGGGGCCCCAGATTCTATCCTGGTTGCCCCTCTTCCAGGCCAGCCCTCTGCTATGGCTCAGGAAGGCAGTGGAGGATGGCCCAAGTCCTTGGGCCCTGCACCCGCATGGGAGACCAGGAGAAGTACCTGGCTCCTGGCTTCGGATCAGCACGGTGCGCTGGCCGCAGTGCGCTGGCCGCGGCCGCCATTGGAGGGTGAACCAACTGCAAAAAGGAAGACCTTTCTCTCTGTCTCTCTCTCTCACTATCCACTCTGCCTGTCAAAAAAAAAAAAAAAAAAGAAAATTCAAAGAGGTCATGTGACTTCCTCAAGGTCAAAATAGGTTAACAATAAAGTTTCAAATTGGATGTCAAAGTCCAGTGCTTTTTATGATATCCCATGTTGTTCATATTAGAAATGGATATTATAATTTCTACAAAATAAAATTCAAATTATACAGAATTTAGGATAAAATGTTTCTGATGGGACAATGAACTACTCAGGTTAATCACTACAGAATTTTAAAATGTGTCAGAAAAAAATGTATCAGAATGAAAATATATCAGGATGATAGAAAATTTAGAACACAAATTAAATGAATAGTCAATTGACAAAATTTTAACATTCAAAAAAGAAAGCAAGGGGCTGGCGCTGTGGCATACCAGGTAAAGCTACTGCCTGCAGTGCCAGCATCCCATATGGGCGCTGGTTCGAGTCCCAGCTGCTCCACTTCCGATCCAGCTCTCTGCTGTAGCCTGGGAAAGCAGTAGAAGATGGCCCAAGTCTTTAGGCCCCTGCACACACATGGGAGACCCAGAAGAAGCTCCTGGCTCCTGGCTTCAGATCGGCACAGCTCCAGCCATTGCAGCCAACTGAGGAATGAACCAGTCAGTGTAAATCTGACTATCAAGTAAATAAATCTTAAAAAAAAAAAAGAAGAAGAAGAAGGTAAATGGGGTGGGTATTTCACACAGAGGTTAATACACCATTTGGGATGCTCACATCCCTTCTGGATGCAGGTCCTGGCTCTGGTCCCTATTCCAGTTTCCTGCTTTGTGCAGCCTGGGAGGCAGCAGGTGATGACTTAGGAGTGGGGACCATATCACCCATGTGGGAGACCTGGACTAAGTTCTAGGCTCCTGGTTTTCACATGGCCTAGCCTTGGCTGTTGTGAGAATTTGGGGAGTGAGCCAGCACATGGGAGATTCCTGTCTGCCTGTGTGTCTCCCTCTCTGCCTTTCAAATAAATGAATGGTTAAAAATAAATAAATAAATAAAAGGAAAAAGAAGCTATAGTTAGCTCACTTGCTTTTACAATTTTGCAATTTCAGAATCTTGATGAGTTAACACAATTTAGTTAACAGAATGATGAAAAAAATGATCCATATTTCAATGAACTCTTTCCTAGAGTACAGTACTAGTAAAGTCTGATCTCAAAGTAACTTATTTTCTCATAAAGTCTTACCTAAAGTTTATATTACAATCCAATTTCAAGGTACTCCACAGAGTAGAAGTGATTTAACGCCTCACTCTTTGTAAGCATTAGCATTTTCTCTTGAGGGATACTTAAATTCTTCTAAATAATCAAGCCATTTTGGAAGCAATTAATGTAATTTGCAAGAAAAGCTCCTTTGATAATGAATGTAAAGCATGTTACTGAATTTCACAGCAAGACAAGACCATAAGAATATGACGAAATCTCTATTCAACTGTGCATCAATAAATTTTCCATCAAGCTCAGCAATTTTTAAATCAGAAATTTTCAAATAAAGACTGAAGTACAGTACTGCTCTGCCCTCTAGTGACTGGCCAGGTTTTGCTAACTACTTGCCTTTTTTAAGCTATCCTTAGGATTTTTTAAAAATTACACGATGGCTGTTATTTCATTATCTGAGTAATGAACAAAGAATACTGGTCAACTTTTATGACATGTTTAATGTGCAGGAAAGACACTTCAGAGTTCAATAATTTCTTTTCATTGTGATAATCCACCTAAGTATTGAAAATCAGAAAAAAATTAATATATTCATGCCAAACTTTACATTTTGATGCAATTTATTTGGAAAGGTCAAGAAATCCCACCCAATTTCCTTTTTTAAAACTTCATAAATATTGTACTCCATAAATGCCAAATTGATCAGTTTTACTATTCTGGAATCTGAGGTATCAGGATAGGTGGTTCTACCAATATCACACATAGTTAAACAATTTCTCCTAATTAAAATAGGGCAAAAATGCTTAATACAAACTATACTGAACATAATTTACTCATAATTGTTCAAGTACCACTTTAGGATTTTCCTAAACCTCAGTATCATCATTAGCAAATTCATCACTTCACCAATATATGTGGAAACAT